>NC_035449.2:135447598-136047598 GCF_002127325.2 Helianthus annuus | reverse complement strand
CGACTATCAATTTTATTGTTTCATCAGCATGCTGAGGTTGAGCTTATATTTCAAAGCTTTTTGCAGAAAGTATTATCAGGGGACTAGGTCAGTATTTCCATACAGCAGAAGTCCCGGGATAATACCCCAGATATCACTGAGTATAAAGACCTAGTATCTCAGAATAAGGGACCTTTCAAACAAGATTTCAGGGGTTACCTATATATCCAAACAGTTTTGTAAACCCACAGAATAAGCAAGTTTGAAATTTAGATTTATATCTCTTTACAGTTTACTAAATGTACGAAAACCTACTGACACATCCACAGTAAGATTGTTTATCACATTTTGACATTACATTTCTCTAGCGTGTCGCGATAGTCCACTGATGTACTATTATCTCCTCTTTAATGCAACAAAAACTCATTTTTCAGTTTTATCATGTTTATGGCTTTTTCAAATTTTCTGATGTTTTTGGATTTTCTAAAAATTTCTTACTCCCCCTAAAATTCAAATACATCTAAAGAAAAATTGAAAACAAACTATACAGAACATGACAACCGATATTGAAACGCTTCAAATCTCCATCCGTTTGGCTTAAACAATCAGAACTCCCCCTCACAACAAACTATTTTCCCATTATGATTTCAAAACACTTAAGTTTGTTTTAATCAGAATGGTTTTTCCGGAAAATAAGTTTGATGAATTTTATCACTTGTAGATTTGTCAATTAACAAGTTCGGGGATGTGTCATCATATTGTCATTCAACCACTTGTAGGAAAAATTCAAGTACAAATTAATGTCCTAGACTTACCATATGCATATATGCACAAACAAATCTTCAAACCTGTTTTTCAACCAATTACCATCTGTTGGTTGAATTCTCAAGGTGCCGATTCCTACTCCTCGCTTACGAACCTGGGAGTTCCGGCAAGTCCTGCAAAAACTTCTCAAACACATTATATAAACATGATAAAGAATGATGCCGATTCCTGATCCACAATTACCAACTTGGGATCTCCGACAAGTCAGGTTTTTACTCTTTGAAAAATATATCCACCCAAGCCTGACCTTCCTTGGGTGTAACAATCTCATCATCTTTACTTTTAACGGACTTGTGAACCCCTCTTTTGGCAGCATAAAATTCTTTAACACCTTTGGCCCTACCATTGACCATTTTGCCAAAAATGTGTTTCACATTTCCGTTGAAAGTTTTTTCAACATCAAATTTCTTCTTGTCAGAATAAAATTGATTTGAAATTTCAACTTTTCCAACTTTCTTCATAAAATTTTCAGCACGCAACGGTGGAAAATTTCATCGTTCATAGTTGGAACTTTTCTTTCAACCTTTTTCTCAACACGTGGCTCCTCTGATTTTGTGGAATCAGATTCATCACCAGAATTATTACCTGAACCTTTCACAACCCATTTTTGATTTGGTACATTATCTTCTCTTTTCAAAGCACTCTTTGAACATTCTCCTTTCTCAAAAGTTGAATTTTCAAAGCCGGTAAACTTCCGGGTTGAAAGTTCAGTTTTCTCAACGACTTTCTCTTTCATTTTACCAGAGACTTCCTGTTTTGGCCTGAATGTCTTCGGACAATTCTTCGCAACATGACCAACAGTTTTACACTGAAAACAGGTTCTCTTTTCAATCTTCGTTGGAACATCATTCTTCTTCAACTCTTCTTGCTTCTTGGCAAGGAATTCTTGATTTGTCTGCTTTCTGAATGATATTTCTTTCTCAGCTTCTGTCGTTTTCCCTGAAACAAACATAGTTTTTGGTTTATACATTTTTTATTTTTATAATTTTTCGGTGGAACAAAACCAAGACCTTTCTTTTTGAAATTACGATTATGGTTTGGTTTCTTTTGAAAACTATAACCACAATTGCAACCCATTTTCTTATTAATTCTTTGTTGATTTCTTGAAGTGTATTGTTTAGGTTTTCCGATAAGATTTAAATCTTTTATTTCAGAAATATTAATTTCTGTTATTTTGAAAACCTTTTAAATCATTTCAAATCTGACACTTCTTATTGGAAAACTCTCATCAGAATATAATTTGTCAGAATCTTTCAAAGTATAAGCGACTTTGAATGATTCATCATTCAAATTAGATTTTGCCGTAAAAAACTCTTTATCATAAACCCGTTTGTCCTTTATGAATGTTGGCTTTGACGCATTGGACCCTGACTTTGACTTGGGTTTGAACTCCTCACTGTCATCTTTATTTAACACCTGATCGACCACACTTTTTATCAACTTTGACTCATGATCAGTATCAGATGACGTGTATGTGACATCAATATTTTCTAGCAAGTTATCCGATGGCCCAGACTCTCATTCTAAGTTTATTGCTTTTTCGACTCTTTCGGAATTTGGATTTCGAGGTGAATATCCATTTTCGACCGGGGGCGGACATCTATTGTAGACCACACTTGATTTCTTACAATAAGTCTTCACTTTTTCTTCGTCTTTTGTCACAGATTTCTTTTCTTCGGACGTCTTCACTTGTCCAAACGTCTTCAAATTCTCCACAACCGGATAAATCCTGTCTTGTCCAAACGTCTTCAAATTCTCCACAACCGGATAAATCCTGTCAACAACAAAAGTAGAACATGAGAGGATTTGCTAAATTTGAAAGAAAAAAATAGAAAGTCATCAACGGAAACGGAAAGAGAGGGATTCGAACCCCGGCGCCCAGCTCCGCTGGAGAGGCCTCGCCTACCGATGTATTTTTACATCCCACAGCTTCGGCAGATCGCTTAGCCCCGTTCATCTTCTCAACTGCTAGCGCTTCTTCGTTGCTTGGTAACTTTATAATAACTTTTTAACTTTCTCAGTTTCTATCTTTTGTGTTGCTAACTCCAACTCCAGATCAGCACATTTCTTTATATGAAAATTAGCATCATCAAGCTGTCTCAGGTACGCTATCTTCAGTGTATTCATTGCCACAGCTTGTTCACCACTCGAATCAGTACACTTGTTGATTTCTCTGTTCATTGTATCATAGGATTCTTTCAATCTGTTTATATTATGCAGTAACTCATTGTTCTGCTTGATTAAAGAATCACAGTTCATGCATTTTTCGGGAACTTTGACAGGTTCAGCATCAACTTTTACTTCAAATTCAGGAACCTCTTTGACTGTTCTGTTTGATCGTAAAAATTCAGCTCTTCTTTTTCTCTCAGCTTCAGCTTCAGCTTTTAATCTATCTTCCTCTTCTTCTTCTTCTTCTTCAAGCTTTCTCCGTCTTGCTTCAGCAGCTTTCATGACTTTCCTGCTTCTTTTTGCACATTTCAAATCATAGGCATTAGCAAAGAAAGCATTAACATTTGAAGTGTTTTTGGACATCTCTTTGGCCATGAGATCTTTATCTGGGCAAAAATCATCCCAACAGAAACCTTCAGCCAAATTTTCATCTTCTTGTTCTGTCAAACACACTTTGCTGTTTGTTGGAATATATTTATCCCATGAAAAAATTTCATATTTGCTTAGACATGCTCTTTTTGTCCCGTCAATCACATCTCTCCCATGTGCAGTTTGTGCCTGATGCTGTGCTGGTGGTGTGACTTGATGATAAATCGCCTTTTTGTGATAATCGTTGTTTCCAAAAGGATTTTGGGCTCCAGTAGCTTCACGATTTTTGCACTCCCTCTTGAAATGCCCCTTTTCCCTGCAACGAAAACACGTAACTTTAGATTTATCAAATCCTAAAGTTGAAACATTTGCATCACGGAAATCATCTCTTCCCATAATTTGTTTAAACTTCTCAGCTCGTCTCATCACACTAGCCATGCACCATTTTATGTCCATTAATTCCATCTCTTCAGCATCAATTTGATCGTAATCCTCTTTCATGAGCATTGGATTACCGATCTTTCCAGCCACAAAACTACTATAAGACTCAAGAACCATTCCCAACAAAGACATTTGATTTTTAGCAATCTCTTCAGTGTAATCTTGATCATTTTCAATACTAAGAACAATATTGCACTGAAGTTTTCTACCATACTTTTTTACAAAAATATTTGGATCAAATGATGAAAATCTTGTGCTGCTTGATCCCTGTGATGATTTCTTTTCAGAAGAATCTTTAACACTAAAAGCAGTTTCGATTTTCAAAGAATGATTTGTCGTTCCAGGAACACCACTCTTGTAATATAAACTGATATCTTGTTCTCCATCGTAATTCTTCATCCTGGCTATCTTCCTTTGCTCCATCTCTTGAGCTTCCAGGTGTTTGATGAAATCTCCCAGTGTCATATTCTTGTAATCTTTTCTGTTGGATCTCAGCATCATCAGAAACGTTCCCCATGTTTCATGTGGTAGCGCATCTGCAAGTTTTTCAATCAATTCATCAGTATCTTTCTTAATACCAAGTTTTGTCATGTTTCTCACCAAGTTACAATATCTATCAATTATTTGCTTGGTGTTTTCAGTTTTCAAACCACGGAATAAATCGAATTCTTTCTTCATGAGAGACATCTTATTTTTGAGCATATCATCACTTCCAACAAATTTTGCTTCCAATTCTGTCGAGATTGAATAAGCTGTTCCATCATGTTGAAGCAATATCAAGATATCTTCTTTTATCGCTTGCTGAAGCAGACTCACCATCAATTTCTCATTTCGATATTTCTTTTTATCTTCCATACTCATTTCTCGAATTGTTTGCTGCACACCATTTGTAACAGGTCTAACGTATGGTTCTTCAGTGTGTTCCCACGCATCCAAGTGATAAGCCTCAACTCAGTTTCCAAATCGTTCAAACCACACGTTATAATCATCAATATCCATGAGTTTAGGTGGTTTCTGAGACGTTCCGGTTTCATTATCAATCAAAGCATTCTGAGTAATAGAAATCGGGCTAGCAAAAGCGTTATAGAATTCGTTGTCCATTGTTCAAGGTTCAAAGATCACAAATTTTAAAACTTAAACAAACTTGTTCACAAAAGCGAATCCTTTGGTTGTACACAAAAGCGAAACTTCACATGTCACTAAAAGCGAAACTCCAATGTTGTTACACAAGCGGAACCTTCAAACTGTCTTAAAAGCGAGACATTTCGAGCGGAACTACAAGTTGTCAGTTCAAGCGGATCTTCTTGATGTAAGTTCAAGCGGATCTCTTGAGCGGACCAGATAAGCAGACCAGATAAGCGAACCAGATAAGCGAAACCACTGAAAAACGTTTTTGAAGCGGATCTATCACATACTTTCAAGTGGAACTATCAACTTAGGTGACACTGAAGCGAAACTAACTGTTTCTTAGAGCGAAACTAAGCTGTCACTGAAGCGGAACTACTTGATGACGTCACTTTTTGCACAAATCCGTATAAGCGAAACCACTAAAATCCTATGTTATAGATTGATTTTAGCTTTGAAACTTTCAAGGGTTTACTAATACATGATTCCGAGTGCAGTGTGTGAAATTGAGCTGGTTTTACCATGAAAAATTTTAAAAATTTGAAGAAAGTGTAGAAAAATAGCTGAAATGGCAAGAACTCCTCCTCCTGAGCTTTGATACCACTTGTAGGATCGCGTTCGGCCCTGTTTGAGTCGATCAGAAGAATTCCTATCCAAATCAAGAGGCGGAAACTAATGATTTGGTGCTATTTCAGTTGGATTCACTTAAATTTGTTGTTGTATTGATCAATAACACGAGTACAAGTTCTGACAGCACTTCGGCAGCACTTCGTGGCTCACCGGAAGAATACACACATACAACACCTACCTAGATCCGCTTGAATGTCCCCTATATATAGATGAGAAGGTTTCGCTTATACGGTCATGTCCGTATAAGCGAACCTATCATGTTCATATAAGCGGATCTATTACCTTGTTCATATAAGCGAACCCAAGACTATGACACATAAGCGAAACCTATTTAAACACTTGTTTCTAGGATTTCGTGCCATATCTAACCTAAACAACTCTAGACTCGAAGTAAGACGTAGTCGACAGACGTAGTGCACCAACACACATCTCAAGCGGAATCACCATCATTGTTTCAAGCAGAATCAGACATTTACACTCAAGCGAAATAAGAATCAATATGATTTCGCTTGAACATGACTGATGTCATTTCAAGCGGAATCACTGCTAATTCTCACTTTCTTGATTTTCGTGCCCTGATCTAACTAGTTCTATACAAGACTCGATACAAGACGAAGTCGACAGACGCATGCACCAACAAACTCCCCCTCGAATGTTGACGAGTCTTCAGTGTCGAGTCTTCGCATCTTCAGCCTTGATCAGTCTTCGGGTTTCATTTTGAAATATCTGACGCTGTAAGTATCCTCAAATCTTCTCTCTTCTCTTTCTATCACCAACAGACTCCTCTCAAACAAATACTCTCCCCCTCGAATGTTGAATCTTTAAATTCATCAGTATTAACAATCTCAGGATCAGAACCTGACTCTTTGACATTCAGTCTCCCCCTCTCAGTAAGCTGGGCTCATAGTCTTGCTTTCACAGATTCAAGAACATTGCCTGGCTCATACTCTGCTCCGAATCAAAATCCTGGCTTTCTTTAATCACAAGCTTCTCAGGATTGATTAACTCAGCTCTTTCTCAAATCTGCACAGTCTCTACCACAAACATAAGTTTTATACCATAAAAATTTTTGCAAACTTATACACCTCTTGCAGATTTCTATTTGATGAATCACTTGAAAGAATATCTTTTTCAAAACTTCTGATGACCACTTCTAAGATAGTTTTTTTTTAAATATTATAAAACCAATCTTCCCAAACCTGTTCGTCATGTTTAGCACTTTAGATTTTTGAAAATCAGCTCTTCAACACCAGTTGTCGAAAATCTTTTTGAATTCTTCAAAATTTATGCTAAAACACACATAAAATCTTTTTGAGATTTTTGATAAAGAAATACAGTAAATAAATATTTACAAACAATCTTTTGTGAGTTTGTGTAAGAGGATCATATCAGATTACGAGACAAATCACCAACACCATTAAGCTTCATTTCATTTTAAGTTTTAAACAATTCACTTAGATTGTCAGTATACTGGTCCACTTAAATTTCACACAAAGTTCAACTGTTTCGAGATACGAGATTAATGTCTTAAGGACTTAAACTTATTCGCGTATCCCACCACTTGAATATACTCCCGTATCCAGATCCCAATATTCAGTCTTACGGGTGAGTATACCACAGATGATATCTGAAAAGGGGTTAGATGCGAAACCGTGAGAGCTCAGGTCAGAACTTCCGTTCAGCAAAGAGATGACGGCTCGAATTTTGGTGTGTCCCCTTTAGAGGATCTTTTCTTCAACAGCAATGATTAGCATTTTTCAATGTTTCATCATTTTTGTGCTGAGAGCGGCGCTATATTTCACGCATTTGCATAAAGTATTATACGGGGACTAGGCTATTGCTTCCACAAAGTCCGAAGTCCCGGGATAATACCCCAGATATCACTGAATATAAAGACCTAGTATCTCAGAAAGAGGGACCTTTCAAACAAGATTTCGGGGGTTACCCATATATCCAAGAAATGTTCTCCACGATAAGCAAGTATGAATTTTTTTTTATATCTCGTCACAATCTACTAAATGTGCAAAAACCTACTGGCACATCCGCAGTGAGATTGTTTATCACAATTTTGACTTTACATTTCTTTAGTGTGTTGTGATAATCCACTTATGTACTATCATTTCCTCTTTTCTCAACAAAACTCGATTTTGATTTTATCATGTTTTTGTCTTTTTCAAATTTTTTAATATTTTTGGAATTTCTAAAAATTATTACTCCCCCTAAACTGTTGTTTAAAGCTTCAATTCGCCATCCACTTGGCATAAACAATCAGAACTCCCCCTTACAACAAACTATTTTCCCATTAAGATTTCAAAACACATAAGTTTGTTTTAATCAAAATGGTTTTTCTGGAAAATAAGTTTTGTTGATTAGGTTTGGGGTAAACTCATCACATTGTTCATTTTTAATTACTTGTAGGAAATCAAGTACAAGTTAATGTCCCTGATTTACCATTTTCAAGTATGCACAATCAAACCTATGTACCACTTGTATGAATATTACATCAAGTTCAAACTAATGACCTTGACGAATCACTTTGTAAAAACCAACCTCTTACCACTTGTAAGACGAAATCATTTTTCGTGACTTTTTTAAGAAATATGCCGATTCCTGCTCCTCGCTTACCAACCTGGGAGCTCCTGCAAGTCACACTTAACCTTTTCAAAAAACATTTTAAGAAAGATGTCGATTCATGTTCCACGATTACAAACATGGGAACTCCGGCAAGTCACACTTAACCTTTTCAAAAAACATTTTAAGAAAGATGCCGATTCATGTTCCACGATTACAAACATGGGAACTCCGGCAAGTCAGGTTTTTCTATTCAATGAATATATCCACCCAAGCCTGAGCAGCCTTGGGTGTTACCGAGCTACCAACACTCGGTTTCTTACCTCCCATCTTCTTCTCATAGAACTCTTTAACCCCTTTGACTTTTTTATCAATCATTTTTCCAAAGATATGTTTTACTTTGGGGTTAAAGGCCTTTTCAACATCAAAAACATTTTTGTCAGAATAAAACTGGTTTGAAATCTCAATTTTACCAATTTTCTTTTTAAAATTTTCAGCCCGAAGTGGTGGAAAATTCTCATCGTCCACAGTCGGAACTGATTTTTCACCGTTTTTCTCAACCTGTGGCTCCTCTGATTTTGTGGAATCAAATTCATCGCCAGAAGATAGCTCCTCTGATTTTGACCTATCAGAATCATCGCTAGAACTATCAACAGACTTCTTAACAACCCATTTTTGGTTGTCAGATCTAGCTCTTTTCTTGTAAAACCTGTTTGAACATTCACCAATTTCAAATTTTGAATTTTTGAAAAGTTTGGTTCTATCAATTGGCGGTTCAAACTCAAACACTTTCTCTTTCAGTTTAGAAACTCCCTGTTTGGATTGAATTTCCTGTGAACAGTTCATGATAATATGAGCACTTTTTCCACACTTGAAACAACTTCTAGTTTTCTTTTTCTGATCCACAGTCTGCACTTCTTCTTGCTTCTTTGCAAGGAACTCTTTGTTTGACTTCTTTCTGAATATTTTTTCTTTCTCTTCTTCAGAAGATGTACCTGAAACAAATGTCATCTTTGATTTAAAATCTCGAACATATTTTTCATTTTTCTGTTTTTCTGTTGGAGTAAAACCAAGACCTTTCTTTTTGAAATTGCCGTTGTGGTTTGATTTCTTTTAATAACCTGAACCAGAACTGTAACCCATTTTATTGTTTAGTCTTTGTTTTATTCTTGAGGTGTAAGGATTAGGTTTTATAGAAAGATTTTCATCTTTTATTTCAGAAATTTTGATTTCTGTTAGTTTAAAAACCTTTTTTATCATTTCAGATTTGACACCTCTTATTGGAAATTCCTCATTGGAATATAATTTGTCAGAATCATTCATAGTATATGCCACTTTAAATGTTTCATCATTCAAATTGGATTTTGATAACAGGAATTCTTTATCATAAACTCTTTTGCCTTGTTTTTCATTTTGACCCAGAGTGCTGAACTCAGACTTTGACTCCGACATTGTCTCTGACTTTGACTCCTCAGTTTCATCGTTATCTAACACATGATCCACCACTTTCTTCATTAATTGAGATTGTTGATCAGAGTCAGACGATGTAAACGTGACATCAATACTTTCTGGCAAATTGACTGTAGACTCCGACTCCCACTGTAAATTTGTTGCTTTTTGGACTCTTTCAGAATTTGGATTTCTGGGCAAATATCCATTTTCCAGCGGGGGTGGACACTTGTTGTAACTGACACCTTGTTTCTTACCAGAATTCTTCTTGTCAGTCTTTTTCTTTGTGTCATTTTTCTTTTCATTCTTTTTTCTGGAATCTTTTCTTCAGAAACCTTTTGTTCTTTAGTTACTTCATCATCCTTAAATGCCTTCATGCCTTCAACAGCTGGATAAATCCTGTCAATGACATAAGAAGTACATGAGTAACTTTTCAATAAACGATTAACTCTTTCAGTTTCAATTCTTTGAGCCTCCAGTTTTTGTTCTAGAACAGCACACTTCTCGATGTAGTTGTTCACGACTTTCTGTTTCGTCATGAATGCTCCTTGAAGAGTTTTCATAGCAGTTGCATGTTCTTCACTTGTGTCATTGTACATGTTCATTGCTTTGTTCAACACATCATAAGATTCCTTTAACCTGTTCACGTTGTTGGTCAACTCAATGTTTTTCTTCTTCATGATCTCACAGGTTTCACAATATACAGGAATCTCCCTAGCATAAACCTTTTCACTAATCTTGAACTTTGGAACTTCTTTCACTTTTCTTCTGACCACCGGAACATCTTCATCATCATTGCTGACCGGTGTTTTTACCTTTTTCTTTTTATTCTTAGCTTTCTCATCTTCACTGTCACTTTCTGCCATCATCTTCAAATGTTGTGCCATTCTTTTTGCATAATACTCAGTGCCATCATCATCACTATCTTCTTCAATACGAGCAACAAATGCTTTGTGATTTGAAGTTTTGTTAGGATCATAATCATCCCAACTAAAACCTTCCCAGTTAAAGCCTTCAGGTAACTTTTCATCATCTTGATCAATCACACAAGCTTTAGCATCAGATGGAATATATTTGTCCCAACTAAATTCTGTTGATGGTTTCTTCTCATCCTGATTCACCATACATGCTCTCTTTGACGATTCTTCTATGACTTTTCTCCCATGTGCCACTTGCGGTTCTTGTTGATGTGATTGTTGGGCAACTTGATGGTATATTGCCTTCCGGTAGTAATCATTGTTGTTGAATGGATTTTGAACTCCACTTGCTTCGTGATTAGTGCACTCCCTCTTGAAGTGTCCTTTTTCCCTGCAACGAAAACAAGTGACTTTAGATTTATCAAAACCTAAAGTAGAAACATTAGCCTCACAGAGATCATCTCTTCCTGTGATCTGCTTAAATTTCTCAGCTCTCCTCAACACACTAGCCAAACACCATTTTATATCCATTAACTCCATCTCTTCAGCATAAATCTGATCGTAATCTTCTTTTGTAAGCATTGGATTTCCGATCCGACCTGCAACAAAACTTCCATATGATTCCAACACAGTTCCCAACAAAGACATATGGCTCTTTGCAATTTCTTCTGTATAATCTTGATCATCCTCAAGATTCAAAACAATGTTGCATTGAAGCTTCTTCCCATTTTTCTTTTTTGAAATGTTTGGATCAAAAGATGGATATGATGAGAAACTTGTCTTCCTGCTTGATCCTTTTGAAGAACTTTCAGATGAATTCTTGGCACTGAAAGCAGTTTCCACTTTTGGAGAAAAATTTGTGATTTTGTCATTCAAGCTGTCACACCCCGACCACGTAAAACAACAAAACGTGGCGGAATCGTCGGGGAGTGTTGTAACAGAATCATTGTTTCATAACACATGGAAAAATTAAAATGTTGTTTTATTAATAAAAAGAGTTACAATGTCTTAACAAACAAAGAAGTATAACAAAATTAACTAGTCTTGCATCTTTTATTGTCACTAAGGCCCAAGTCCGCCTATGTGTATCTTGATCAATCCTATGCATCATCTCCTGAAACACATGTGAAAATAGGTACGTCAGCATAAAAATGCCGGCGAGTACATAGGTTTTATTGATTTAGGATTCATGACTTATAGGTTTAGAAAAATTTGTTTAACAAAAAGTTAGTCATGATCCTTGTAAAATGTTTTGTTTTATAAATCATTTGAAAAGCGATGATAGATATGTATATTTAAAAGAATAATGTAAGGTTAAATGAATAACCAAGTAAAATGAATTTGTATAAAACAAACTGTTTTGTAAAACAATGTCTTGTGAAAAATATGTTATTTGTATAAAATGTATAGGTCAAAATTGAATGATTTAAATAACGCTACGACATGTAATATAATACAAGCACTTATATATAGGAAGTACCAGCGGCGTATCCACCATGCTTGTATCACATTACACACGTCTCGTTACTCAAATCACTTACCCAAACAAACCACCAATGTAAATTGCCCATGTCTAAACCATTTGTCAAATGTCTTTGTGAAAACCATGTCAAAATGTTTATGTCAGAATGTTTATGAAATGTATATGTCCAATGTCAATCATGTAATGTGTAAACAAAATGTCATGTATGGCAAGTGATATATGTATCAACTAAACCATAGGTAAAAATGCACAAAACAATGTATTAAAGTAAAACTTGGTTTAAATCAATGTTATGTTTTGTGGAAATGCATGCTATACTGAATACAAACATTTATGCGGTATTGTTAAAATGCATACATCCAAGCCTTGTGACTGTGGTGATAAACCCCTAAACGAATTTAAAGGTCTATCTGTCTAAATGTTTTAATCAAATTCGATCATTCCTTCCATCCAAACATACCCAGGATGTCAGGAACGGGAGTTGTCAATTCCTATGGTACCATTACCTACTAACGAGCGGCGTGATCAAAGTTAATGAATGTATATGGTCCCACTTAAACAAACCAAATGTCATACCCAAAATGTAAGCATGTGATGAAAAACAAATGTACTAAGTATGATGAACATACATAGCATGAAAAGGTAATTTAAAACAATGCACTAAGTATGCGCTAAACGAACATACGTAGCATAAAATGTCATGTAAAACGATGTACTAAGTATGCACACAATGGACATACATAGAAAAAACATAATGAAATCATGTACTAATAATGTACTAATGAACATAACAAGTACATGATGTGAAAACACGAAAAACATGAAAGTAACAAGTAGGCACATGTGTTTCACCCCAAAATGTTTGAAAAACAGTAAAAGAGGGGACTATGTACTCACTTGAGGGTGCTTAGAAGTCTTGAACAACAACCAAGCAAAGCTAGAGGGATCACGGAATCAAACGGCACCCTATATAGATAAGTACATAATAACCGGACCTAAATCGGGGGATTGGATAGTATGAGGTTTTGTAAACCAATTGAGTATTGGAACTCATATGATATGGTTAATCAAAGCCCACATACTAAAATGAAACCTAACCTAAGTGCTTATGACCTGTTACGACCTATTAAGGTAGCTTACGCTACTTTAACGCGTCGTGTGCGCAAACGCGCGTTCGAGAAGTCTAACTAGTCCTATGATAAGTACTATATGCCCATACTTGTTTAATTATGTTACACAATTAGCTATGTGTCAAAAGTTTAGGTTACATATGCTTAATTACCAATTATGTATGAAAAGGGTATTTTGGTAATTTACTAAAGGCATATAACTACCTATCATGCGACTAATTAAACCTAAGTGACCATAAGGTATAACCTCGGAAGGTCATTCCCTACTCTACTATGGTCACAAAACATGTTTGGTCGGATTGTAACACCCCCAAAATCCCACCTGCGGAAATCTCGCGAGGCGTGTTACGCATCAGAGTTCGAGCCACCAATCACATTGAACCAATGGTAAATACTTAAATAAAACATAATATCAAATCCCAAAGTGTTGTGTAGCGGAAGCATATAGATATCGTTTAGCAAATGTTTCATAATAATACTTAAAACCAATGTATCAAATGTAAGTTAATCCAAGAGCCTCGATCCATGACCACTCCAGCACTCCCAGATAGCAAGTCCATGTTCCAAACGTTAATGACCTACAAGCATGCAAACAAGTGTGTCAGACTACGCTGGTGAGTTCAAGGTGTTGCTTACGTGTGAAGTTACCAGATATTAGTTAAATCAACTCGTTGTTTGGTTCAGATGTCGTTGTTAACTTGATTATTGTACCGTATGCAGCGTCAATGATGGGAATGCCTAACCCCAATGCCCATAACCAGGCATTGGTCAAAGTCAAGGTATCACACAACCTTGGCAAGCTGTAGGAGGTCTTATATCCGCGATGTATTCACAAGTTGTCCCAGTAATTAGTTCACGCCCGTCCTTACGGCCCGGTGTGAGGGTGCCAAACCTAATAGCGCTATCAACTAATTACCCCATTGCCTTACAGGAAATCCGGTAGATGATTGTTTCTAGGTTCCAGTTGTTTACCCCAAGTTTCCCTTCCAAATGTTTACCAGTTGTCCCAAACCACCGGGACGCATGCTTGAGAAAATGCAATGAACTCACCTTGGTTTGCTCGGCAGATTATACCAAAGTTACTTGAATTAAGAGTGGTCAATCACGTCCTAACAGGGTTACCATACAAGTCAGGTTTTGACTTAAGTAATGCACGTTGGTTTCACATAAGCTAACACAGTACGGACATGTGAAGATCATGGTAAACATGTAACAGTTAAACAATGCATTCAACTAGTGCGAGTGGGCTAGGCCCAAAAGTAATCGGCCCAACATGTTGTGCGATCCGCAACATGTTGTGCGATCCGTAACAGCCCGGTCCAAACATTAAGTAAGCCCAACAATTAAACCGAACAACAACTTGTGCGATCAGTTTTATTACCCAGCCCAAGTCTACGGCCCAGTAAATAACCTTAGGCCTTGTGCGATCCTATTGGGCTGTGCGGTCGTACCTGGCCCAGCAATTATCATTCGGCCCAAACAATATTCAAACAAACATCCTTGTGCGACTGGAGACCCCTTGTGCGATCGGGGCCTCTTGTGCGATCAGCTCAGCTTGTGCGACTGATCTAGTTGTGCGAGTAGGCATCTTGTGCTACCGAGATGCCTTGTGCGAGTGGACCTCTTGTACGATCAAGAGGTCTTGTGCGACCAGTTCAATCATTCCAAGAATCAAGCAATTCGGTTACAACCAATTGATCAGTTTCAAGGTTTCCATGTTTACATCAATCAATTAACAACTTCTATTCTAGACATCATCGATCAAAACGGTTTTTATCTCAACTTTTCGTATGAACCCTAATCCGATTCGTATGAACAACATCGCAACATATTCAATCAACCAAGCATTCTAGCATCCAATTCACATGAATCCTAACCGAGTCAAAACAAGAACAATACTCATAACACTAAAACATATTAGCATGCACCATGAATTATTAACATTCATAACAAGACGATCTCATGAACACTATCATTCAATCTATATGTGGGCCGACTAGCAAGAA
Source organism: Helianthus annuus (assembly GCF_002127325.2). Classification (NCBI taxonomy): domain Eukaryota; kingdom Viridiplantae; phylum Streptophyta; class Magnoliopsida; order Asterales; family Asteraceae; genus Helianthus; species Helianthus annuus. The sequence goes on along the minus strand of NC_035449.2, from coordinate 136,032,504 downwards.
TATCAATCATGTCTACAACTCTAACCATCATATCAAAACATGAATCACAGTAACATGTAACAAAACATAGGGCACTAACCGTTTCAAGGAAAGATCCGAATCCTATGAACTTCGAGGAGGGTGGCTGCCTTTGGTTCGTGAGAGGGAGAGAGAGAAGAGCTAGGGTTTGTGTGTGTGTTTGTTTTTGATAAAATGTGAGATGGTTACAACACTTACAACATCTCATGTGCTAATCGGCTAGTGGGGTGGGCCGAACCCACACTTGGGCTGCCCCTTTGATCCGAGTGCAAGCAATACGGCCCAATGGCCTTGTGCGTTCGAGTGATGGTTGTGCGATTCGGTTCCGTTGTGCTTTCGGTCCATTATACACATACATACATTTTATTACACACAGCACAAAATCATAACAATTAATAATTATAATAAATCACATAAGCATGTATCGTTACACAAAATAGGTTCGAATTGCGTGTTGTCACAGTATCCCCAACTAAAAAGAAATTTCGTCCCGAAATTTGGTATGCACTCACTAACGTAAGCTATATTGTTCACTAGTTTTCCTGGGGTGTCACATCATCCCCCACTTGAATGGGAATTTCGTCCTGAAATTCACTAGTTGCATCAACATTAAGTTTGCTAGGTTTTGCCTGATCTGTGGGGAACAAATGTGGATACTTAAGTTTCATCTGGTCCTCGCGTTCCCACGTGAACTCTGGACCATGTCTTGAGTTCCAACGAACTCTCACAATCGGTATGCGGCTGTGTTTACGAACTTTAACTTCCCGATCCATAATTTCAATTGGTTCTTCGACAAACTGCAATTTGTCATCTATCTTCAGCTCTTGAAATGGTACTACTAGTGTTTCATCAACCAAACACTTCTTTAACTGCGATACGTGAAACACATCATGGACATTACCCAACTCAGCGGGTAATTCCAACCTGTAGGCCACCTTTCCAATCCGTTCTAAAATTTTGAATGGTCCTACATAACGAGGGTTTAGTTTGCCGCGTTTCCCAAAACGCACCACACCCTTCCAGGGTGAAACCTTTAACATAACGCGGTCATTAACTTCAAATTCCAGCGGTTTACTACGCTTGTCAGCGTAGCTTTTCTGGCGGTCGCGAGCTGCGGCCATACGGTTTCGGATCTGCACAATGCTTTCTGATGCCTCAAGCACAAACTCAGGGCCTGTGATCTGACTATCACCCACCTCATGCCAGCAGAGAGGTGAACGACATTTCCGTCCGTACAGTGCTTCGAACGGAGCTGCCTTAATACTTGTATGGTAGCTGTTGTTGTAGGAGAACTCTATCAACGGCAAGTGTTTCTCCCACCCTTTCCCAAAATCGAGTACGCATGCCCGAAGCATATCTTCAAGTGTTTGGATGGTGCGCTCGCTTTGACCATCCGTCTGCGGGTGATAAGCGGTACTCATGTCGAGTTGGGAACCGAACGATTTATGCATTGACTGCCATAACTCTGAAGTGAAACGCGGATCTCGGTCTGAAATGATAGAAGTTGGCACCCCATGCCTAGAAACCACCTCCTTAAGATACACTGCTGCCAGTTGAGAGAATTTGCCTGTTTCCTTAATTGCCAGGAAATGTGCTGACTTCGTGAGGCGATCAACAATCACCCAAATGGTGTCATTCCCAGCCTGAGTTCTTGGTAGTCCTGTCACGAAATCCATGGCGATCTGTTCCCACTTCCATGTGGGTATCTCTTGTTGCTGCAGTAGACCTGAGGGCTTTTGATGTTCGGCTTTGACTTTAGCACAAGTCAAACATTTGCTGACGTAGGTTGCTATATGAGCCTTCATGCTGGGCCACCAGTAGGTAGTTTTCAAGTCGTGGTACATCTTATCTGATCCAGGATGTACAGAGTAACGTGATTTATGTGCCTCTTCCATTACAAGTTCTCGTAAGTTGCCAAAGAATGGGACCCAAATGCGTCCAGTTACGTAGTAAGCACCGTCTCCCTTTCGTTCTAGTCGTTGCCTCGAGCCACGTAAAGCTTCAGCTCGAACGTTCTCCGGTTTCAATGCTTCTAACTGAGCGTCTCGTATCTGGGAAGGAAGATTGGACTGGATCGTGAGTTGCAATGCTCGTACAAGCCTAGGTGTATTATCCTTTCTGCTGAGGGCGTCAGCTACGACGTTCGCCTTGCCCGGATGATACTTTATGGCACATTCATAATCATTCAATAATTCCACCCATCGCCGTTGTCGCATATTCAATTCCTTCTGGTCGAAGATGTGCTAGAGACTCCTATGGTCGGTGTAGATGGTGCATTTGGTACCGTACAGATAGTGCCTCCAAATCTTCAACGCAAATACCACCGCTCCTAGCTCCAAGTCGTGTGTCGTGTAGTTCTTCTCGTGCACCTTTAGCTGACGAGAAGCATAAGCTATCACCTTCTCGCGTTGCATCAACACGCAACCGAGACCCTGAATCGTAGCATCACAATAAACCACAAAATCTTCGGTACCCTCTGGTAACGACAAGATCGGTGCACTGCAAAGTTTCTGTTTTAACAACTGGAAGGCCTCTTCCTGCTTCGTTCCCCAAGAGTACGCCGTGTTCTTCTGTGTCAGTGAGGTGAGGGGTTGCGCGATCTTCGAGAAATCTTTAATGAACCTTCGATAATACCCTGCGAGACCAAGAAATTGTCGCACCTCAGACGGAGTCTTTGGTGCCGCCCAATTCTTAACTGCATCCACCTTCGCAGGATCCACATGTATCCCTTTCTCGTTAACAACGTGCCCAAGGAAATGCACTTCTCGAATCCAAAAGTCGCACTTAGAAAATTTCGCATACAGCTGTTCTCTTCTCAAAAGTTCCAAGATGAGACGTAGGTGACGCTCGTGATCCTCCCTGTTCTTGGAATAGACTAGGATGTCGTCAATAAACACTATAACGAACTCGTCAAGATAAGGCTTACATACGCGGTTCATGAGATCCATGAAAACCGCTGGTGCATTAGTCAATCCAAACGGCATAACCAAAAACTCGTAGTGTCCATAGCGCGTTCGAAAAGCCGTCTTGGGAACATCCTCTTCTCTAACCCTTACCTGGTGATACCCCGATCTTAAGTCGATCTTGGAATAGAAGCATGACCCTTGCAATTGGTCAAACAAGTCGTCGATGCGTGGTAACGGATAGCGGTTCTTAATGGTCACCTTGTTGAGCTCTCGATAGTCGATACACATACGAAATGACCCGTCTTTCTTCTTTACGAACAGAACTGGGGCTCCCCAAGGCGAAGAACTGGGTCGAATGAAACCCCTATCCAACAATTCTTGTAACTGATTAGACAGCTCCTGCAACTCACCAGGTGCTAACCGGTAAGGAGCTCGAGCAATCGGAGCTGCTCCCGGCGCAAGATCAATCTGGAATTCTACTTGACGATGAGGAGGTAACCCTGGTAGCTCCTCTGGGAATACATCGGCGAAGTCTCGCACCACTGGCAAGTCTTCGATCTTTCTCTCCTCAGACTGAGCGTTGGTAACTAACGCTAACATTGCAGGATACCCTTTTTGCAGATATTGCTGTGCACGCATGGCCGAGATAATACCAACCATCGTCCCACTACGATGCCCTTGAACTAATAATGTCTCCCCATCAGGGAGAGGGATACGCACGATCTTCTCTTTACACAAAATTTCTGCTTGGTGCTTAGACAACCAATCCATGCCTACCACTATGTCAAAACTACCGAGCGTAACGGGAAGGAGGTCAATATCAAACACCTGACCCACGAGATCTAGTTTGCACCCGAAAAGGACATTCGAGGATTCTATCGTTTTACCATCTGCTAGTTCTACTACTTGTTTAACTTCTAAAGGTGTTGGGGTTATCACTAATCGTTGACTAAACTCTAGGGACACATAACTCCAATCGGCACCCGAATCAAATAATACAGAAGCAATACGATTGTTAACAGGAAACGTACCAGTTACAACGTTGCCGTCATTCCTGGCATCCCCTGCTCCAAGCTGGAACACTCTGCCTCGAGCACCATTTCCCCCATTATTGCCGTTGTTGTTGTTGTTGTTTCCAGCGTTGTTATTATTCGGGCGGTTGTTGTCGTTAGCGTTCTGGTTTAACTGAGGGCAATCCCGCTTAAAGTGACCCTCATCCCCACACTGATAGCACCCCCTCCTAAAACCCTGGTTCTGCTGGGGCGGTTGTCCCTGTTGTCTCTGGTTGTGCTGGTTCTGTTGCTGCTGGTGTTTGGGCTGTGGGGCCCTACAATCCTTGGCCTCATGGCCCACTTTACCACACCTGCGACATGTGCGACTACACGGCCCGAAATGATGGTAGCCACACCTATTACACTGTGGTTTCTTCCCTGCATACGAGCCCTGACTTTGGCCACTTCCCTGGCCTTGATTGACAGAAGACGACTGGCTGATGTTGCGGTTGTTGTTGTTGTCTGGCCTTTTCTGAGTCTGACCAGCACTGGATGCTTTGTCGTAGTCGCTCCACTTCCGTTTGTTATCATTAGCAGATGTAGTAGCAGTGGGTGCCGCAGCAGTAGTGGCTGAAATGCGCAGGGGTAACGAATTGCTTTCTACCTCTTGGTCCACAATCTTATGAGTCAGACGAACGATCTGTGTCAAATCATTGAGATGTGCTGCAGTAACCAGACTTTTCACACGCGGAGGCAGTCCCTTGATAAACAACTCAATCCTTTGAGACATGGGCCGTGACAAGTTCGGACACATGTCAGCCAATTCATACGATCGCTTCACATACGCTTCGACTTCCAATCCAACCATCTTCAAGTCGTAGTACTCGTTTTCCAACTTCTGGACCTCGTTCCGAGGACAATACTCTTCCCGAATCAGCTCTTTAAAGTCATCCCAAGTTGTAGCATTCGCTGCCTCGATGCCCAACAGTTGGACTTGGGCATTCCACCACGTTAGGGCACCATCTACCAAGGTACACGCAGCATATTTCACCCTGTCCCCAGCGGGACAGTTACAGATAGCAAACACAGACTCTGCTTTCTCGAAGCATCTCAGAAGTCCCACAGCCCCTTCTGTCCCGGTGAAGGTCTGTGGCTTGCAGTCCATAAACATTTTGAACGTACACGCAGGCTGGTTGGGTTGAGGTTGCACTTGCTGACCAGCATGATAGGCTGCTAAAGCCTCAGCCACACGGGTGTTGATTAGGTCAGTCAACTCAGCCTGAGTCATGTTGATGTTGCCACGTCTGTGTCCTCGTCCACTCATGTTTCTATATATGGAGATGAACCGATTCAGGAAATCGAAATGAGATGGAAATCAAGTATCATATTCGTATCTACGTACTACCAAGTTCGCATATAATAAGGCAGAACCCTTCTCACGCTCGATAAGCCTCACTGGGACTTGCATGCACCCCACATTATTATTAAGTGTGCACCCATAATAATAAGGCAATTTGCATGCTTGTTTCAGTGCCTCTTAGCTTGCGCTCGAAGTTTCCCCCGTTCAAACAACACAACAGATGGCATCACAGGTCTATGATTCACATGAGTCGAAGAGTAGTGTCACACTATCAAGTCACTATGGTGTTTAATGTTTCATTTCATATATATGTTGTGAGTGTGTGTCTGCTAAGCAATTAATGTATAAAGTGAGAGAGACGAACCTTGCAATCTGGAGCTGAGTGTCATGATCGATTTTCGAAGGTGTTCGGTTATAGGCTGGTTTTACAAAACGTTTTAAAACCTAGTTCACTATAACCAGTGGCTCTGATACCAACTGTAACACCCCCAAAATCCCACCTGCGGAAATCCCGCGAGGCGTTTTACGCATCAGAGTTCGAGCCACCAATCACATTGAACCAATGGTAAATACTTAAATAAAACATAATATCAAATCCCAAAGTGTTGTGTAGCGGAAGCATATAGATATCGTTTAGCAAATGTTTCATAATAATACTTAAAACCAATGTATCAAATGTAAGTTAATCCAAGAGCCTCGATCCATGACCACTCCAGCACTCCCAGATTGCAAGTCCATGTTCCAAACGTTAATGACCTACAAGCATGCAAACAAGTGTGTCAGACTACGCTGGTGAGTTCAAGGTGTTGCTTACGTGTGAAGTTTCCAGATATTAGTTAAATCAACTCGTTGTTTGGTTCAGATGTCGTTGTTAACTTGATTATTGTACCGTATGCAGCGTCAATGATGGGAATGCCTAACCCCAATGCCCATAACCAGGCATTGGTCAAAGTCAAGGTATCACACAACCTTGGCAAGCTGTAGGAGGTCTTATATCCGCGATGTATTCACAAGTTGTCCCAGTAATTAGTTCACGCCCGTCCTTACGGCCCGGTGTGAGGGTGCCAAACCTAATAGCGCTATCAACTAATTACCCCATTGCCTTACAGGCAATCCGGTAGATGATTGTTTCTAGGTTCCAGTTGTTTACCCCAAGTTTCCCTTCCAAATGTTTACCAGTTGTCCCAAACCACCGAGACGCATGCTTGAGAAAATGCAATGAACTCACCTTGGTTTGCTCGGCAGATTATACCAAAGTTACTTGAATTAAGAGTGGTCAATCACGTCCTAACAGGGTTACCATACAAGTCAGGTTTTGACTTAAGTAATGCACGTTGGTTTCACATAAGCTAACACAGTACGGACATGTGAAGATCATGGTAAACATGTAACAGTTAAACAATGCATTCAACTAGTGCGAGTGGGCTAGGCCCAAAAGTAATCGGCCCAACATGTTGTGCGATCCGCAACATGTTGTGCGATCCGTAACAGCCCGGTCCAAACATTAAGTAAGCCCAACAATTAAACCGAACAACAACTTGTGCGATCAGTTTTATTACCCAGCCCAAGTCTACGGCCCAGTAAATAACCTTAGGCCTTGTGCGATCCTATTGGGTTGTGCGGTCGTACCTGGCCCAACAATTATCATTCGGCCCAAACAATATTCAAACAAACATCCTTGTGCGACTGGAGACCCCTTGTGCGATTGGGGCCTCTTGTGCGATCAGCTCAGCTTGTGCGACTGATCTAGTTGTGCGAGTAGGCATCTTGTGCTACCGAGATGCCTTGTGCGAGTGGACCTCTTGTACGATCAAGAGGTCTTGTGCGACCAGTTCAATCATTCCAAGAATCAAGCAATTCGGTTACAACCAATTTATCAGTTTCAAGGTTTCCATGTTTACATCAATCAATTAACAACTTCTATTCTAGACATCATCGATCAAAACGGTTTTTATCTCAACTTTTCGTATGAACCCTAATCCGATTCGTATGAACAACATCGCAACATATTCAATCAACCAAGCATTCTAGCATCCAATTCACATGAATCCTAACCGAGTCAAAACAAGAACAATACTCATAACACTAAAACATATTAGCATGCACCATGAATTATTAACATTCATAACAAGACGATCTCATGAACACTATCATTCAATCTATATGTGGGCCGACTAGCAAGAATATCAATCATGTCTACAACTCTAACCATCATATCAAAACATGAATCACAGTAACATGTAACAAAACATAGGGCACTAACCGTTTCAAGGAAAGATCCGAATCCTATGAACTTCGAGGAGGGTGGCTGCCTTTGGTTCGTGAGAGGGAGAGAGAGAAGAGCTAGGGTTTGTGTGTGTGTTTGTTTTTGATAAAACGTGAGATGGTTACAACACTTACAACATCTCATGTGCTAATCCGCTAGTGGGGTGGGCCGAACCCACACTTGGGCTGCCCCTTTGATCCGAGTGCAAGCAATACGGCCCAATGGCCTTGTGCGTTCGAGTGATGGTTGTGCGATTCGGTTCCGTTGTGCTTTCGGGCCATTATACACATACATACATTTTATTACACACAGCACAAAATCATAACAATTAATAATTATAATAAATCACATAAGCATGTATCGTTACACAAAATAGGTTCGAATTGCGTGTTGTCACAGTATCCCCAACTAAAAAGAAATTTCGTCACGAAATTTGGTATGCACTCACTAACGTAAGCTATATTGTTCACTAGTTTTCCTGGGGTGTCACATCATCCCCCACTTGAATGGGAATTTCGTCCTGAAATTCACTAGTTGCATCAACATTAAGTTTGCTAGGTTTTGCCTGATCTGTGGGGAACAAATGTGGATACTTAAGTTTCATCTGGTCCTCGCGTTCCCACGTGAACTCTGGACCACGTCTTGAGTTCCAACGAACTCTCACAATCGGTATGCGGCTGTGTTTACGAACTTTAACTTCCCGATCCATAATTTCAATTGGTTCTTCGACAAACTGCAATTTGTCATCTATCTTCAGCTCTTGAAATGGTACTACTAGTGTTTCATCAACCAAACACTTCTTTAACTGCGATACGTGAAACACATCATGGACATTACCCAACTCAGCGGGTAATTCCAACCTGTAGGCCACCTTTCCAATCCGTTCTAAAATTTTGAATGGTCCTACATAACGAGGGTTTAGTTTGCCGCGTTTCCCAAAACGCACCACACCCTTCCAGGGTGAAACCTTTAACATAACGCAGTCATTAACTTCAAATTCCAGCGGTTTACTACGCTTGTCAGCGTAGCTTTTCTGGCGGTCGCGAGCTGCAGCCATACGGTTTCGGATCTGCACAATGCTTTCTGATGCCTCAAGCACAAACTCAGGGTCGGTGATCTGACTATCACCCACCTCATGCCAGCAGAGAGGTGAACGACATTTCCGTCCGTACAGTGCTTCGAACGGAGCTGCCTTAATACTTGTATGGTAGCTGTTGTTGTAGGAGAACTCTATCAACGGCAAGTGTTTCTCCCACCCTTTCCCAAAATCGAGTACGCATGCCCGAAGCATATCTTCAAGTGTTTGGATGGTGCGCTCGCTTTGACCATCCGTCTGCGGGTGATAAGCGGTACTCATATCGAGTTGGGAACCGAATGATTTATGCATTGACTGCCATAACTCTGAAGTGAAACGCGGATCTCGGTCTGAAATGATAGAAGTTGGCACTCCATGCTAAGAAACCACCTCCTTAAGATACACTGCTGCCAGCTGAGAGAATTTGTCTGTTTCCTTAATTGCCAGGAAATGTGCTGACTTCGTGAGGCGATCAACAATCACCCAAATGGTGTCATTCCCAGCCTGAGTTCTTGGTAGTCCTGTCACGAAATCCATGGCGATCTGTTCCCACTTCCATGTGGGTATCTCTGGTTGCTGCAGTAGACCTGAAGACTTTTGATGTTCGGCTTTGACTTTAGCACAAGTCAAACATTTGCTGACGTAGGTTGCTATATGAGCCTTCATGCTGGGCCACCAGTAGGTAGTTTTCAAGTCGTGGTACATCTTATCTGATCCAGGATGTACAGAGTAACGTGATTTATGTGCCTCTTCCATTACAAGTTCTCGTAAGTTGCCAAAGAATGGGACCCAAATGCGTCCAGTTACGTAGTAAGCACCGTCTCCCTTTCGTTCTAGTCGTTGCCTCGAGCCACGTAAAGCTTCAACTCGAACGTTCTCCGGTTTCAATGCTTCTAACTGAGCATCTCGTATCTGGGAAGGAAGATTGGACTGGATCGTGAGTTGCAATGCTCGTACAAGCCTAGGTGTATTATCCTTTCTGCTGAGGGCGTCAGCTACGACGTTCGCCTTGCCCGGATGATACTTTATGGCACATTCATAATCATTCAATAATTCCACCCATCGCCGTTGTCGCATATTCAATTCCTTCTGGTCGAAGATGTGCTGGAGACTCCTATGGTCGGTGTAGATGGTGCATTTGGTACCGTACAGATAGTGCCTCCAAATCTTCAACACAAATACCACCGCTCCTAGCTCCAAGTCGTGTGTCGTGTAGTTCTTCTCGTGCACCTTTAGCTGACGAGAAGCATAAGCTATCACCTTCTCGCGTTGCATCAACACGCATCCGAGACCCTGAATCGTAGCATCACAATAAACCACAAAATCTTCGGTACCCTCTGGTAACGACAAGATCGGTGCACTGCAAAGTTTCTGTTTTAACAACTGGAAGGCCTCTTCCTGCTTCGTTCCCCAAGAGTACGCCGTGTTCTTCTGTGTCAGTGAGGTGAGGGGTTGCGCGATCTTCGAGAAATCTTTAATGAACCTTCGATAATACCCTGCGAGACCAAGAAATTGTCGCACCTCAGACGGAGTCTTTGGTGCCGCCCAATTCTTAACTGCATCCACCTTCGCAGGATCCACATGTATCCCTTTCTCGTTAACAACGTGCCCAAGGAAATGCACTTCTCGAATCCAAAAGTCGCACTTAGAAAATTTCGCATACAGCTGTTCTCTTCTCAAAAGTTCCAAGATGAGACGTAGGTGACGCTCGTGATCCTCCCTGTTCTTGGAATAGACTAGGATGTCGTCAATAAACACTATAACGAACTCGTCAAGATAAGGCTTACATACGCGGTTCATGAGATCCATGAAAACCGCTGGTGCATTAGTCAATCCAAACGGCATAACCAAAAACTCGTAGTGTCCATAGCGCGTTCGAAAAGCCGTCTTGGGAACATCCTCTTCTCTAACCCTTACCTGGTGATACCCCGATCTTAAGTCAATCTTGGAATAGAAGCTTGACCCTTGCAACTTGTCAAACAAGTCGTCGATGCGTGGTAACGGATAGCGGTTGTTAATGGTCACCTTGTTGAGCTCTCGATAGTCGATACACATACGAAATGACCCGTCTTTCTTCTTTACGAACAGAACTGGGGCTCCCCAAGGCGAAGAACTGGGTCGAATGAAACCCCTATCCAACAATTCTTGTAACTGATTAGACAGCTCCTGCAACTCACCAGGTGCTAACCGGTAAGGAGCTCGAGCAATCGGAGCCGCTCCCGGCGCAAGATCAATCTGGAATTCTACTTGACGATGAGGAGGTAACCCTGGTAGCTCCTCTGGGAATACATCAGCGAAGTCTCGCACCACTGGCAAGTCTTCGATCTTTCTCTCCTCAGACTGAGCGTTGGTAACTAACGCTAACATTGCAGGATACCCTTTTTGCAGATATTGCTGTGCACGCATGGCCGAGATAGTACCAACCATCGTCCCACTACGATGCCCTTGAACTAATAATGTCTCCCCATCAGGGAGAGGGATACGCACGATCTTCTCTTTACACAAAATTTCTGCTTGGTGCTTAGACAACCAATCCATGCCTACCACTATGTTAAAACTACCGAGCGTAACGGGAAGGAGGTCAATATCAAACACCTGACCCACGAGATCTAGTTTGCACCCGAAAAGGACATTCGAGGCTTCTATCGTTTTACCATCTGCTAGTTCTACTACTTGTTTAACTTCTAAAGGTGTTGGGGTTATCCCTAATCGTTGACTAAACTCTAGGGACACATAACTCCAATCGGCACCCGAATCAAATAATACAGAAGCAATACGATTGTTAACAGGAAACGTACCAGTTACAACGTTGCCGTCATTCCTGGCATCCCCTGCTCCAAGCTGGAACACTCTGCCTCGAGCACCATTTCCCCCATTATTGCCGTTGTTGTTGTTGTTGTTTCCAGCGTTGTTATTATTCGGGCGGTTGTTGTCGTTAGCGTTCTGGTTTAACTGAGGGCAATCCCGCTTAAAGTGACCCTCATCCCCACACTGATAGCACCCCCTCCTAAAACCCTGGTTCTGCTGGGGCGGTTGTCCCTGTTGTCTCTGGTTGTGCTGGTTCTGTTGCTGCTGGTGTTTGGGCTGTGGGGCCCTACAATCCTTGGCCTCATGGCCCACTGTACCACACCTGCGACATGTGCGACTACACGGCCCGAAATGATGGTAGCCACACCTATTACACTGTGGTTTCTTCCCTGCATACGAGCCCTGACTTTGGCCACTTCCCTGGCCTTGATTGACAGAAGACGACTGGCTGATGTTGCAGTTGTTGTTGTTGTCTGGCCTTTTCTGAGTCTGACCAGCACTGGATGCTTTGTCGTAGTCGCTCCACTTCTGTTTGTTATCATTAGTAGATGTAGTAGCAGTGGGTGCCGCAGCAGTAGTGGCTGAAATGCGCGGGGGTAACGAATTGCTTTCTACCTCTTGGTCCACAATCTTATGAGTCAGACGAACGATCTGTGTCAAATCATTGAGATGTGCTGCAGTAACCAGACTTTTCACACGCGGAGGCAGTCCCTTGATAAACAACTCAATCCTCCGAGACATGGGCCGTGACAAGTTCGGACACATGTCAGCCAATTCATACGATCGCTTCACATACGCTTCGACTTCCGATCCAACCATCTTCAAGTCGTAGTACTCGTTTTCCAACTTCTGGACCTCGTCCCGAGGACAATACTCTTCCCGAATCAGCTCTTTAAAGTCATCCCAAGTTGTAGCATTCGCTGCCTCGATGCCCAACAGTTGGACTTGGGCATTCCACCACGTTAGGGCACCATCTACCAAGGTACCCGCAACATATTTCACCCTGTCCCCAGCGGGACAGTTACAGATAGCAAACACAGACTCTGCTTTCTCGAACCATCTCAGAAGTCCCACAGCCCCTTCTGTCCCAGTGAAGGTCTGTGGCTTGCAGTCCATAAACATTTTGAACGTACACGCAGGCTGGTTGGGTTGAGGTTGCACTTGCTGACCAGCTTGATAGGCTGCTAAAGCCTCAGCCACACGGGTGTTGATTAGGTCAGTCAACTCAGCCTGAGTCATGTTGATGTTGCCACGTCCGTGTCCTCGTCCACTCATGTTTCTATATATGGAGATGAACCGATTCAGGAAATCGAAATGAGATGGAAATCAAGTATCATATTCGTATCTACGTACTACCAAGTTCGCACATAATAAGGCAGAACCCTTCTCACGCTCGATAAGCCTCACTGGGACTTGCATGCACCCCACATTATTATTAAGTGTGCACCCATAATAATAAGGCAATTTGCATGCTTGTCTCAGTGCCTCTTAGCTTGCGCTCGAAGTTTCCCCCGTTCAAACAACACAACAGATGGCATCACAGGTCTATGATTCACATGAGTCGAAGAGTAGTGTCACACTATCAAGTCACTATGGTGTTTAATGTTTCATTTCATATATATGTTGTGAGTGTGTGTCTGCTAAGCAAATAATGTATAAAGTGAGAGAGACGAACCTTGCAATCTGGAGCTGAGTGTCATGATCGATTTTCGAAGGTGTTCGGTTATAGTCTGGTTTTACAAAACGTTTTAAAACCTAGTTCACTATAACCAGTGGCTCTGATACCAACTGTAACACCCCCAAAATCCCACCTGCGGAAATCCCGCGAGGCGTGTTACGCATCAGAGTTCGAGCCACCAATCACATTGAACCAATGGTAAATACTTAAATAAAACATAATATCAAATCCCAAAGTGTTGTGTAGCGGAAGCATATAGATATCGTTTAGCAAATGTTTCATAATAATACTTAAAACCAATGTATCAAATGTAAGTTAATCCAAGAGCCTCGATCCATGACCACTCTAGCACTCCCAGATAGCAAGTCCATGTTCCAAATGTTAATGACCTACAAGCATGCAAACAAGTGTGTCAGACTACGCTGGTGAGTTCAAGGTGTTGCTTACGTGTGAAGTTACCAGATATTAGTTAAATCAACTCGTTGTTTGGTTCAGATGTCGTTGTTAACTTGATTATTGTACCGTATGCAGCGTCAATGATGGGAATGCCTAACCCCAATGCCCATAACCAGGCATTGGTCAAAGTCAAGGTATCACACAACCTTGGCAAGCTGTAGGAGGTCTTATATCCGCGATGTATTCACAAGTTGTCCCAGTAATTAGTTCACGCCCGTCCTTACGGCCCGGTGTGAGGGTGCCAAACCTAATAGCGCTATCAACTAATTACCCCATTGCCTTACAGGAAATCCGGTAGATGATTGTTTCTAGGTTCCAGTTGTTTACCCCAAGTTTCCCTTCCAAATGTTTACCAGTTGTCCCAAACCACCGGGACGCATGCTTGAGAAAATGCAATGAACTCACCTTGGTTTGCTCGGCAGATTATACCAAAGTTACTTGAATTAAGAGTGGTCAATCACGTCCTAACAGGGTTACCATACAAGTCAGGTTTTGACTTAAGTAATGCACGTTGGTTTCACATAAGCTAACACAGTATGGACATGTGAAGATCATGGTAAACATGTAACAGTTAAACAATGCATTCAACTAGTGCGAGTGGGCTAGGCCCAAAAGTAATCGGCCCAACATGTTGTGCGATCCGCAACATGTTGTGTGATCCGTAACAGCCCGGTCCAAACATTAAGTAAGCCCAACAATTAAACCGAACAACAACTTGTGCGATCAGTTTTATTACCCAGCCCAAGTCTACGGCCCAGTAAATAACCTTAGGCCTTGTGCGATCCTATTGGGTTGTGCGGTCGTACCTGGCCCAACAATTATCATTCGGCCCAAACAATATTCAAACAAACATCCTTGTGCGACTGGAGATCCCTTGTGCGATCGGGGCCTCTTGTGCGATCAGCTCAGCTTGTGCGACTGATCTAGTTGTGCGAGTAGGCATCTTGTGCTACCGAGATGCCTTGTGCGAGTGGACCTCTTGTACGATCAAGAGGTCTTGTGCGACCAGTTCAATCATTCCAAGAATCAAGCAATTCGGTTACAACCAATTTATCAGTTTCAAGGTTTCCATGTTTACATCAATCAATTAACAACTTCTATTCTAGACATCATCGATCAAAACGGTTTTTATCTCAACTTTTCGTATGAACCCTAATCCGATTTATATGAACAACATTGCAACATATTCAATCAACCAAGCATTCTAGCATCCAATTCACATGAATCCTAACCGAGTCAAAACAAGAACAATACTCATAACACTAAAACATATTAGCATGCACCATGAATTATTAACATTCATAACAAGACGATCTCATGAACACTATCATTCAATCTATATGTGGGCCGACTAGCAAGTATATCAATCATGTCTACAACTCTAACCATCATATCAAAACATGAATCACAGTAACATGTAACAAAACATAGGGCACTAACCGTTTCAAGGAAAGATCAGAATCCTATGAACTTCGAGGAGGGTGGCTGCCTTTGGTTCGTGAGAGGGAGAGAGAGAAGAGCTAGGGTTTGTGTGTGTGTTTGTTTTTGATAAAATGTGAGATGGTTACAACACTTACAACATCTCATGTGCTAATCGGCTAGTGGGGTGGGCCGAACCCACACTTGGGCTGCCCCTTTGATCCGAGTGCAAGCAATACGGCCCAATGGCCTTGTGCGTTCGAGTGATGGTTGTGCGATTCGGTTCCGTTGTGCTTTCGGGCCATTATACACATACATACATTTTATTACACACAACACAAAATCATAACAATTAATAATTATAATAAATCACATAAGCATGTATCGTTACACAAAATAGGTTCGAATTGCGTGTTGTCACACGGATCCTAATGATCGACTAAACGGGTCGTGTTCGAAAGTCTAAGCGGGTGTTTAGTCCGCTTGACTTACGACTCTACACAAGCACTAAACTAAAAAGTGAGACGGTGACAAATCAAAGTAAGCGGGTTATAATAATGTATCGCTGAAGACATGCTTGCCTATAAGTGAACACTCACCCCAAGAGTTCCCAGGTAAGAGTGACTGGTCTGATACTGCGGATTTGTACGAACACTCTAGCCTTAGACAGAAAACTCAGAGTACAGGCATTCACTCTTCCAGTTTGCACGTGTTCACATTATTTAGACCCAAACTTTGATGAGTTTGAAAACTCAAAAGGCACTAAGCCAAATATGACTCAAACTGGAAGGGTTCAAAACCTTATAATAAATCATCCTAGAACAGATGATTAGTTTTCAAGGCAGATCAAAATTTATGTTCTTATTGTGGTTGTCA
The DNA here is from genome assembly GCF_002127325.2 of Helianthus annuus. Taxonomy (NCBI): domain Eukaryota; kingdom Viridiplantae; phylum Streptophyta; class Magnoliopsida; order Asterales; family Asteraceae; genus Helianthus; species Helianthus annuus. Next base: position 136,016,650 of record NC_035449.2, on the reverse strand, counting down.
CTTAAGGATAAGTGACGGTATTGTTTTTATGACTAAACGCAAGTAAACTCGCGTTAGGGTCCTAGGAAGGTTATAGACTAGGTCAAAGCATTACTAATAACCTAATTCCCTATAACCATGAGCTCTGATACCAACTTTTCTGTCACACCCCGACCACGTAAAACAACAAAACGTGGCGGAATCGTCGGGGAGTGTTGTAACAGAATCATTGTTTCATAACACATGGAAAAATTAAAATGTTGTTTTATTAATAAAAAGAGTTACAATGTCTTAACAAACAAAGAAGTATAACAAAATTAACTAGTCTTGCATCTTTTATTGTCACTAAGGCCCAAGTCTGCCTATGTGTATTTTGATCAATCCTATGCATCATCTCCTGAAACACATGTGAAAATAGGTACGTCAGCATAAAAATGCCGGCGAGTACATAGGTTTTATTGATTTAGGATTCATGACTTATAGGTTTAGAAAAAGTTGTTTAACAAAAAGTTAGTCATGATCCTTGTAAAATGTTTTGTTTTATAAATCATTTGAAAAGCGATGATAGATATGTATATTTAAAAGAATAATGTAAGGTTAAATGAATAACCAAGTAAAATGAATTTGTATAAAACAAACTGTTTTGTAAAACAATGTCTTGTGAAAAATATGTTATTTGTATAAAATGTATAGGTCCAAATTGAATGATTTAAATAACGCTACGACATGTAATATAATACAAGCACTTATATATAGGAAGTACCAGCGGCGTATCCACCATGCATGTATCACATTACACACGTCTCATTACTCAAATCACTTACCCAAACAAACCACCAATGTAAATTGCCCATGTCTAAACCATTTGTCAAATGTCTTTGTGAAAACCATGTCAAAATGTTTATGTCAGAATGTTTATGAAATGTATATGTCAAATGTCAATCATGTAATGTGTAAACAAAATGTCATGTATGGCAAGTGATATATGTATCAACTAAACCATAGGTAAAAATGCACAAAACAATGTATTGAAGTAAAACTTGGTTTAAATCAATGTTATGTTTTGTGGAAATGCATGCTATACTAAATACAAACATTTATGCGGTATTGTTAAAATGCATACATCCAAGCCTTGTGACTGTGGTGATAAACCCCTAAACGAATTTAAAGGTCTATCTGTCTAAATGTTTTAATCGAATTCGGTCATTCCTTCCATCCAAACATACCCAGGATGTCAGGAACGGGAGTTGTCAATTCCTATGGTACCATTACCTACTAACGAGCCGCGTGATCAAAGTTAATGAATGTATATGGTCCCACTTAAACAAACCAAATGTCATACCCAAAATGTAAGCATGTGATGAAAAACAAATGTACTAAGTATGATGAACATACATAGCATGAAAAGGTAATTTAAAACAATGCACTAAGTATGCGCTAAACGAACATACGTAGCATAAAATATCATGTAAAACGATGTACTAAGTATGCACACAATGGACATACATAGCAAAAACATAATGAAATCATGTACTAATAATGTACTAATGAACATAGCAAGTACATGATGTGAAAACACGAAAAACATGAAAGCAACAAGTAGACACATGTTTTTCACCCCAAAATGTTTGAAAAACAGTAAAAGAGGGGACTATGTACTCACTTGAGGGTGCTTAGAAGTCTTGAACAACAACCAAGCAAAGCTAGAGGGATCACGGAATCAAACGGCACCCTATATAGATAACTACATAAATAACCGGACCTAAATCGGGGGATTGGATAGTATGAGGTTTTGTAAACCAATTGAGTATTGGAACTCATATGATATGGTTAATCAAAGCCCACATACTAAAATGAAACCTAACCTAAGTGCTTATAACCCGTTACGACCTATTAAGGTAGCTTACGCTACTTTAACGCGTCGTGCGCGCAAACGCGCGTTCGAGAAGTCTAACTAGTCCTATGATAAGTACTATATGCCCATACTTGTTTAATTATGTTACACAATTAGTTATGTGTCAAAAGTTTAGGTTACATATGCTTAATTACCAATTATGTATGAAAAGGGTATTTTGGTAATTTACTAAAGGCATATAACTACCTATCATGCGACTAATTAAACCTAAGTGACCATAAGGTATAACCTCGGAAGGTTATTCCCTACTCTACTATGGTCACAAAACATGTTTGGTCGGATCCTAATGATCGACCAAACGGGTCGTGTTCGAAAGTCTAAGCGGGTGTTTAGTCCGCTTGACTTACGACTCTACACAAGCACTAAACTAAAAAGTGACGAGCTAAACATGTCAAAACATGTTTAGTTAAGTTAGAAAACAGGTTTGGTATTAAAACAAACGGTTTTGAGACCTAAAAGTAGCTTGGTTACAAAATACGCGAGAAAACGCATTCTGGCCGAAGCTACGGCTCGTCACTGAGCCTAGATAACGCGGTAATCAGTAGGTATGGTTACTAGGGACTATAACCATCGTGATTACGCTCACGTTATGAAGTTCAAACGAACTTCGCGTTGACCATAAACTGGTCAAAGCAGAAAGTCAAACACAGTTTGACTTAAATGCTAAAACGAACGAAAAACGCGAAAGAATACTTACAGAGGGTCCCCGCAAGGTTTGATTCCAAGTAATCTCAGGTAGGAAGTGCACAAACACAACCACATAGAGAAAACTCAGATCAAATGTGAGGAAGATGGGCAAATGGGTTGGGTATTTATAGGAAAGGCACAACCGTTAGGATCATTTCTCGATAATCGAGCTTCAATCTTGGCCTTCCACTTGTGCCCATTGTTTTACAATACAAGGGGTGACTAAAAACCATTAAAATCAGCCCCTAGATTGATCAAAAACATGTCCAAGTCCAACGAATACCAGCTGCTGTTTTAGAAAATGGTTTTTCTGTTACTGGGCACTTCACGCGGCCCGCGTAAGGATAGGGAGGATCCTTACGCGCCCCGCCTGAGGAAAGTTTGACACATTTGTCAGTTTTGGTCCCTGCAGCTTAGAAACATGCGTTTCGGCCCATTTTTGACACGTTTAAGCCCCGTTAAACTCATTTCAAGGCTCTAAAATGAAGTTAAAGTATTGGGAACTCAAAACATGCTCAAAAATATCTCGGGTGTCGGTTCGTTTGGTCGTACGGTTGCGTTGTTCGTTTAATTACGACGGAAGTCGTAACGAACGCAAAAACGATCCAAATTGAGCGACGAATGGATTTTTCTCATGCCAAACACTAAAATAAAATATTTTAAGGCTTGCATAAATTTCTGGATGTCCGGAAGTATTCAGAACGTAAGTTATGCGCGAAAATGCAAACTTATGCACTTTTTGACGCTTTTAGTCCCTGAATGACTAAAAAGTTTATTTTAGCACACCGAACCCTCAAAGCCTATTTCTAAGCTATGTAAAGGATATTTAGGGTATGTATAACTTATGTTCATGTTCCGGAATGTTCATTACAGTACAAATCGGCATACTTTCGCAGTTTGTCGAAATTAGTCCCTGTAAGCGAATAAACTTGATTTCGGCACACCAAACCTTCCAAAACTTATTTCTAAGTTATGTAAAGGTTATTTAAGGTATGTTAAGCCTATGTCACTATTCCGTAGTGTTTGTTGCATTAAACTGGTTATATTTACGCATCAGTGCGCGTAATAGCTTCCAGAAAGCGATTTAGAGCCCGAAATCGAACAAGAGTTGATATGTGCAAATGATACACATATTTTTACAAATCCAAAGTATGAAATACAATATTTCATTGGTTTGGTATTTGGTTGAAGGTTGAAGTGACACGGATGTCACACAATCCTGCTTTGTAATACAGCCCAATGTCTTGTTCACCATCGAAATCTTTCATTCTTGAAATCTTTCTCTGTTCCATCTCCTAAGCCTCAATCTTTTCAATGAATTTGCTAAGTGTCAGATTGCTGAAACCTTTCTTGTTCCTTAGCATCATGAGATATCCCTAAATTTCGTGTGGCAAAGCATCAGCTAGCTTCTCTATCAGCTCTTCATTATCTTTGTTGATGCTCACCCTTCTCAGATTTACCAACAAATTGCAGTATATCGATTATCTGCTTTGTGCTCTCATTCTTTAAACCACGAAACAAATCAAACTCTTTCTTCAGAAGCGATTTTTTGTTCTTGATCATTTCTTGACTACCAACAAACTTTGATCTTAAAGCTTTCCAAATCGAATAAGAACTTCCATTATGTTGCAATAAGACCATGATGTCTTCTTTCACAGCTTGTAGTAGCAGACTTAGCATCATTTTCTCATTTTTGTATTTCTTTTTATCATCAATGCTCATATCTTTGATAGGAATTTCTTCTTCATCGTCATTTGTCGGTCTTACATTCTTTGTCTCAACGCATTCCCAAGCATCTAAAAAATTTGCTTGTACCCAGTTCTCAAACCGTCCTTCCCAACCCTTATATTCCTCAATATTCATGAGCTTAGGCGGTTTTTTCATAGTCCCCATTTCATTTTCCAACATTGTCTGCTGAGTCACAGCCATCGGGGTAGCAAAAGCGTTATAGAATTCCTCGTCCATGTTTCGGTTTTTAAACTTTCAAAACTGTCTTTCAAGCGAAATTACTATGTTCAAGAGGAATCAATTTGTTCAAGCGAAATCTCCTTTCAAGCGAGATAGCACTTTCGAGCGGAATCTCCAGGTAAGTTCAAGCGAAATTAACTCCTAAACAGAATAGTGATTCGAGCGGAATCACTTCAAAAATTTTCAAGCGGAATACGGTTTTCGAGCGAAATCAACAGAATTTTCAAGCAGAAACTGATTTTCAAGTGGAATCAACCAGAAATTTCAAGCGGAACCTGGTTTTCAAGCGGAATCAAGCCTGAAATGCTGCTGATGTCATCATTTATTCGCTGATTTTGAAGCGGAATTACCAATTTTACTTGTTTTAGATCGAATTAAAGTCCAAATTTCACAAGGATTAGTTAAAACACAATTCCGAGCATGATGTGTAAAAATCAGAACATTTTTGACCGTGAAAAGTTTTTCAATTTGAAAAAGAAGGTGTTGAAAACAGAAAATGCAGCTGAATTGGTATGAACTCTTCCTCCTGAGCTCTGATACCACTTGTATGATCGTTTCCGGACCCGAACGAGTCGATCAGAAGAGTTTTACTCAGTTTAAACGGCGGAAACAGACAAACTGAGGTCAATTCAGCACACCGATTACTTTAACTGTCGATTTGATTGAAATAAAGACGTTTTACAGCCTGACGACACTTCGGCAGCACTTCGTTGCAAAACCGGAAAACTGTTATGTGATTTCGCTTGAACTGGCATATATATAGCCAGTGTGATTTCGCTTGAACACATCTCAAGCAGAATCACCATCATTGTTTCAAGCGGAATCAGATATTTACACTCAAGCGAAATAAGAATCATTATGATTTCGCTTGAACATGACTGATGTCATTTCAAGCGGAATCACTGCTAATTCTCACTTTCTTGATTTCCGTGCCCTAATCTAACTAGTTCTATACAAGAATCGATACAAGACGAAGTCGACAGATGCATGCACCAACAAATTTGTTTCTTGTCGGACCTGGAGGAAGCAAATGCGTCAAGATCACTGACGCTGAAACGAGAGGCGATCTCGAGGACTTTCCAGCAGCTACAAATGACAAACAACAGATAAGTATCCTTAATCTATATTTATTTAATCATACATAAATGTAATACTCACTTGACATGGTGACTGAACCAGAGGATACTTCTTGTGAATCCTTTGTTTTGGTCTGGAATGTTCTAACTGCAGGATCAAGCGATTCTTTCTTTTGTTGCAGGGGACTCAATGAGATGAGAAACTGAGATAGCTGCATAAAAAAGACAGAAAAGGATCAGTTATCCTCAACATAAACAAAATATTCCTATGATCCTTCTATCAGGATCCTATATCCTACCATGGGTGGCCCAGTTTTTGGGGAGATCTTTCCCGTTTGGGATAGAATCTCTCTTTACAAAGAAGAAGCGATTTTTCCAGTGGGTATCATTCTTTGTGGTCTTAAGGATTGGATGAGGATCACCAGGCTTATGTTTGAACAAGAAACGGTGTGAACCATGGCTCACAAGATTATACAACTCAGCCAGTTCCGACATACCCATCTCTATACCTTCCCGCTCAATGATGTTTTCTAGGGTATGCAGAACCCTCCACATCATCGGCATGGCCTGGATATAGCACATACCGGTGAATGCAAAGAAAGATTGGGAAAAGGCAGGGAAAGGATAGGAGAATCCTATCAGGAATGGGGTGGCCGGAAAAGCAACCCAAGTGTCGGAGACAGAGTCACTTTTCGCAGAGGAATCGAAAGGTTTGAAAACGGTATCCGCCGGGAAGGAATGGCGAATCCGACCAATCTCCAAGTCAGTAAAGCGGCATAGCTCAGACGAGGGATTTTTGATGATCCCTTGGTTTTTCAAGGAATCATCCTTCTTTGGATCCTTGGCTGGTGAGGATCAACCATTTTTGCCATGGATAATAAGAAAAAAGAAGATCAGAATAAGCAGATGAAGAGAGAAGGAGAAGAGAGATACCTGTTCCGATCTTTGAATGAGGATTTAAAGGGAAGTATCGCTCGAATTTAAATGCAAATTGATCCTTATCTCTAACCTATATATAATGATGATTCTGCAGGTTGTCACTTCGCTGACGTATGATGTGTAACGGCTAGTTCGATTTCAACGGCTATATTTTCGTTGGCAAGTTCGTTCGAGATAAGATCGAAAAATATGACTCATTAAGTGATATTTTATTCCTTATATTTTGGGGGCAATTGTTAGGGATGGATTTTCTAAACCTAAGGATCACGGATCCTCAAGTGTAGCCAGGATCACGGATCCTCAATTCTTTTTGAATTAAGGATCCTCAGAAGACGTTGCAGGTTTAAGGATCCAGGATCCTCAATATTATCCTAACACTAACTGTTGTTTCCATTATATTTGAACTTGTTTTGTTGGAATGAACGAGTGGGACTTAGTCTTGCCGATATTCCAGGGGAATATGCTCCCATATTCTGCACGTGTTTAGCTTGGGTGACCGTTTTGGAAGTCGTGGCTAGCTAGAAAAATTTGCGGGATGTTAGTTATTTAGTTTATTTCCATTTTTAAAAGGGGATAACAGCTTGATAGTCAGAACAATTAGCAACACACATACACACTTGAAAGCTCTCGGCAACTTTTGGCGATTATACACACATTACACACTAGTGATCCTTGTAACAAGCTTGTTATCATCCCAATTTGTAACCTTTATTTGTTCAATATAGTTGGTGATCGGTAGTTTCCATCACCCGAGGTTTTTATGCCAGAGATCATCTCTTGATCAAGGGCTTTTTCCTCGTATAAATCGTTGTGTCACTTGTTCCTTTCATTCGAAGTTTGTTCATACATTCGCTATTCAATTCAAGCATCACATCTTACAAAATAAGATTTGGTTGCATTATCCTAGTCTGATTTTTGACCAAAACAATGATCTTGTTGGATGATTCTGCTTGACCATTAGCTTGTGGGTGGACTGGTGTTGATGTTATCATCTTAATCCCCCAGCTGTCACAAAAGTTAGTAGTTCTATTCCCAATAAATTGGGATCCATTATCACAAACAATTTCAGAAGGAATACCAAATCTGGTAATAATGTTTCTTTTAATCAAGGATATCACTTCTTTTTCTCTGACTTGAGCAAAGGCTTCAGCTTCTATCCACTTGGAAAAGTAATCAGTCATGGCAAGCATAAACACTTTACCTCCTGGTGCTTTGGGAAGTTTGCCAACTATATCCATTACCCATCTCATGAATGGCCAAGAAGAGGATATAGGATGCAGGAGCTCTGCTGGTTGATGAAGGATATTGCTATGTCTCTGACAAGTATCACATTTCTTGGCACAATCCACAGCATCCTTCTTCATAGTAGGCCAATAATATCCTGTCCTAAGAATCCTTGACAACAATGCTCTGCCCCTAGTGTGGTTTCCACAGTCTCCTTCATGAAAATCCTTTAGTACTTCTTGAATTTCTGGATCCTCAATGCACCTTAGATATGGACCTGCAAGAGATCGTTTATATAACATGTTATTTAATTTTGTAAATTGAGATACCTTGACTTTGAAAGCTCTAGGATTTTCTCCTGTAGGAATCTCTCCATGTAGTATATATCTCATGATTGGAAGGATCCAGGATCCTGAATGTGATTGTGCACCATCACTAGGTATGATTGCAGAATCCTCTACTATTTCCATAGCTGTGTGATCCTCAATAGTAGGAGCCAAAATGTTGATGATGGGAATTTTAATATCCTCAGGAATCTTCAATGATGATCCAAGATTGGCTAATGCATCAGCTTCTGCATTTTCTTCCCTGGGTACCTATGTCAAACTAAAAGAAGCAAAAGATTCTGCCAATTTCTTGACTATCTCTAGATATTTGATTAGTCTTTCACCTTTAATAGAATAAGAACCATTGAAGTGATTAGTAATTAATAATGAATCTACATGTACCTCAAGATACCTGATCCTCATGTGCTTGGCAATTTGCAAACCAGCTATCAAGGCCTCATACTCAGCCTCATTATTAGTAGTTTGAAACTGACAAGCAATAGAGTGGGGTATTATGTCCCCCGTGGCGATTTTAGTAGTACTGCTAGTCCAGTTCCCTTGACATTAGAGGCTCCATCTGTGAAGAGTATCCAAGGATCCTTGGTCTCTTCAAGCTGCTGAACTTCTAACTCAGCTTCCCTTTGTAGATCACTACTGAAATCTGCCACAAAGTTAGCCAAGGCTTTGGATTTAATGGCAGTTCTTGGTTAATATCTTATATCATAAGCACTAAGCTTTACTGCCCATTTAGCCATCCTTCCTGACATTTCAGGTTTCCTGAGAACATTCTTAATTGGAAAGTTAGTCTTAACAATGATAGCATGAGTTTCAAAATAATGGCGTAATTTAGTAGATGCCATAATCAAAGCAAGGATAAGTTTTTCTAAAAGTGAATACCTGGATTCAGCATCAAAAAAACTTTTACTTACATAATATACAGGATGTTGTGTACCTTCATGATCCATAACAAGGACTGCACTTACTGCCTTAGAAGAGACTGCCAAATATAAGGATAATATATCCAATTTTTCTGGTTTCAATAAGGCAGGAGCTGAGGATAGGTAATCCTTAAGGGCTTTGAGAGCATTCTCATGCTTTTCAGTCTACTCAAATGAATCTTTGAACTTCTGGGTTCTGCACTTCTTAAGGATCCTTGACCCTGAAGGATGTTGGATCCTTGATACACCGAAGTTGGGGGTCTTAGAGGATAATCCATGGATCCATGAGCCTGAGATGAGGATCCTTGACCCTGAGATGAGGATCCCTGAACCTGAAACGAAGATCCTGGGTGCTAAGAGTAGTATCCTTGAACCATCTACGTCCCCATGTATCCTCCTGAACTACTGAAGGATCCTTGATGCTGGAAGGAGGATCCTTGAGGCTGAAGAGAGGATCTTGAAGGCTGAAAGTAGGATCCTTGAGCCTGAGTCATTGTCGTTGATCCATAACGCATTCCCAATGATCCACCCTAATACTGGACATCTGATGCTATACAGTGTTGGGAAGTTATGACTGGAGTGTCGAAATTCAGCGATCTTGGCATCAAAGGAGAGTGATCCTCCGCTGGTCTCTTCATTTTCTTGATCTCATCAATCTCTCGAAGGATCTTGTCATTAGTTTTGTCCTGCTGTTGCATGTAATCCCTCATCTGCAAAATCAAAGAATAAAGATCATTGTTAGTAGGGCCAGAAGTAACAGCAGAAGTTGGTTTTGAGAAAACGGGGGTTTGTTTCTTCGCATCATTCTCAGCATTCTTCTGGGATCCAGAAGGGACAGGTGGCAAAGGTGGAATGCCCTGTGAAGAAGTGATCGCTGGCATAGAGCTTGAAGTGTTCTTCGCTTGAGAAGCCATGTAGTTGAAGGTAATGAACCGAAATGAATGAAATGAAGAAAATTTATTAGAACCGAAGCACCAATTACCCCACGGTGGGCGCCAAACTGTTTTGGTCAAAAATCACACAAGGATAATACAACCAAATCCGATTTTGTGAGGTGTGATGCTTGAATAAATGGATAATTGTATGAACAATGTATGAATGAAATGAATGTTGGACACAAGGATTTATACGAGGAAAAAGCCCTTGATCAATGTATGATCTCCAGCACAAAAAACCTCGGGTGATGGAAACTACCGATCACCAACTAAATTAAGCAAACAATGTATACAATTCAGGATGACAACAAGCTTGTTACAAGGATCACTAGTGTGCAAAAAGTGTGTAATCGCCAATAAGTTGTAGAGTGTTCTTGAGAAGTGTGTGTTTGCTAATTGTTCTATCTATTCAAGCTTGTTATCCCCTTATAAAAATAGAAATAAACTAGCTAACTAACAATCCGCAAAAGATGCTAGTTTCCCACGATCTCCATAACGGTCATGAAGGCTATGCACGTGCGGAATTGTAAGGTATATTCCCCTGGAATCTCGGCAAGACCAAGTCCCATTCGTATACTCCTGCAAAACAAGTTCAAATATGAAGGAAACAATTGTTAGTATAAGGATAATACTGAGGATCCTGGATCCTTATTCCTACAACGTCTTCTGGGATCCTTAATTCAAACTGAGTTGAGGATCTATGATCCTGGCTGCACTTGAGGATCCGTGATCCATACATTATGAAAATCCATCCCTAACAAGAATTACTGATCCCTACAGAGATGGTAGTTACTACTGCAAGAACAAGCATCTATGATCCTGAAGGAAATACTGAAAACTTGATTCAAGACTTGGATACCATAGAAGAACTCAGGGATTTAGCAAGGATAAGATTGGCTAGTTATCAACAAAGGATGGCTCGAGCTTATAACAAGAATGTCAGGATCAGAAAGTTTCAAGTTGGTGACATGGTGTTGAGGAAAGCATTCCAAAATACCACAAATCTTGCTGATGGCAAGCTAGCACCAAAGTGGGAAGGCCCCTATCTTATTGAAGATGAGGCAGGAAAGGGGGCATACCGTTTGTTAACAATGGAAGGTGATTTGCTACCAAGAGCTTGGAATGATGTCCATTTGAAGAAATACTTCATGTAAGAAGGATCTAGGATCCTTAGTTATCCTCATATCTAGTATACATAAAGGATCCTTAGAGGATATGTGATCCTCACTCTGGTAATGATTTGATTCTAATTTATTTAATCCTTTAGTTTATTCGATTACAAGGAGAAGGATCCAGGATCCTTTATCCTTTTTCACTAAATTATGAGTTTTGCAGAAGTGGGTGCATCTTTCACAAAAGATCAAGTATCCACAGAAGTCTCATAAGTTTTATGGGCTTGTCCCCAGTTTTATGGGTTTATCCCTAGTTTTTGGGCTTGTCCCCAGTTTAAGGCATCTATTACCTCCTATAATTCAGGTTCTTACACCTTCGCCAGTAGCGCACGATAATCCTGGTGCAGTTAAAGGAAATGGGACCAGTACCCGCTTTCGAAGCTGACAATTTCATTGTACTGGCTGTATTTAGGATCCTAAGTATAATGGTAGACATACCATACATCCGTTCCTAAGGTTTATAACGTTTTCACGTTAGCTAAGGTTTTGGCATCTTCATGTCACTAAGTTTGGATAGTCGCTAGTATGGGCCATACTCCAGTTTACACAAGATCCTTTGGTCTTGTCCCTAGTTTTTTGGGCTTGTCCCCAGTTTTTTGGGCTTGTCCACAGTTTATTGGGCTTGTCCCCAGATTGTTGGACTTGTCCCCAGATACTAACTCTTTCTTTTACAGTTGGCTTAGTCCCAAGTTATGTCTTATTTCAGGATTCCAAAGCTAAACAGTTAAGGATCCTGGATCCTAACTTTCTACAAGGGTTTATCTTATAATTGTTACAATTGTATGCGTTAAGGATATAGGATCCTAACTTGGATTCTTTGGTATGATCCTTATTTACTTTAATTTTATTCTTGGTTTATCAATGTTACCCTTATTCTTTGACAACAGGATGTATGATCCTAAAATTATCTCACTTTTTAAAATTTTCGATTATGAGATATTTGATCCATGATCATATCCTATACTTTTAACTTAAATTGATTTATACCTTCACTAATGACTTGAAAATCTAAAAAGTTGTACAATAACAATTGAAAGGTAAATATACATGTTAGGGGAAGATTTTCCTGCGATCAGTGATCCTCAATTGCTGTCGGGTTTAAGGATCCTTAATTCTATCTGAATTAGTGATCCTGAGAGAGTATTATAGGATCAGGATCCAGGATCATCATAGTGATCCTTACACTAACGATTGTCTACTTTGAATATGGAATTGTTTTGCAGGAGTACATGTTTGGACTTAGTCATGGCGATATTCCTGGAGTATATTCTCTTTTATTCCGCACGTGCTTGACCATGGTGAACGTTATGGAGATCGTGGGGAGAGGGCATGAATTGCGGATTGTTAGTTATTTAGATATTTTACTGAATTTAAAAGGGGATAGCGAGCTAGATTAGAACACTTGGCTATTTTTTGCTACAAACACACACTCGTACTGCTCTCATCAGTTACAACACTTTGCTCGGCGATTACACATCATTGTTACACATTTCACTCTAGTGATCCTTGTAACTAGCTCGCTATCATCCGAAGTTGTAACACACATTTTATTTAATTCAAGTTGGTGATCGGTAGTTTCCATCACCCGAGGTTTTTTATGCCGGAGATCAACTCTTGATCAAGGGCTTTTTCCTCGTATAAATCATTGTGTCACTTCTTCATTACATTCCTAGGTGATCCTTAATATTGTTCATTGATTCAAGCATTACACCTCACATCTAAAGATTTGGTTGCATTATTTAGCTTGATTTTTGACCAAAACAGTTTGGCGCCCACCGTGGGGCAATTGGTGCTTCATTTTTGAGAAACTTCGTTCATTTCGGTTATTCCGATTCATCACATTCAACCAGATGGCTTCTCCAGGAAAAACCACTTCAAGTGCAATGTCTGCGGTCAATTCATCCCAAGGCGTTCCACCTTTGCCTCCACCACCTTCTGGATCCCAGAAGAATGCTGAAAAGAAACCGACTCCTATTTTCTCAAAACCTCCAACTTCTTCTGCATCTTATACTCCTACTACTAGTGACCTTTTTACTTTAATTTGATGAAGGATCACATACAGCAGCAGGATAAGACTAACGAAAGGATTCTCAGAGAAATTGGAGATATCAAGAAACAGAAGAGATCAGCAGAGGATCATTCCCCATTGATGCCCAGATCTTTGAATTTTGACACTCCGGTCATAAACTCTCAGCATTCTGCATCTCCAGACATCCAATACTTGGGTGGAACAAGAGGAATGCACTACGGATTCTCAGCAACATCTCAGGCTTTAGGATCTTATTTTCAACCAGCATGATCCTTCTCTCAGTTCAAGGATCCTTCGTTAGCTCAGGAGGATACATGGGGACGCAGCAGGTTCCAGGATCCTCTCAGGTTCAGGATTCTTTCAGATTCAAGGATCCTCTCAGATTCAAGGATCCACTCAGGTTCAAGGATCCTCTCAGGTTCAAGGATCCTTTCAGGTTCAAGGATTCTCTCAGGTTCAAGGATCCTCCTTTCAGCCTCAAGGATCCTCTCAGGTTTTTGGATCCATGGATTATCCTCCAAGACCCCCGTTCACAATGCATCAAGGATCCAATGTTTCCCAGGATCAAGGATCCTTCAGAAGTTTGCAACCGGGAAGTTCTGATGTCCATCAAGGAGACTTCATTCCAATGCAAACCATTGCTTCTTCTGGTCCTTCAATCATTCCAGAGTCTCGACAACATGAATTCACATTCGGGATTCCGAGCTTGAATCTGCCAGGAGGTAACACTTTCAATAATTCTTATACCACTAACCATGGCCTTATGCAGGATGCAGGTATCAATCAAGCTATGGCTAGGGAGTTACAAAAGCTTAAGGATATGATATCCAGTGTTCCAGGGGTGGTTAAGCCTATTCCTGAAATTACAGATGGGAGCCATAAGATATCTCGTTTTACACCACCTATTTATGATGCTGAGATACCCAAAAGGTTCCAGATACCAACCATGAAGTTATATGATGGCTCCACAGATCCTGAAGAACACATAGCTCAATACAGAGAAAAGATGGAGATCAACCCCATCCCAGAGAGGTTAAAGGAAGCATATCTATGCAAGGGATTTGGATCCACACTTACAGGATCAGCTCTTAAATGGCTGCTAAGTCTTCCCCCCTACTCTATTACTTCATTTGCTAATCTAGTTAACCTGTTTAATAACCAATTTTCTTGTAGTAGAAAGTTTGAATGATTAACTAGTGATTTGTATAGGGTAGCTCAAGGTCAAAATGAATCACTTAGAGATTACATCACTAAGTTTAGTATAGAATCCTTAGATATCCCTAACTTAGATATTGCTACAGCTGTATAGGCTTTTAAAATGGGTTTACTTAGGGATTCAATGTTATATGACGATTTTGTCATGACCCCTTGCAGGAACTTAGATGAGGAAAGGAACAGGTCCCTTAGGTTCATCCATTTAGAGGATGACAAAAGGATCCACGAGAGATTATCAGGATCCTCAAAGCAAGACAAATAAGGATCCTATCTCAAGGATAACTGATCCAAGCAATACTCCAAGCATGACAACCAGAATGTGCATGTTGTGGAACAAGAGGAAGATGATGAGGATTATCCTCCTATTTCTGAATATTGTTTTTCTGCTGATAATAATGAATTAATCCTTTCTATGCATAGTTTAGGTGACAATGTTAGGTGGCCAAGGAAGAATGACAAACCGTCAGCCACCAAAGATGAATCAAAATGGTGTGCTTACCATGGGGATTCTGGTCATCTCACAGATGAGTGCATAGCATTAAGGAAGGAGATAGGTTATCTTTTGAGCAAAGGATACTTGAAGGAATTGCTTGGAAGGAAAAAGTCAAGGATCAAGGATCCTTCTTTTTGTATAAGGATCACTGACACCCTTTGTTTTTTGTTATGCAGCTGTTACCGTCTCATATCTCATAGCATCTCCTATCACTGAGGAAAGACTCGCTGCTTTCAGAAGACTTGGTCCTGAAACAAGATCATTCAAGACAATCACCCAGGATTCACAAGAGGTATCCTCAGGCTCAGTCACCATGTCAAGTAAGTATCCTGTTTAAAAATTTAAATAATTAGTTAAATAGAAATAGGATAAGGATACTTATCTTGCTTTGATTGTGCAGGTGCTGGAAAAGCTTCCAAATCCGCTTTCTAAGTTCAGCGTGACAGATCTGGATAACGTCCGATCCTCCAAGAAAAAGCTTCCTGCTAGCCCAACTGCTTCAATCCCCAAAGCACCCTCCAAAGGAAGGGGAGGCAAGAAAAGAAAAGCCTCTGATGTTGAGGATCTGCAAGGTCTGTCTCTGATCCGCCACCAATTCCTCGAGTACTTCAACGATGTAAGGATCACTATCCCTGTCTATATATCCTGCTTGTTTGAGGATCACCTGGTCTTGAACTGTTCTTTATCCTCTTTGCAGAAATTTGCTGAGATTGAAGACTATGTGGGGAACGTTGAGGAGCAGGATAGGAAGATTGCTGACCTCCAACAAGTTGCACTGCTCAAGGATCTCAAGATTGCCGACCTCCAAAAAGACCTCCAGAATGCCAAAAATGAGACAGCTAAGGTGTTGATCAATGCTGACTACGAAAAGCATGAGATCACCCAGGATGCCAAAGTCTCTGCTGCCATTGCGATGTATAAGACCAAAGTGCATATGGCCTTGGAAGCTTAGGTTCCCAACTTTGATAGGAGCACCTGGGATGTGGAAGGCTGGAAGGCAAGGTTGGCTGAGCTGGACGATGAGGAGGAAGCTGAGGAGATCCTGAAGATTGAGGCTGGAAGCAGTGGTAAGGATCATGGTGGTGAAGCTAGTGTTGCTGGAGGTGGTGATGCAGCGAAGGCGTAGGCTGCATGATTGGGCAATGATGGACATTTCTAGACATAGCCGGAGCCCATTTTTTTAGTTTTGATGGTTGTTTTAGTTGAACAATGGTTGGTTTGTATTTGAACAATAGCTTTAGGGTTAAGGATCTAGGATCCTTTAGACAATAGGTAGGATTACAAATGGTGGAGGGATCCTCTGTTTGGGGGATGAAGCCATTGTGATCCTGCCGCCTTTCATTACCTGCTTGCTATGACCACACAAAGAATGGACACCCGTTGCCAACCCATGTGGACGGGCCACGTTTTGCTGGTAGAAACGTGGGTTGGCAATTTTGACAACTTTTGAAGGTTTATCCTTTGTTAATAAAATAACTTTAATCTTTTTTGGCTTAGCTCTTGTGTTGTTATCCTTTAATTTTCAATTATACTGATATACACTTGTTTGAGTAAGAAAAGTTGAGCAAATTAGATAAAGATATTTAGGATATGATCCAGGATCAAATATCCTATAGTTGAAAATTTCTGGAAAGTAGTATATTTTAAGGATCATCAGTTTAGTTGTCAAAGTATGAGGGTTATTCAAATTAATAATGAATAAAATCAAAATAGTTAAGGATCATACCTGAGGATCCAAGTTAGGATCCTAGTCCTTAATACCATAACCAGGATAACTGTGAGACAAACCTTAGTAAGAAGTAAGGATCAAGGATCCTTGGTTGTTTAACTTCAAAGACCTGAAATAGAACATGACTTGAGACTAAGCCAATGTAAAAGTTAGCAACTGGGGACAAGCCCAAAGGATAACTGGGGACAAGCCCAAGGATAACTGGGGACAAGCCCAAAGGATAACTGGGGACAAGCCCAAGGATAACTGGGGACAAGCCCAAAGGATAACTGGGGACAAGCCCAAGGATCGTTTGTAAACTGGAGTATGGCCCTAACTGGCGACTATCCAAACTTAGTGGCATGAAAATGCCAAAACCTTAGCTAACGTGAAAACGTTAGAAACCTTAGGAACGGATGTATGGTACGTCTACCATTATACGTAGGATCCTAGGTATAGCCAGTACAATGGAATTATCAGCCCCTAAAGCGAGTATTGGTCCCACTGCCATGAACTATACCAGGATCATCATGCGCTACAGGCGGAACTGGGGTCAAGCCCAAATAACTGGGGTCAAACCCAAGTGACTGGTTGCTTTTGTGGATAACCATCCTTTTGCTAAGGATACCTGAACTTTCAAAACTCAGAATCACGTGAGAAGTGGATAAAGGATGCAGGATCCTTATCCTTAGGTGAGAAAGTAAGGAAATGAAATAGTTTGAGATTAGGATGTTTACCAAAGTAAGAATCATCTGTGCTTTAAGGATCCTTCAAGGATACTCATGATGTAAGGATCATCTGTTCTATGAGGATCCTATTCACATGAAATATTTCTTCAAGTGGACAGCATTCCAGGCTCTTGGTAGCAAATCACCTTCCATTGTTAGCAATCGATATGCCCCATTTCCTGCCTCAGCTTCAATCAAGTAGGGTCCTTCCCATTTTGGTGCCAACTTTCCATCAGCAGGATTGGTGGTGTTTTGAAATGCTTTCCTTAGTACCATATCACCAACTTGGAATCTTCTGATCCTAACATTTTTGTTGTAAGCACCAGCCATTCTTTGTTGATAACTGGTCATCCTTATCCTAGCCAGATCCCTTATTTCTTCTATTGTATCCAGGTCTTGAACCAAATTTTCGTCATTTTCCTCAGGATCACGAATACTTGTTCTAGCAGTTGGGACTACCATTTCTGTAGAGATCACTGATTCTGCCCCAAATACCAAAGAGAATGGAGTCTGGCCTGTAGCATTCTTGGGGGTTGTCCTATCAGCCCAAAGCACATAAGGTAACTCTTCTGCCCATTTCCCTTTCTTGGATCCAAGCTTCTTCTTCAAATTGTTGATGATGATCTTATTGGATGATTCTGCCTGACCATTAGCTTGTGGGTGGACTGGTGTTGATGTTGTCATCTTAATCCCCCAGCTGTCACAAAAGTTAGTAGTTCTGCCCCCAATAAATTGGGAACCATTATCACATATAATCTCAGAAGGGATACCAAATCTAGTAATAATATTTCTTTTAATGAAGGATATAACTTCCTTTTCTCTGACTTGGGCAAAAGCTTCAGCCTCTATCCACTTGGAGAAGTAATCAGTCATAGCAAGCATGAACACTTTTCCACCAGGTGCTTTAGGAAGCTTACCCACTATATCCATCCCCCATCTCATAAAAGGCTAAGAAGAGGATATATGATGCAAAAGCTCTGCTGGTTGATGAAGGATATTGCTATGTCTCTGACAAGGATCACACTTCTTAGCATACTCCACAGCATCTCTCTTCATAGTTGGCCAATAGTATCCGGTCCTTAGGATCCTTGAGAATAATGCCCTGCCCCCTGTTAGGGCTGGATTTTTATAGGTGATCCTTACACATGATCCTAACCAGTGATCCTTATTTCTTTGGCAGACAGTGATCCTCGGCAGGACTCCAGGATCAGGATCATGGGACATTATGGTGATCCTCATACTAACGGCCACTTCCGCTTAATACAATATTGTTTTGCAGGACCATCTAGCAGGATATGCTCTAGACATCATGATCCAGGGACGCGTCTTCACAAATATGGCAAGAGCTTAATTGAAGAAAGACGTTGCACAGGATATGGAAACATGGCTTAATTTATGGGCAGCAATTTAGGCTAGATTGTCTTTATTTCTAAAGGGGTAATGAGCTGATAATTAGTCATTTTACCTAAAATAGGTCACCTACACATGTATAAATACCACTCTTCTTCATTTGGAAGAACACACACGACATACGACACAACTCTCAAGCACTTAGACACTCAGTGATCCTTGTACTCAGCTCATTACTATCCGAAGTTGTAACTACATTTTTATCATATTGAAGTTGGTGATTGGTAGTTGCCATCACCCGAGGTTTTTTATGCCGGAGATCATACATTGATCAAGGGCTTTTTCCTCGTATAAATCATTGTGTCTTTGCATCTTTTATCACAGAAGTGATCCTTTACTTTCATAGTTAACCAAGCATCATACCCCGTTTACATAAAGTTTGGTTACATTATCCTTGTGTGATTTTTGACCAAAACAGTTTGGCGCCCACCGTGGGGCAATTGGTGCTTCATTCATAAGAAAATCTTTTGTTCGAAATCATTTCAGAGAGTTACATGGCTTCATCATTGAAGAACACGTCCACGGCGATGTCTGCGGTCACTTCATCAAAGATCACCTTGCCTCCTCCACCGGCAGGATCTCAGAAAAATACTGAGAAGAGATCAACTCCCACTTTCTCTAAACCTCTATCTTCTTCTGCTATGAATTCTTCTATTCCCAGTACTAGTGATGTATTTGCTTTAATTTTGCAGATGAAGGATCGTATGCAGCGGCAAGATGAAACTAACGAAAGGATCCTCAGGGAAATTGGAGATCTCAAAAGACAAAAGAAAGCAGCAGAGGATCATTCTCCACTGATGCCCAAATCCTTGAGTTTTGATACTCCAATGATCACTTCCCAGCCATCAGGGATCCCGGACGTGCAAATTATAGGGGAGTCAAGAGGATCACATCTCAACTCGGCAGCAATGACTCAGACATCAGGCTCACATTTTCCGCCTGTAGGATCCTATCCTCAGTACATGGGATCCTTCAGGAATTCGGGAGCCTATCCGGAGACACAGCAGTTTCAAGGATCCTACTTTATTCCAGGATCATTCCAGGGCCAAGGATCCTCCTTTGTTCGAGGATTATCCCAGGTTCAAGGATCCTCCTTTGTTCCAGGATCATCCCAGGTTCAAGGATCCTCCTTCGTTCCAGGATCATCCCAGATACCCGGGTCCTTACAGATGCCAGGGTCCCTAAAAAGTTTGCAAACAGGAAGTCTAGATGTCCATCAAGGAGACTTCATTCCAATGCAGACCATTGCTTCCACTGGTCCCTCCGTTGTTCCGGAATCCCAGCAATATGGATTCCCTAGCTTGAACCCAATGGGAGGTAACACTTTAAATAATTATCCTACCACTAACCATGGATTCGTGCAGGATACAGGTACCAATCATGCTATGGCCAGGGAGTTACAGAAGCTCAGAGATATGATCTCAAGTGTTCCAGGGGTAGTCAAGCCTATCCCGGAGATTGCAGATGGAAGCCACAAGGTATCTCGCTTTGCACCACCAATTTGTGATGCAGAGGTACCCAAAAGGTTCCATATCCCTACCATGAAGTTGTATGATGGCACAACGGATCCAGAGGAGCATATAGCACAATACAGGGAGAGGATGGAGATCAATCCTATCCCAGAAAAATTGAAGGAAGCATGCCTATGTAAAGGATTTGGATCCACTCTTACTGGATCAGCTCTTAAGTGGCTGCTAAGTCTTCCCCCTTACTCTATTACTTCATTTGCCAATTTAGTTAATTTATTCAATAACCAATTCTCTTGTAGTAGAAAATTTGAAAAATTAACTAGTGATTTGTACAGGATAACTCAAAATCATAATGAATCATTAAGGGATTATATAACTAAATTTAGTAAAGAATCCTTGGACATTCCCAACTTGGATATGGCTACGGCTGTTGAAGCCTTCAAAATGGGACTGCTTAAGGATTCATTATTCTATGATGATCTTGTTATGACACCATGCAGGAATTTAGATGAAGTAAGAACTCGAGCACTCAGGTTTATCCGGCTAGAGGATGACAAGAGGATCCAGGAAAGACAAGTAGGATCCTCAAAACAAGATAAGCAAGGATCCTCCTTCAAAAGCAACAAGTTCAAATCCTACCATAGAAACGAGAACAAGAATGTGCATGCTGTTGACCAAGAAGAGGATGATGAAGAATATCCTCCAATCTCAGAATATTGTTTTTCCGTTGATAATCATGAACTAATCCTTGCAATGCAGAATCTAGGTGAAAAGGCTAGGTGGCCCAGGAAGAATGATAAACCATCCGGGACTAAAGACAAGTCCAAATGGTGTGCATACCATGAGGATTTCGGGCATCTAACTGAAGATTGCATAGCCTTAAGAAAAGAAATTGGATACCTGCTAAGCAAGGGGCATCTAAAAGAATTGTTGGGGAGAAAAAAGCAAAGGACCCAGGATCCTGAAAGGATCCCTGAAAAGGCTCCAGCACCTCCGGCAAACGCACAAGTGATTAACTTTATATCCGGAGGATCAGACATTTGTGGTACATCCTTTTCAGCGGCCAAAAGACATGCAAAAGAATCAAAAATGGATAATGGAGAGAGGCCTATTACAACCTCAAGTGTCTCAGAAGGGAAGATGATAACATTTGATGAGGATGATCGCATTAACATTCAGGATCCTCACCATGATTGTTTAGTTATCACTCTCTTTATCTCTAACCATTTTGTCCGCAGGATCCTTATTGACGGAGGGAGCTCAGTGAACATTATCCAGCTTGATGTCTTAAAGAAGATGGGAATCCCAGAATCAGACATCACACCAAGATCCTCCGTGCTTGTAGGATTCAGTGGGGAAACGAAGAAAACTCTGGGGGACATCAAACTCCCAATCTACGTGGAAGGATTACACAATTATCAAAAATTTTGTGTTATTGACTGTTTATCTTGTTGCAACGTTATCCTTGGCAGGCCTTGGATACATGATATGAAAGCAGTCCCATCTACCTACCATCAATGTGTGAAGCTCCCTAGCCCATGGGGAATAATCAAGATCGATAGTGACCAGCAAGAGGCTAAGGATTGCTATACCTCATCCATGAAGTCAACCTCGAAGCCAAGGGAGCAATAGCAATTACAGTATCCTCCGAGGAATATCTTGGAGGCAAGAGAACAAGATGTGGACGAAATCCTCTTGGATCCTAGTGATCCTGAATCAAAAATCTATATCGGATTAGGGATCCTTGGCAAGATGAAAGAAGACTTAATATCCTTCCTCAAAAGAAGAAAATCTACCTTTGCTTGGAAACATGAAGATATGACAGGTATATCTAAGGATATTATTACTCACAAACTTGGCATTGACAGGTCTATCAAACCGATCCATCAAAAAAGAAGGAAGTTTGCACCGGAAAGGAATGCCATTATCCAAGAAGAAGTAGAGAGACTACTTCGAGCAGGTATGATCAGAGAGGTAAAATATCCAAAATGGTTAGCCAATGTGGTCGTTGTCCAAAAGAAAAATGGAAAGTGGAG
Organism: Helianthus annuus; assembly: GCF_002127325.2. NCBI lineage: Eukaryota > Viridiplantae > Streptophyta > Magnoliopsida > Asterales > Asteraceae > Helianthus > Helianthus annuus. The sequence goes on along the minus strand of NC_035449.2, from coordinate 135,994,403 downwards.
GGTATGTGTCGACTTCACTGATCTGAATAAGGCATGTCCCAAGGATCCTTTCCCATTACCCCACATTGACTCCATGGTGGATGCAACAGCGGGGCATGAACTGTTAACCTTTATGGATGCATCATCTGGGTTCCAACAAATCCAGATGGAACCATCTGACCAAGAGGATACAGCCTTTATGACCCCAACCGGTTTATATTGTTATATCGCCATGCCTTTTGGACTAAGAAATGCAGGTGCAACATATCAAAGGCTGGTAAATATGATGTTCAAAGATCAAATTGGAAAAACTATGGAGGTGTACATAGATGATATGGTGGTCAAGTCAAAGAAAGCTGAGGATCACCTAAGGGACTTAGAAGAAGCATTCGATATCCTTGATCATTACAACATGAAACTTAATCCTTCAAAATGCCATTTTGGTGTTAAGGCAGGAAAGTTCTTAGGATACATGGTAACCCAGAGGGGCATTGAAGCAAGCCCGGAACAAATCAAAGCATTAATAAATATCAAATCTCCTGCCAATGCCAAGGATGTTCAAAGACTGACAGGCAGGATAGCAGCTTTGAACAGGTTCATATCGAAATCCTCAGAGAAATGCAGAGAATTTTACGATATCCTAAGGAAGAATAAGAAGTTCGAATGGACTGAGAAGCATGAGAATGCTTTACAAGCCCTAAAAGAGTATATGTCCTCAGCACCAGCATTAGCAAAACCGGAAAAAGGAGATGTGTTATCCCTATATCTGGCGGTATCCTCAACCGCTGTAAGTGCTGTCCTTGTTAAGGATCACGAAGGTACACAATATCCTATCTACTATGTAAGTAAAAGTTTACTTGATGCCGAATCCAGGTACTCACACCTCGAAAAACTTATCCTTGCATTAATTATGGCATCGACTAAGTTAAGACATTATTTTGAAACCCATACTATTGTTGTTAGAACTAATTTTCCAATTAAGAATGTCCTCAGGAAACCAGATATGTCAGGGAGAATGGCTAAATGGGCAGTAAAGCTTAGTGCCCATGATATAAGATACGAACCAAGAACAGCTATCAAATCTCAAGCACTAGCTGACTTTGTGGCTGATTTCAGTAGTGATCTACAAAAAGAAGCAGAATTGGAGGTCCAGCAGCTGGATGAGACCAAGGATCCTTGGATACTACACACTGACGGATCCTCAAATATCAAAGGCACAGGGCTAGGGATCCTACTAAAATCGCCACAGGGGGACATAATACCCCACTCCATAGCCTGTGAATTCCAAGCAACTAACAATGAGGCTGAATATGAAGCCTTAATTGCTGGCTTACAGATTGCTAAGGATATGGGGGTAAGATATCTCGAAGTATATGTAGATTCATTATTGATCACCAATCACTTTAATGGATCCTATGCTGTTAAAGGTGAAAAACTAACCAAATATTTAGAGATAGTCAAAGAATTGGCACTCTCTTTTGTTTCTTTTAGCTTAACACAGGTACCAAGGGAGGATAACACGGAAGCTGATGCATTGGCCAACCTAGGATCATCCTTAAAAATTCCAGAAGACATGAGTATCCCTATCATCCATATCCTGGCTCCTGCTATTGAAAATCAAGTAGCCATGGAAATAGAAGAGGATACTGCAGTAATCCCTAGTGAAGAAGCTCAATCTTATTCAGGATCATGGATCCCACCAATCATGAAATACTTGCAAAACGGAGAGATCCCAATGGGAGAAAATCCTAGAGCTTTCAGGATCAAGGTATCTCAATTTACAATCTTAAATAATATGCTATATAAACGATCCCTTGCAGGACCATATTTAAGATGTATTGAGGATCCTGAAATTGAAGAAGTGTTGAGAGACTTCCATGAAGGAGATTGTGGAAACCACACTGGGGGCAGGGCATTATTCTCAAGGATCCTTAGAACAGGATACTACTGGCCAACCATGAAAAGGGATGCTGTAGAGTATGCTAAGAGATGTGATCCTTGCCAAAGACATAGCAATATCCTTCATCAACCAGCTGAATTACTACACCCCATACCATCCTCTTGGCCATTCATGAGATGGGGAATGGATATAGTTGGCAAGCTCCCTAAAGCACCTGGTGGAAAAGTATTTATGCTTGCCATGACTGACTATTTTTCCAAGTGGATAGAAGCTGAAGCCTTCGCTCAAGTCAGAGAAAAGGAAGTCATATCCTTCATTAAAAGAAACATTATAACTAGATTTGGCATTCCCTCTGAAATTGTATGTGATAATGGCTCCCAATTCATTGGAAGCAGAACCACTAACTTTTGTGACAGTTGGGGAATCAAGATGATAACATCAACACCAGTTCATCCACAAGCCAATGGTCAAGCAGAATCATCCAACAAGATCATCATCAACAATCTGAAAAAGAAGCTAGGATCCAAGAAAGGAAAATGGGCAGAAGAATTACCTTATGTGCTATGGGCTGATAGGACAACTCCCAAGAATGCCACTGGTCAAACACCTTTCTCTTTAGTATTTGGGGCAGAAGCAGTGATCCCAACAGAAATGGTGATCCCAACTGCTAGAACAAGTGCTCGTGATCCTGAAGAAAATGCTACAATCCTAGCTCAGGATTTGGATACTATTGAGGAAAACAGGGATCTAGCTAGGATAAGGATGGCAAGCTACCAACAAAGAATGGCTGGTGCCTACAACAAAAATGTCAGAATAAGGAAGTTCCAAGTCGGAGACATGGTGTTGAGAAAAGCATTTCAAAATACTATCAATCCTGCTGACGGGAAGTTAGCACCAAAATGGGAAGGCCCCTACTTGATTGAAGCTGAAGCAGGAAAGGGGGCATACAGGTTGCTAACCATGGAAGGAAACTTGTTACCAAGAGCCTGGAATGCTGTTCACTTAAAGAAATATTTCATGTGAACGTGATCCTTCATGCATGTGATCCTTACATTGAAGTATCCTTGAAGGATCCCGGAGATATCAGTGATCCTAACTCTGGTAATATGCTTATCCTAAAACTATTGCATTTTCTTACTTTTTACCTAAGGATAAGGATCATGTATCCTTCATCCTCTACTTACAAACCATTTGAGTTATGATAGTTCAGGTATCTTCAGCAAATCGTCAAAGATCTCCGAAAGCACCACAGATCCTTGGGTCCAACCCCAGTTATCCTTGGGATTATCCCCAGTTTCCGCCAGCAGCGCATGATGATCCCGGTATAGTTCACGTCTTTGGGACCAGTACCCACTTTCGGGGCTGACAACCTCATCGTACTGGCTATATTTAGGATCCTACGTATAATGGTGGACGCACCATACATCCGTTCCTAAGGTTTCTAACGTTTTCACGTTAGCTAAGGTATTGACATTTTCATGTCACTAAGTTTGGATAGTCGCCAGTAAGGGCCATACTCCAGTTTACATACGATCCTTTGGGCTTGTCCCCAGTTATCCTTTGGGCTTGTCCCCAGTTATCCTATGGGCTTGTCCCCAGTGATCCTCTGGGATCATTCTCAGTTATCCTTTGGGCATGTCCCCAGTTACTAATTTATCTTTTACATTGGCTTAGTCCCAAGTTATATCTCACTTTTCAGGTTTTGGAAGTCTAAACATATAAGGGTCCTTAATCCTTATTAACTATCAAAGTCTTATCTATGATTGTCTTGATTGAAGGTTAGGATCCTAATGTGGATCCTCAGGTATGATCCTTGACTATTTTTGACTATACTCTTTATCCTAACCAACCCTTATACTTTGACAACCGAACCTATGATCCTTGAACTAAAACACTTTGAGAATTTTCAATATGAGGATATTTGATCTAGGATCATATCCTAAATTTATTAAATATATTTTCAACTCTTGCAAACATATTACAAAGACAACTAAGAAACAAGAAGATAAGGATAACAACACGAGATAAGCCAGAAAAGTTAAGTTATATTATTAAACAAAAGGATCATTAACCCTTTCATAAAGTTGTCAAAATTGCCAACCCACATTTCTACCAGCAAAACGTGGCCCGTCCACAGGGGTTGGCAAAGGGTGTCCATTGTCTATGCGGTCTTAGCATTGTGCAGGAAAATTAAAGCGGCAGGATCACAAAGGCTTCATCCCCCAAACAGAGGATCCCTCCACCTTTTGCAATCCTACCTATTGTTCAAAGGATCCAGGATCCTTAACCCTAAGAAACTATTGTTCAGAGATTACAGACCATAATTGTTTCAAACCATCAACAACCACAAAAAACAACTACCAAACCTAAAAAATTGGGCTCCGGCCTAGTCAACAATATCCATCATCGCCCAATCATGCAGCCTACTCCTTCGCTGCTTCGTCACCACCAGCATCTCCACTTTGATCCTTCTCAGCACCACCACCTTCCAGCATGGGGATCTCCTCAGCCTCATCCTCGTCCTCCAGGTCTGCCAGCCTTGCCTTCCAACCTTCAACATCCCACGAGCTTTTGTCAAAGGTAGGATCCTGAGCCTCCTCGGCCATCTGAAGTTGTATCTTATACATAGCAATTGCCGCGGAGACCTTAGCATCTTGGGTGATCTCCTGCTTCTCGTTATCCATATCAATCAACCTCTGAGCAGCCTCAGCCTTCGTGGCCCGGAGTTCCTTCTCAAGATCTCCTATCTTGAGATCCTTAAGCACGCCCATTTGTTGAAGGTCAGCAATCTGGCTCTCTTGATCCTCAACATGGCCAAGATAGGTCTCGATCTCGGCAAGTTTCTGCAAAGAGGGAAATAAGGTAAGTTCAGAACCGGATGATCCTCGAAGAAACAAGATACACAAACAGGATATTCGAAACGGATGACCAACAGGGGCAGTGATCCTTACCTCATTCACGTAGTCAAGGAATTACTGACGGAGGAGGGGAAATCCTTGAAGATCTTCAGAGGTTTTCCTCTTTTTTCCCTTGCCCCGGATAGACGCTTTGGGAGCTGATGCTGAAGGACTGGCAGCAGGAGCCTTCTTCTTTGAAGACGTGACATTGGCAAGATCACTTATCCCAAATTTGGAGGCAGATTTAACAGACCTGGCAGATTTTCCAGCACCTACACAATTCAAAAACAAGATAAGTTCCCTTGTTAAATTAAATACTTTTACATAAAACTTATTTTCTATAAGGATACTTACTTGACATTGTGGCAGATGCAGAGGATATCTCTTGAGAATCTTGGATAGTGATTTGGAAGCTTCTAACTTCAGGATCAAGCTTTTTAAAAGCTAACACTCTCTCTTTCGCAGCGGGGGTTAATTTCAGACGAGCAATGGAAATAGCTGCATAAAAGACAAAGGAAAAAAGACATCAGTGATCCTCATCATATGAGACAGGACTGATAGTGATCCTTCGAGGATCCTCTACCCTACCATGAGTGGCCCATTCCTTGGGCAGATCCTTCCCATCCGGGATGGAATCCCTCTTAACAAAGAAAAACCGACGTTTCCAGTTTGTATCATTCTTGGTAACTTTGAAGATTGGGCGATCCTCCCCAGCTTTCCGTTTCAACAAATATCGGTGAGAACCGAAGGTGGTGAGATCATAAAACTCAGCTAACTCCGCCATCCCCAGATCAATCCCTTCCTGCTCGATGATCCTCTCGAAGGTATAAAGAACCCTCCAGATCATCGGCATAGCTTGGATGTAAGAGATGCCGGTTAAGGAAAAGAAAGACTGGGTAAAGTCTGGAAAAGGATACGAGTACCCTATAGCAAACGGGGTAGCAGGAAAAGCCACCCAGACATCCGAGACAAAGTCGCTCAAAGCAGTAGGATCAAAGGATTTAAAAACGGCATTCGCCGGAAAACAATGACGAATTTTGTCTACGTGAGCATCACTAAAGCAACACCTCTCCGTAGGAGAATCCTCGATAATCCCCTGGCTTTTTAAGGGACTACCCTTCTTGGAATCTTTGTGCGGAGAATTCCGGAGCAACATGTTTGGAACAGAAACAAAGTAGAAACGGAAAACAGAGCAAAGAGAGTAGAGAGAAGAAGAAGAGAAGAGGAGAATACCTGATCGATCTTCGGTGAAGAATATAAAGGGAGTGTATCTCGAATTTAAATACAAACTGATCCTCACCCTATCTCCTATTTATAATCATGATCTGCAGGATTGTCACATCTCTGACGTAATGATCACAACGGCTAGTCCATGTATAACGGCTAGTTATTCGGGATCGCCCGTTAGAGATAAGATCGAAACAAAATATAACTCGTCTATTTACAATTAACTCCTTATATTTTGGGGGCAATTGTTAGGGCTGGATTTTTATAGGTGATCCTTACACATGATCCTAACCAGTGATCCTTATTTCTTTGGCAGACAGTGATCCTCGGCAGGACTCCAGGATCAGGATCATGGGACATTATGGTGATCCTCATACTAACGGCCACTTCCGCTTAATACAATATTGTTTTGCAGGACCATCTAGCAGGATATGCTCTAGACATCATGATCCAGGGACGCGTCTTCACAAATATGGCAAGAGCTTAATTGAAGAAAGACGTTGCACAGGATATGGAAACATGGCTTAATTTATGGGCAGCAATTTAGGCTAGATTGTCTTTATTTCTAAAGGGGTAATGAGCTGATAATTAGTCATTTTACCTAAAATAGGTCACCTACACATGTATAAATACCACTCTTCTTCATTCGGAAGAACACACACGACATACGACACAACTCTCAAGCACTTAGACACTCAGTGATCCTTGTACTCAGCTCATTACTATCCGAAGTTGTAACTACATTTTTATCATATTGAAGTTGGTGATTGGTAGTTGCCATCACCCGAGGTTTTTTATGCCGGAGATCATACATTGATCAAGGGCTTTTTCCTCGTATAAATCATTGTGTCTTTGCATCTTTTATCACAGAAGTGATCCTTTACTTTCATAGTTAACCAAGCATCATACCCCGTTTACATAAAGTTTGGTTACATTATCCTTGTGTGATTTTTGACCAAAACACCCCCAGTGTGGTTTCCACAATCTCCTTCATGGAAATCCTTTAGGACTTCTTGGATTTCAGGATCCTCAATGCATCTTAAATATGGTCCTGCAAGAGATCGCTTATACAACATATTATTTAAAATTGTGAATTGAGATACCTTGATTTTGAAAGCCCTAGGGTTTTCTCCTGTTGGAATCTCTCCATGTTGCAAGTATTTCATGATTGGGAGGATCCATGATCCTGAATGAGATTGAGTATCCTCACTAGGGATACTTGCAGAATCCTCTCCTATTTCCATAGCCACATGATCCTCGATAGCAGAAGCTAGGATACGGATAATGGAGATACTTATATCTTCCGGGATCTTCAAGGATGATCCTAAATTAGCCAATGCATCAGCTTCTGTATTTTCTTCCCTTGGTACCTGTGTCAAACTAAAGGGGACAAAAGAGAGTGCCAATTCTTTGACTATCTCCAAATATTTGGTTAGCTTTTCACCTTTAACAACATAGGATCCATTAAAGTGAATAGTGATTAATAATGAATCTACATGTAGCTCAAGATACCTGATCCTCATATGCTTAGCAATTTGCAAACCAGCTATCAAGGCTTCATATTCAGCCTCATTGTTAGTAGTTTGAAACTCACAAGCTATAGAGTGGGGTATTATGTCCCCCTGTGGCGGTTTTAGTAGTATCCCAAGCCCTGTGCCTTTGACATTTGAGGATCCATCAGTATAGAGTATCCAAGGATCCTTGGTCTCTTCTAGCTGCTGGACTTCTAATTCAGCTTCCTCTTGCAAATCACTACTGAAATCTGCCACAAAATCAGCTAATGCCTGGGACTTAATGGCTGTCCTGGGCTCATATCTTATATCATATGCACTGAGCTTCACTGCCCACTTAGCCATCCTTCCTGACATTTCAGGTTTCCTGAGTACATTCTTAACTGGAAAATTAGTTTTCACAATAATGGAATGAGTTTCAAAATAATGTCTTAATTTAGTAGATGCCATAATTAATGCAAGGATAAGTTTTTCTAGGTGTGAATACCTGAATTCAGCATCAAGTAAACTCTTACTTACATAATAGACAGGATGTTGTGTACCTTCATGATCCTTAACAAGCACGGCACTTACTGCTTTTGAGGATACCACTAGATACAAGGATAACACATCCCCTTTTTCTGGTTTCATCAAGGCCGGGGCCGAGGATAGGTAAACCTTAAGAGCTCTTAAGGCACTTTCATGCTTCTCAGTCCACTCAAATTTCTTGTTCTTCCTCAAGATATCATAGAACTCTTTACATTTCTCTGAGGATTTAGATATGAATCTGTTCAAAGCTGCAATCCTGCCTGTTAGCCTCTGGACATCCTTAGCATTGGTTGGAGATTTGATGTTCACAATAGCTTTGATTTGTTCTGGACTGGCTTCAAAGCCTCTCTTTGTCACCATATATCCTAAGAATTTACCTGCTTTGACACCAAAGTGACATTTTGAAGGATTAAGTTTCATGTTATATTTGTCAAGGATATCGAATGCTTCCTCCAAATCCCTTAGATGATCCTCAGCGTTTCTGGATTTCACCACCATATCGTATATGTAAACCTCCATAGTTTGTCCAATTTGATCCTTGAACATCATATTGACTAGCCTTTGATAAGTTGCACCTGTATTCCTTAGTCCAAATGGCATAGCAATATAACAGTATATACCAGTGGGAGTCATAAAGGCTGTATCCTCTTGATCAGATGGTTCCATCTGAATTTGCTGAAATCCAGATGAAGCATCCATAAAAGTTAACAGTTCATGACCCGCCGTTGCATCCACCATGGAGTCAATGTGGGGTAATGGGAAAGGATCCTTGGGACATGCCTTATTTAAATCAGTAAAATCGACACATACCCTCCACTTTCCATTTTTCTTTTGAACAACAACCACATTGGCCAACCATCTTGGATACTTGACCTCTCTAATCATACTGCTCGGAGCAATTTCTCTACCTCTTCATGGATAATAGCGTTTCTTTCTGGTGCAAACTTCCTCCTTTTTTGATGGATTGGTTTGAATGACCTGTCAATGCCAAGTTTGTGTGTGATTATATCTTTAGATATACCTGTCATGTCTTCGTGTTTCCATGCAAAGGTAGTTTTCCTCCTTTTGAGGAAGGATATGAGGTTTTCTTTCATTTCGCCAAGGATCCCTGATCCGATATAGATTTTGGATTCAGGATCACCAGGATCCATGAGGATTTCTACTACATCCTGCTCTCTTGCCTCCAAGACATCCCTTGGAGGATACTTTGATTGCTATTGAGCCACTGACTTTGAAGCTGGTTTCATTGACGAGGTATAGCAGTTCTTAGCCTCTTGTTGATCGCTATCAATCTTCACGATCCCCCAAGGACTAGGAAGCTTCACACATTGATGATAGGTTGATGGGACTGCCTTTATATCATGTATCCAAGGCCTGCCAAGGATAACATTGCAACAAGATAAACAGTCAATAACACAAAATTTTTGATAATTATGTAGTCCTTCGACATAAATTGGGAGTTTGATGTCCCCCAGGGTATTCTTAGTCTCGCCACTGAATCCCACGAGCACAGAGGATCTCGGTATGATATCGGATTCGGGGATACCCATCTTCTTAAGAACATCAAGCTGGATAATGTTCACAGAGCTTCCTCCGTCTATAAGGATCCTGTGGACAAAATGGTTAGAAATAAAAATAGTGATAACCAAACCATCGTGATGAGGATCCTGAATGTCAACACGATCATCCTCATCAAAAGTTATGACTGGATGTTCGGATGGGTCTGTCTCCATTATCCATCTTGGTTTTCTTTGCATGCCTTTTAGCTGCTGAGAAGGATGTTCCACAGATGTCTGATCCTCCAGAAATAAAGTTTATAACTTGTGCATCTGCTGGAGGGGCTGGAGCTTTCTCTGGGATCCTTTCATGATCCTGAGTCCTTGACTTCTTTCTCCCCAAAAATTCTTTCAATTGCCCCTTGCTCAACAGGTATCCAATTTCTTTTCTTAGTGCAATGCATTCTTCCGTGAGATGCCCAAAATCTTCATGGTATGCACACCACTTTGACTTATCATTAGTTGCAGCTGGTCTGTCATTTTTCCTGGGCCATCTAGCTTTATCACCTAGATTCTGCATTGCAAGGATTAGCTCATTTTTATCAACAGAGAAACAGTATTCAGAAATTGGAGGATAATCCTCATCATCCTCTTCTTGATCAACATCATGCACGTTCTGGTTATCAGATTTGTTATAGGATCTGAACATGTTGTTCTTGAACGAGGATCCTTGTTTCTCTTGCTTTGAGGATCCTGCTAACCTCTCCTGGATCCTCTTGTCATCTTCTAGCCGGATGAACCTAAGTGCCCGGGTTCTTACCTCATCTAGATTCCTACATGGTGTCATAACAAGATCATCATAGAATAACGAATCCCTAAGCAATCCCATTTTAAAGGCTTCAACAGCCGTAGCAATATCCAGGTTAGGAATATCTAAGGATTCTTTACTAAATTTAGTGATATAATCCCTTAATGATTCATTATGACCCTGGGTTATCCTATACAGATCACTAGTTAAACGCTCCAATTTTCTACTACAAGAAAACTGATTATTAAATAGGTTAACTAGATTAGCAGCCATTTAAGAGCCGATCCAGTAAGAGTGGATCCAAATCCCTTGCACAGACATGCTTCCTTTAACCTTTCCGGGATGGGATTGATCTCCATCCTTTCCCTGTATTGTGCTATGTGTTCTTCAGGATCTGTTGAACCGTCATACAACTTCATGGTGGGCACGTGGAACCTCTTGGGTATCTCAGCATCACAGATTGGTGGTGCAAAACGAGATATCTTATGGCTCCCATCGGCAATCTTCGGGACAGGCTTGACCACTCCTGGGACACTTGATATCATATCCTTTAACTTTTGCAACTCCCTAGCCATGGCATGGTTGATACCTGTATCCTGCATAAGGCCATGGTTAGTGGTACAAGAATTATTGAAGGTGTTACCTCCCACTGGGTTCAAATTAGGAACAGTGGATGTGAATCCATATTGTTGAGACTCCGGAATGATTGAAGGACCAGTAGAAGCAATGGTTTGCATTGGAATAAAATCTCGCTGATGGATATCTGAACTCCCTGATTGCAAACTCCTTAAGGATCCATGAAACTGAAAGGATCCTGGAGCATAGGATGATCCTTGAACCTGCGAGGATCCTTGAACCTGGGAGGATCCTTGAACATGGGAGGATCCTGGGACATAGGAGGATCCTTGAACATGCGAGGATCCTGGGACATAGGAGGATCCTAGAACCTGCGAGGATCCTGGGACATAGGAGGATCCTTGAACCTGCGAGGATCCTTGGAATGGCCAGAACCCTTGAATCTGCTGCGCTCCTGGATATCCTCCTGAACTTGTGAAGGATCCTATATGCTGAGGATGGTATCCTGTTGGCTGGAAATATGAACCTGATGCCTGAGTCATTGTTGATGATCCATAGTGCACTCCTTTTGGTCCTCCCACATATTGAACATCTGGGACCATTGAAGGCTGAGAAGATACAACCGGAGTATCGAAATTCAAAGATCTGGGCATCAGTGGGGAGTGATCTTCTGCCGATCTCTTTTGTTTCTTGAGGTCTCCGATTTCTTTAAGAATCCTTTCTTTGGTCTTATCCTGCTGCTGTATATGATCCTTCATCTGCAAAATTAGAGTAAACATGTCACTAGTAGTAGGAGTATAAGAAGCAGAAGAAGTTGGAGGTTTTGAGAAAATGGGAGTTGGTTTCTTCTCGGCATTTTTCTGAGATCCAGAAGGTGGTGGAGGCAAAGGTGGAATGCCCTGAGATGAATTGACTGCAGACATCGCAGTAGAAGTATTCTTTGATGATGAAGCCATCTGCTTGGATGCAATGAACTGAAATGATCACGAGAATGAGAATCTTTATGAATGAAGCACCAATTGCCCCATGGTGGGCGCCAAACTGTTTTGGTTAAAAATCAGACAAGGATAATGCAACCAAACTCTCTGTTAAGGGGTATGATGCTTGAATTGGTAAACAACAATGAGGATCACTCAGAAAAGTATTGCACAAGTGACACAATGATTTGTACGAGGAAAAAGCCCTTGATCAATGAATGATCTCCGGCATAAAAAACCTCGGGTGATGGAAACTACCGATCACCAACTCAAATTAAACAATAATTCTTTACAACTTTGGATGATAGCGAGCTAGGTACAAGGATCACTATAGTGTATCATGTAGAAATGTGTGAAAATTGCTAAGTGTTTTGCTGTAAGCTATTGAGTGCAGTTGTACGAGTGTGTGTAGCCAAAAATTAGCCAAGTGTTCTAAAAACTAGCTCACTACCCCTTTAAAAATAGAAGTTAACTAAGCTAACTAACATCCCGCAATTTGTGCCTTCTCCCCAAGTTCTCCACAACATCCATTTCCAGTCAAGCACGTGCAGAATAACCGTGGAATATTCTTCAGGGACGTTACCAAGACTAAGTCCAAGCTGTTACTCCTGCAAAACAATACCGAATTCAAAGTGAACAATCATTAGTACAAGGATCCTTAGGATGATCCATGATCCTAATCCTGAAACACCTCTGAGGATCACCATCTGTCACAGAAGTAAGGATCACTAAACAGGATAACACATGAGGATCACGGGTCATTAGAAAATCCTTCCCTAACAGTACGCAGGATAATGGTTGATAATGGCAGCTCCATCAATATAATCCAACTAGAGACTCTGAAGAGAATGAATGTATCTCCGATGCATATCACTTCAAAGTCCACCGTGCTTGTTGGGTTCAGTGGAGAGGCTAGGAACACAGTGGGAGAGATAAAGTTACCAGTATATGTTGAAGGAGTCAACTCGATACAACGTTTCTGTGTGATAGATTCTCTATCCTGCAATAACATCATACTGGGAAGACCATGGATTCATGATATGAAGGCTGTGCCATCAACATATCACCAATGCATCAAGATCCCTACCCCTTGGGGAGTTGTCAAAGTCGAGTCAGCAGGAGGTGAAAGAATGTTACTCATCCTCGATGAAACCCTCGACCAAGCCTAGTGCAGCATAGCAATTAAAGATGCGGGCCCAGGATATTGTGGAGGATCCGGAGCAGGATGTGAAGAAAATTATCCTGGATCAGGATAATCCTGATATCTCGGTGCTCGTAGGAACCAATATCCCTCAGGATATTGAAGAGCAGTTAACTAACTTTTTGAAATGCAGGATGTCAACGTTTGCATGGAAGCATGAGGATATGACAGGTATATCCAAAGACATTATCACTCACAAGCTTGGAATTGACAGATTATTCAAGCCTGTTCAGCAAAAAAGAAGGAAATTTGCTCCAGAGCGGAATACTATTATCCGAGAGGAAGTTAAAAGACTGTTGAAGTCCAGGATGATCATAGAAGTTAAATTTCCAAAATGGCTAGCAAACGTAGTCGTGGTACAGAAGAAAAATGGGAAATGGAGAGTCTGTGTAGACTACACAGACTTGAATAAAGCTTATCCTAAAGACCCGTTTCCTCTTCCTCACATTGATGCAATGGTGGATGCTACTGTCGGGCATGAAATGTTGACCTTCATGGATGCATCCTCAGGATTTCAGCAGATTCAAATGGAACCTTCTGACTAGGAGGATACTGCCTTCATGACACCAATAGGTATTTGTTGTTATACAACTATGCCTTTTGGTTTGAAAAATGCAGGTGCAACATACCAAAGATTGGTAAATATGATGTTTAAAGACAAGCTGGGGGACACCATGGAGGTGTACATTGACGATATGGTGGTAAAATCAAAGAAAGCCTAGGATCACCTCGAGGATATTAAAGGAGCATTTGATATCCTGGACCAATATAACATGAAGCTAAATCCTGCTAAGTGTCATTTCGGAGTAGGGGCAGGAAAATTTCTAGGATATATGGTGACCAAAAGAGGAATAGACGCGAGCCCGGAGCAGATTAAAGCCATCTTGGATATTAAATCACCGTCAGATATGAAAGATGTTCAACGATTAACAGGGAGAGTGGCAGCATTAAACAGATTTATTTCAAGATCCTCGGAGAAATGCAAAGAGTTTTATGATATCCTGAAAAAGAATAAGAAATTTGAATGGGGTGAGAAGCATGAAGCAGCCCTGCAGGATTTGAAGCAATATCTTTCAACTGCACCTCTACTGATGAAGCCTGAGAATGGTGAACCACTATCCCTATACCTCGCAGTATCAGGGAATGCTGTAAGTGCCGTCCTTGTAAAGGATCATGAATGTTAGCAATATCCTGTTTATTATGTCAGTAAAAGTTTGTTAAATGCTGAAACCAGGTATCCTCATTTAGAAAAATTGATACTAGCATTAGTTATGGCATCAACGAAGCTTAGACATTACTTTGAGACACATAGGATTCATGTTAAAACAAATTATCCTGTCAAAAATGTGCTTAGGAAACCAGAGATGTCAGGCAGGATGGCCAAGTGGTCAGTGAAGTTGAGTGCTTATGATTTAGTGTACGAACCTAGAAATGCCATAAAGTCTTGGGCTTTAGCTGACTTTGTGGCTGATTTCAGTAGTGACATTCAGGATGAGGTAGACCTAGAAGTCCAACAGTTAGGAGAATCTTCAGGATCCTGGACGTTATATACTGATGGTGCATCTAATGTAAGAGGAGTAGGATTGGGAATACTACTAAAATCGCCACAGGGGGACATATTACCCTAGGATATTAGGTGTGAGTTCCCTGCTACTAGTAATGAAGCAGAGTATGAGGCCTTAATTGCAGGATTAGAATTGGCTAAGAATATGAGTATCAAGAATTTGCAAGTATATGTTGACTCCTTGCAAATTACTAATCATTTTAATGGATCCTATGCAGTCAAGGGTGAGAAATTAATCGAATACCTAGATATTCTCAAAAAATTAGCAGGATATTTTGATGTTTTTACACTTGAACAAGTACCAAGGGAGGATAATGCTGAAGAAGATTCCTTAGCAAACCTGGGATCATCGATCAGGATACCAGACGGGACCCAAATACCAATATTACATATCTTGTATCCTGCAACGAATCCTCAGGATAAAGAAGTAGCAGGTATTCAGGATCCTGGAGCAGAGTATCCTAAAAAGGATCCTAAATCCTGGATGACTCCAATCATGAGATATCTCAAGGAAGGACATATCCCCGGAGATGAAAATCCTAAGGCATTTAGGATGAAGGTATCACGATTCACTATTATAAAAAATGTTTTATACAAGAAATCTCTTGCAGGACCGTATTTGAGGTGCTTGGAGGGTCCTAAAGCCAAAGAAGTACTTTAGGATATACATGAAGGGGATTGTGGTAACCACACTAGGGGCAGGTCATTGTTGTCCAAAGTATTAAGGACAGGATATTATTGGCCAACGATGAGGAAAGATGCTGCAGAATATGCTCGAAGGTGTGATGCATGTCAAAGGCATAGTAATATACTACATCAACCAGCTGAACCACTATATCATGTAGCGTCCCCTTGGCCGTTCATGAAATTGGGGATGGATATAGTAGGGAAGTTACCAAAAGCTCCGGGAGGAAAAGTCTTTATGCTAGCAATGACGGATTATTTCTCTAAGTGGGTTAAAGCTGAAGCATTTGTCCAAGTTAGAGACCAAGAAGTAGTATCCTTCATAAAGAGGAATATCCTGACCAGGTTTGGGGTACCAGCTGAAATCATTTGTGATAATGGGTACCAGTTTATAAGCAAGAGGACCACTGACTTTTGCAAGAGTTGGGGAATCAAAATGATCACGTCTACTCCGGTGCATCCTCAAGCGAATGGACAAGCAGAATCCTCAAACAAGATAATTGTCAATAACTTAAAGAAGAGACTTGGAGCCAAAAAAGGAAGATAGGCAGAAGGATTACCCTTTGTTTTGTGGGCTGATAGGACAACGGTAAAGAATGCGACAGGCCAAACCCCATTTTCCTTGGTATTTGGAGCAGAAGCAATGATTCCAACGGAAATGGCGATACCTATTGCAAGATCTATCCTACAGGATCCTGAACAGAATCCTGAAGCCTTATGTCAAGATTTGGATACTATAGATGAAAAAAGGGATGCAGCAAGGCTAAGGATGGCAGCATATCAACAAAGAATATCCAGAGCATATAACAAGAATATAAGGACTAGGAGATTTCAAGTTGGTGATTGGGTGCTAAGAAAGGCTTTTCAAAATACCACTAATCCTACCGATGGTAAGCTAGCTCCAAAATGGGAAGGACCATATGAAGTTGAGTCAGAAGAAGGAAAAGGAGCATATAGACTCAAGAATATGGAAGGGGATATGCTACCGAGATCCTGGAATGCAATACACTTAAAGCTCTATTTCAAGTAAGAATAGAATTTAATTCCTATCTCAGAGTGATATGTATTCTATCTCTTTTAAATATATTTGTGTATTATCTTGAACCCAATACTGACTTAAGCATCGGAGGGGTGTTAGCCAGGCTAACACCCACCTTAGTTTATAGTTGTTTTGCAGCATATGCTCCAGGATATAGCTCCAGGATTTGCACTCAGGATAAATCAAAAGATTAGAGGATTGGCCCCCTCTTTCATGTTTAAGGGATCCTGATCCCTTCAAAGGTTTAAAGATGTTCACCTTTCTTTCGAATTGGGTTTAAACACCTCGCCTAGAGCACAAGTTATCTAGGAATAGTTCAAGGTAGCGGGACCAGTTCATGTAAAAGTGGCTGACAATTTCGTTACTGTTGGCTATATCCTGGATCCTGAAGGTATATGAGGATTGATCACCCTCTCTCACGAAAGGGTATTTTCATACTCTTTAAGGTTTAAAGGTTTTCACCTTTCTAAGATTTGGAGTTTATACACTCTCGCCTGTAGCGCATGAAACTCAGGGTTTATCCCCAGGATATCAGGGTTTATCCCAGGATATTAAGGGTTTACCCCCAGTATGCTAAGGATTTATTTCAGGATATCAAGGTTTTTGCCTCGAGGTGTTTGGAATTTATTCAAGCCAAAGTATGAATACATTTGCATTTCTGTGTCATACATAGGGGGCATACATTATACTATTCAAAGGTTGGATCCAAGTTTATAAGTGTGCACTGGGGACGTTCCTAAGGTGGAAGATTGGAGTTGACTCTCTAAGAGTCTTTGGTATGATCTCTTCTTTTTTTCAAAAGACTTAAGTTTTCTAAGTTATATGATGATATCCTGGCCAGGATATCTCTTAGGATACGTGTGTCCTAATAACAACAATAGTAAGGCCAAAAGAAAAGTTATATTATTAACATACCAAAAGATGTGCTCTTAGTTTCACCTCAAAACAAGGCCCATCCACTAAGAGCACCAATAGTTCCTTACCGTATTTACCTAACAGTTGAAGGCTTTGTCTCAAACCGAGACCCGTCCACCTCCAACTATTATATTGTTCAAAAGAGAAGCATACTAACGGTGATGACCAAGGGCTTCGTCCTGAAACTCAGGATCCCTCCACCTTTGGTCATCGTATTGTTCAAATGCAGAAGAGTAAAATGCAGGAAAAGTAAATTGTTTTGAGTTACATGCCAACCATCAAATCTAAAAAAGTGGGCTCCGGCCTAAGCATCAACATCCATCATCGCCCACTCAAATGCCCTCACACAGCGGCGTCTTCACCAGCCTTCTTCGTCTTCTCAGCTTCAGCATCCTGAACAGCATCCTCACCAGCATCCGCCTCAGCATCCTTCTTGGCTCCAGCCTGGTCCACCACCTCTGCTGACTTAGAGGATTCACCAGCTTCAGCAGGAAGAGGCACGGCCTTGCCTCCAAGCTCCTTCAACTTTGCCACCCAAGAGTCAACCGGCCAAGCTGGGCACGCAAGGCCTATCTACTTGGCCTCATAAGCCATCTTGATGCGAGCTTGCAGCAGAGAGACTATAGCAGAAGCCTTGATTCCCTCCCGGAAAGAGACCATGGCTTGTTCATGATCCATTTGGGCAGTAGCCAGCTTGACCTCAGCATCCTGGGTGACCTTCTTCAGCTTGTCCTCGTAGTGCCGAGTCATTGCTTCAGCAATGGCGCCTTGGTCAGCAACGGTAGTTTCAAGCTGCTTGATCCTAGCTTCATGGAGTGCAACAGTAGCGCAGGCATCGTTGTAAAGCTGGAGCAGATGTTGGAGGCCCTGTAAGTTAAATTCAGGTATAAGTTAATATTCGCTAACCAGAATATCCTATCAGGATATTCTATCAGGATAATATGCAGGATGTAGTGCCAGGATATAATTACCTTGTTTAGGAAGGATGTCATCGGTTCCAAGGAATTGGTAAAGCTGAGCTCGTCATAGGAGAACCCTTCGGAGCCTGGAGCACTAACTTCAGAGCCCTTCCTCTTTTTTGCAGTGGAAGCACGTGTCCTCGGATTAGCCTTGGAAGCCGGAAGCGGCTTGGAGCTGGTGGCAGCAGGGGTCTCTTTCTTGACCATGACTGGAGTAGGATAAACTGTCAAGCTCGTCAAGGTCAAGGAGGATCGGAACTTTGCTGGAATCTGCATACAGGGAGTAAAATTCTTTCCTAATTATTTCAAATAAAAGCACGTATGTAGGATATCGAACAGGACCCTTACCAGACATGTTTACACTGGAAAGAGGGCTTGGAGATGGTGGAGACGGGTTAAAACCTCTTTCAGCTTCGGGAAGAAGTCTGATAGCGTCAATCCTCTTATGTGATTCAGCAAGGGGAGGTGCAAGCTTCCTAAAATCAGCTGTGTACAAGAAAATAGCAAAGTCAGTTCAAGATATGCGGCAGGTTATAAGACAGGATCGTCCTAAAACCCTAGGTCCTACCCTTTTTCAACCATTTCACCGGATAATCCGCTCCACCAGGGATTGAATCTCTTTTTACAAAAAAGAATTTGGATTTCCATTCCTCTTCATTCCTGGTGGCTCGGAGGATTAATGGGTCGCTGGAAGTAGAGTAAAACAAGAATCGACAAGAGCCGTGACATCTAAGCCGGTATGCTAAAGGGAGGTCATGGACGGAGAGGTCAGGGATATGGTTCTTCTTGATTTGATCAAGAACAGACAGGACCCGCCAAAGCATTGGCATTGTTTGACTAAAAGAAATCTTAGTGAGGTTAAAAAACTCGGTGATAAACTCAGAGAAAGGAAATCGTAACCCTAAGGTAAAGGGAAAAGCATTAAAGCATAGTCATTCATCGGAAACCATATCTGATCGGATTTCCCGATCAAATGGTCGGAACACCGTCCCTTCCGAGAAGATGCCAGAGGTTTTAAGGGCTGACAAGCGAGCACTATCAAAAGTGCATATTTCCTTCTCCGAATCTTGGAGAATATTCTGCTGGATAAACGTAGGAGCAGAATCACCGGAGCTCGATCTAGTTTGTCTAGCCATTTGATGCCGGAATTTGAAACAGGTGCAAGGATGAAGATGAGAATGAGAGAGAAAATATTTACCTTTTTTTCTCTTCGGTGATGGTTAAAAGAAGATGAGCATGAGAAGATATAGGGAGCAATGAGTAAATGTAGACTGAACGGTTACAAGCGGTCACATCATGGGTCTTATCTCTTAATTGCCTTGTTCTCCGGAAAAAATATAACCGTTAGTGCCAAGATACTAAACGGTAACATTTTTTGGGGACAATTGTTATGGGTGAAATTCTGAGCCCATATCCTGTGAAATATCTTGGATTATATCTTGGTTATATCATATCTGTTCACATCCGGGATGCTGATTCAGGATATTGGTAACATCCTGAATGGTATCCTCAGGATCACTAACGGATTATGTGCAGGTACCTGGGTTACAAGCTAGCAACGTTCACAAGGAATCATTTCGCGGAAGACTCGGTCCAAGTCATTCGAATAAAGACGTTGAAGCCGCATTACTCGGTCTACAACGTTTACAATGGAATATTCGGAGCATCCCATATTTATAGGAAATTTCGTTTGTAATTCGTTACTATAAATAGGTGGGTATACCGGATGGAATAGGACATCACATCAACACTCACTACACTCTCACACTTGTTCTCTCGCAATTTTTACTTTCACATAAAGCATTGTAACAATTTGCGATCTGGTCAATATCCTGCACTGTATCCTGAAGATTGAAGCAATAAGAAGAACTAGGCAGCTGCGATTGTCAGCTCTTGAGGTTTTATGCCGGCGATCTAGATTGATCAAGGGCTTTCCTCGTATATCTCGTGTCACCCTCTTTACTTTTTGCTCACTGTTTGATCATAGATACAGCTCAATATCGTGAGCCGTATCCTGAATACTGTTTTTCCAAATAACTTAACCAACATATTTTCAACACACTTTTTAGCACACTACCTCACTTAACTAATTTGATCACTTAATTGCTTCGGTAATTTTTGACCAAAACACCATCCATGATGAAACCAGAAAATGAAGAATCATTATCCTTATACTTAGCTGTTTCAGCTTAAGCAGTAAGTGTGATCCTAGTTAAGGATCATGAATGCTCTCAACATCCGGTATTTTATGTAAGTAAAGTTCTACGTTATGATGAGGCCAGGTATTCTCATTTAGAGAAATTAATGCTTGATTTAATTATGGCTTCCACTAAACGTAGACATTATTTCGAAACTCACACTATTATTGTGAAAGCTAACTTTCCTATTAAGAATGTTCCCAGGAAAACTGAAATGGCAGGTAGAATGGCAAAGTGGATAGTCAAGCTTAATGCATATGACATTAAGTATGAACCTAAGACTGTCATCAAGTCCCAAGCTTTAGCCGACTTTGTGGCTGATTTCAGTAGTGATCTATAAAGGGAAGCTGAACTAGAAGTCCAACAACTAGAGGAGACTAAGGATCCTTGGATACTCTTCACTGATTGAGCCTCTAATGTCAAAGGAACTGGGCTTGGAATACTACTAAAATTGCCACAGGGGGACATAATACCCCACTCTATAGCTTGTAAGTTCCAAAATACTAACAATGAGGCTGAATACGAAGCCTTGATAGCTGGTTTGCAAATTGCCAAGCATATGAGGATCAGGTATCTTGAGGTACATGTAGACTCATTATTAATCACTAATCACTTTAATGGATCCTATGCTGTTAAAGGTGAAAAGCTAATCAAATACTTAGAGATAGTCAAAGAGTTGGCACTCTCTTTTGTATCTTTTAATTTGACACAAGTACCAAGAGAAGAGAATGCAGAAGCTGATGCACTGGACAATTTAGGATCATCCTTGAAGATCCCAGAGGATATCAAAATCCCTGTTATCCATATCCTGAATCCTGCTATCGAGGATCATGTGGCTATGGAGATAGGAGAAGATTCTGCGATCATACCTAGTGATGCTCCGCAATCAGGATCCTGGGTCCTCCCAATCATGAGATATATCCAACATGGAGAGATCCCTACAGGAGAAAACCCCAGAGCTTTCAAAATTAAGGTATCTCAATTTACAATATTGAATAACATGTTATACAAACGATCTCTTGCATGACCATATCTTAGATGAATTGAGGATCCTGAAATTCAAGAAGTTTTAAAGGATCTCCATGAAGGAGATTGTGGAAATCACACTGGGGGCAGGGCATTATTCTCAAGGATCCTGAGGACAGGGTACTATTGGCCTACTATGAAGAAGGATGCTGTGGATTATGCTAAAAGATGTGACCCTTGACAAAGACATAGTAATATCCTTCATCAACCAGCTAAACTTTTGCATCCTATATCCTCCGCTTGGCCATTTATGAGATGGGGAATGGATATAGTTGATAAGCTTCCAAAGGCACCTGGTGGAAAAGTATTCATGCTTGCTATGACTGATTACTTCTCCAAGTGGATAGAGGCTGAAGCCTTTGCTCAAGTCAGAGAGAAAGAAGTGATATCCTTTATCAAAAGAAATATTATTACTAGATTTGGTATCCCTTATGAAATTGTATGTGATAATGGATCCCAATTTATTGGGAGTAGAACTACTAACTTTTGTGACAGCTGGGGGATTAAGATGATAACATCAACACCAGTCCACCCACAAGCTAATGGCCAGGCAGAATCATCCAACAAGATCATCATCAACAACTTGAAAAAGAAACTTGGATCGAAGAAAGGAAAATGGGCAGAAGAGCTACCTTATGTATTATGGGCTGATAGGACAACTCCAAAGAATGCTACTGGCCAAACACCATTCTCTTTGGTATTTGGAGCAGAATCAGTGATCCCTACAGAAATGGTGGTTCCTACTGCAAGAACAAGTATCCGTGATCCTGAAGGAAATGCTGAAAACTTGGTTCAAGACCTGCACACTATAGAAGAACTCAGGGATTTGACAAGGATAAGGATGGCCAGTTATCAACAAAGGATGGCTGGAGCTTACAACAAGAATGTCAGGATCAGGAAATTCCAAGTTGGTGATATGGTGTTGAGGAAAGCATTTCAGAATACCACCAATCCTGCTGATGGAAAGTTGGCACCAAAGTGGGAAGGACCTTATTTGATTGAACCTGAAGCAGGAAAGGGGGCATATCGTTTGCTAACAATGGAAGGTGATTTGTTACCAAGAGCTTGGAGTGTTGTCCACTTGAAGAAATACTTCATGTGATAAGGATCCATGATCCTTAGTTAACGAGTATCCTCGAAGGATCCTTACATGACAAAGGATCCTCATTTTGGTAATGATCCAATCTTAAACTATTTCCATCCTTAATCATCCTATATATATATATAAGGATAAGGATCCTGGATCCTTCATCCTCCTTTCACTTGTTTTAAGTTTTGCAGAAGGTTTGGATAAGTCTCTACAGAAGCATCCAGTTATTTGGGCTAGTCCCCAGTTCTTTGTGCTAGTCCCCAGTCTTTGGGCCTGTCCCCAGTATCGCCAGTAGCGCACGATGATCCTGATACAGTTCATGGCAATGGGACCAGTACTCGCTTTAGGGGCTGACAATTTCATTGTACTGGCTGTATCCGGGATCCTACGTATAATGGTAGACGTACCATACATCCGTTCCTAAGGTTTCTAACGTTTTCACGTTAGCTAAGGTTTTGGCATTTTCATGTCACTATGTTTGGATAGTCGCCAGTGAGGGCCATACTCCAGTTTACACAAGACCCTTTGGGCTTGTCCCCAGTTATCCTTTGGGCTTGTCCCCAGTTATCCTTTGGGCTTGTCCCTAGTTATCCTTTGGGCTTGTCCCCCGTTATCCTTTGGACTTGTCCCCAGTTATCCTTTGGGCTTGTCCCCAGTATATTGGGCTTGTCCCCAGAATTGTTGGGCTTGTCCCCAGTCACTAACTTGTCTTATATGTTGGCTTAGTCCCAAGTTATATTCTATTTCAGGTTTTCGAAGTTAAACAAGCAAGGATCCTTGATCCTTACCTTCCACTAAGGTTTGTCTTTTTTATTATCCTAATCATTATTGTTGAGGAGTTAGGATCCTAACTTGGATCCTCAGGTATGATCCTTAAATCACTTTGATTTTACTTATCATTTATATAAATGGCCCTTATTCTTTGACAACAGACCCAATGATCCTAAAGCTGCATAACCTTTCTAAAGTTTTTCGACTATAGGATATTTGATCCTGGATCATATCCTAAAATTCTTAAACATAATTTGTTTAACTTTTCTTATTCAAACAAAGTATATAATAACAGTTGGAAACTAAAGGACTCATAAGGATAACAATGCAGGATAAGCCAAAAAGTTTAAATTTTATTTATTCACAAAATGATCAACCCTTTAAGGTTGTCAAAATTGCCAACCACATTTCTACCAGCAAAACATGGCCCGGCCACATGGGTTGGCAAAGGGTGTCCATTGTTCATGTGGTCATAACAGTGCAGGAAATTAAAGGCGGCAGGATAACAAGTGGCTTCATCCCCCAAACAGAGGATCCCTCCACCACCTATTATCCTACCTATTGTCTGAGGATCCTTGATCCATAAACCTAGTAACTAGTGTTCAAAACACAACCCATCATTGTTCAACAAAACAAACTACCAAGCTTAAAAAATGGGCTCCGACTATGTCTAGAAGTGTCCATCATCGCCCATTCATGCAGCTTACACCTTCGCTGCATCACCATCACCAGCTCCACTTGCTTCTCCACCCTGATCCTTGCCGCTGTTGGTCGCCTCAATTGCCAGAACCTCATCAGCCTCCTCTTCGTCCTCCAACTCAGCCAGCCTAGCCTTCCAGCCCTCCATGTGCCAGTTGCTCCTGTCAAAGTTACGATCCTGAGCTTCTTGGGCCATCTGCAACTTGGTTTTGTACATGGCAATGGCAGCAGAGACTTTAGCATCCTCCATGATCTCGTGCTTTTCATAGTCAGCGTTGATCTGAGCTTTAACCGTCTGAGTTTTGGCATCATTGAAGTCCTTTTCAAGGGAGGCAATCTTGTGATCCTTGAGCACCGCCACTTGTTGAAGGTCCGAGTATTTTTCTTCAAGCTCTTCAACGTTCCCAACATAGTCCCGGATTTCAGCAAATTTCTGCAAAAGAAAGGATACAATTCAGGATCCCTTACTGTCAGTATGGAAGGATCATGTGTGACAACCCTCACTAAACCAGGTTTCCGTACGACTTAATTAATAATTAATTACTGCTTAATTACTGTGCTTACTTGAAATTATGGATAAACTGCTACTTGAATGCTGATACATGTACTTATTTATATCATACTTTACTTGCTGTCACTCCATGTTCTGCTTACAGCACCTTAGTGACAACCTTGATGCACCAAAAGCACAATAGCACAATGAACGGATAACCTATTGAACGTGCTGTCATAACTAGCACCAGGCAGGTACTGCCTCTAAGGCCTGTATGAGCCCGAGATAGTTTACTACACTAATAATGAGTGTGGAGATACAAGGGTTGTAGAACTGCGTCTCTAGGAATAAGTTACAGTGACAGGATGTGCCAAAAACGTACTCTAAGTACAAAACACGACACTTTAACAAAAAAAATTCAGCTTTTAGCTAACTAATAAAGTGCCAAAACATGTGAAAAAATATTACTAGACACTTTCCAAAGTGTCGGGAATAAGTTGTGTCACTAAAATTAATATTAATGACACTTTAAAGCTTTGATAAACGCTTTAACGGATTACTATCCAACCGAACAACCGGACTTTACCCGGGACATGAAAATATTGCCATTAACATTATTTATCTTTTTCTGAGCCAGTTAGGGTCCCTGAATACCCTAACACCCACTGTAATGCACAACACACTAGTAACCGGGTTAATCCCTAAACTAACTAAGCTTAACTAATTAATGCTTAATGTTTAGTTGGAATCTAACTAGGTGACCCCCCCCCCCCCTCAACCAAACCGTCCCCAAGAGGACACCTATTGTCCTAATCTTGATTATTTTATTTTCTCTTGTCCCATATCAAGAAGACATGTAAACCAATGGACCATAAACTCAAGCTTTGCCTATAAGATCATCACTTAGCACTTCATAACATTCCCACACTTAAACTCTCAACACAAAACTCTCTCTCTCTCTCTCAAAGAAGCTCTCGGCCGAACTCCCCTATACATCCATTAATTATTCGAGTTTTGTTCAAGCTATTCCAAGATCATACAAGTGTTAAGGATCATATCCGAGGAGGCTTGGTGCATTCGGAAGGCGAAGGACCTCACCTCATTGCTTTTATCCACTCATTTTGCATCTAGATTCTTCCCTAGCCTCGAGCTAGTAGTAAGTTGCTTGAATCACACTCTCGATCTATTTTAAGATGGTTAAAATGATATGTAACGGTTAAAACTCGTAAACATACAAGATGAAGTGTAAAAGTCTACTAAAAATACTAAAAGTGTTGGGTAAAAGCTTGAATGTTGTGTAAATCTTGTAGTATTTGATTTGTGTAGTTATTTAGGCCCGATCTATGTTGTGGTAGCTCGGATCATCGTTTAACCCGGATTGGTCATGATCATGGATCATGACATAGAGCTTGTTTAAGTGTAACAAGGGTTAAGTGATGAAACTCTACCACACATCAAACTTGAACTTGTGTAAAAATGATTTTACTTACGAAATAGTGTTTAAAACTAGTAGATCTACGGATCTACAAGCGGTATTCTCAAAGGACCGAGTGTCAAAGAAACCATATTTTCTAAAAATGGATCTTACATGAACAAGAATGATTTTTAAACACACAAGTGTGTAAACACTTGTGTAACACAAAGTATCGACAAAGAACTAGTTTTGTCAAATGTTACAAGAAGATGTAAAGATGGAATTTCTTTAAAAACGAGGTTTTTATAAAGCCAGATTGATATATATAAAGATCCACTAAAAGTAACAAGATTTACTTCATAGTTTTGGAAAACTACAAGTTCATGTGATTCTTGCGATTTACATATTTATTGACTAGTTTGTTGCTTTGAACGTTGTTTTGATTGAATGAGAAAATTGTTGGGTTGATTTATAAAAGAAAATGATACGCTTGAAAGCGTGGCCACCTCCCGTTACAGAGGAAACTCTGGTGAAATTTTTCCAAAAACCTAACACTTAGAATTATTTTCACTACAAGTGTTAGAAATACTTTTCGACTTGTTTTCAAATTATAGATTTCACCACGACTTTATTTACAAAATATCGGAGGTGGGATTTCACAAAATAAAACTTGGTAAATATATATTTAGTATATATTTTTCATAACGTCACTTGATATGTGTTTATGATTATTTTGTGAAGTATACAAATATTATTTTTAGGGTAAAAATAATATTATCGAATGTTAACGAATCCAAAATAATATGAACGCCTCTACGATAAATATATAAGTTACACCGGTAATTATTATTACCACTCGATCGTTAAAACGTAACTTACGCATTTTAAGAAAATGTGACTGAACGCGTATTTTGTCCAGGTATTATTTTGGGAAAATTTTATGTAACAGAAAATATAATATTTTTGAGAAAAATATTTATATTTTGGAGTTAGAAATAAAGTATATTTTAAGTAAGACTTAATAATATATTCCGAAGTATACGAACGCACATGTATTAAATCCTCCATCCTTGGGAAGGAAAATGATTACCAAGTATTTACAAAATGTAAACACGAAATAGTTGTCTAACTATTTCCCAAAAACTTTAAGCCATAAAGCTAAGGCACGGCCATCCGTCTAATAGAGCTAGTACGTGTAGGTCGTCGCACAGCTGCTTGATCAGAAGATATACTTGGTAGAGACGCGATATACTTGGTAGAGACGCACCACTGTTAGTTCATGTCCCCCTTTTCTCTTAACTGTTTTCAGTTTTATAAACTGCGGGGGTGAAATACATGTTACTTTAATTACAAGTACTTTATACATGGTATGGTTAGCGTAAGGAGGTTTACTACTTAGATCATGTGAGTGGGTAGGCGGAAACTTGAGGCCATTAATCCTCAGGGTAGGACCGAGGGACAGGAGCGGTAGATCTATCTGGGTGTAGCGAGCCCAACCCCTGAGCCCGCTTAATGGACCAGGTGGTGACCTTGTGCCCAACGCATAAATCCGCTAGGTTTGAGTCTTCCTACTTGCAATTCACACATATCGATGGCCTTGCAAACCATTGGTGATCTCTTATTCCTTATTTGCTACATACCAGGAATTTTACACTCACAAGGGTTTTACATACTCACTACACATGAACTCGCTCAACTTTATGTTGACTTTTCAAACTACATGTATTTTAGGAAACTAACGGATCTGGCACGGTATGCACATATACAAGCTGCGTTTGAATAAAGAAGTCATCCAGGGTTTAGAAGGTGTAACCTCTTCCTGGACGGGTTACATATCCCTAAACCTAGTATTCGACCAGGAGATCGAGTTTATACTACTGGATCAGCCTATGGAGGACCCGGTTGGCCCACTCGGCCTAGTTGATCCCATTGACCATGCATTTGATTTAAAATGGCGTTCGATGACCCCGAGCCTGCCGTAGCCCCCGAGCCAGTAGTTGCTCCAGACCCCGTATTTGAGCATAACCCTATTCATGCTGACGTACCCGCTGCTGATCCTCGATTAATGATGTAACTATCGATGATCATCCTATTGTTGCTCCACTGTTGGAGGATGAGCATGCTGTTGATGCCCATGTTGATGCCCCTCACATTACTGATATGCCTACTGATCCTGTTATTGCCCCTTTTCCTAACCCTGTGCCTGTACAGTTCAATCATGCGCCTCTTACAACCCAAGTTGATCCTCGATACGCGCACACCGAAGTGGGTGGATAGTCGATGACAATGGTTACCTTTCGAGTTTCCTGTGACTCCTGTTTCAGCCCTGTTTCAGTTCCTATGGATGCACTTTTTGTTCCCACACTCACCACTGATGCTCGCCACACCGTCACATGGCCCGGAGCCTGCACCCAAGCCAGCTACTACACCATTTGGGTTAGTTTGATGTTGCGCCCGCTGAACCTACACCTTTACGTGATCACGATCCTGTTTCTTTTTAGACTGCCAGACATTGCACCCCTTACAACTACCTGCATCAGGCAGCCCCCCCCCCCATTTGTGAAGTGGTTCGTTTTCCCTTGTGAAGATCGACGCCCGTTGCGCCATCATGCCTAACACTTCCTGTCAGGATATACCCGCGCCTCGTAGAGATGCTCCAGGCCGCACCGCTTGCTACATTCACCCTACAACGCTTGATAAGCCGATTCGGTGGTCCCTATAAACGTACTATGCTAACTATAAACCCTTACCATTTCTCGCATTATGAAGAACACACACAGGATAAGTTGCTCCTGTAACATCAACTACAGTTTAAGGATATGAGCCGCAGAATGTTGGAGCTTGTGCTGACACCACGATCGGCAACTTCTGATAAAAAACATAACATAACCAAAAACAGGAGTTAAGCGTCTACATCACAAGACAGCATATTGTCTAAAAAAAAGTTTCTGTGAAACCCCACGTCCTCCACTCTGTCTTTCGCCAGCATGCATTGATCTGCCACATACCTCAAGATCCCCTTTTGCGCACTTGACCGTTTCTAGTACATTGTTCCCAGGAAGTTGATGCTCGTTTCCTTACTATCAAGCAACCGATCAGCCAGTTACTTTAACGTATATCCTAGCTCGAGGAGGGATTCACGCATGTCAACAGTTTACTTTTTTTTCCTCCTCCACCTCAGTAACCAGTATAGTTGGTTTCTGGATTATGCAAATTGCATTACGCTTGAGTAAATACGCTAATGATAAGCCGGGATTTCAGAGGCTTTTGAGTACCACTTCTGACTACGTAATTTTGATGCAACAAAATACTTGTTGGACAAGGGTAGGGTGACCCTGTGTCCCTTCTGATGCAACGCGTTTTGTGAGACACCGTGATTGTGGCCGGAGGATAATGAAAGCCCAATCAGCTTTAGACACGCGACAACACTTACGACCACTGACTAACGAAAAACTCCGCCGCTATGTCCCCACTAAGCACGCTGTTGATCTACGTATTTGTGCGATAACTATAATGCTACATGCTTACTTGCTACCTTCCTATTTACAAGATATGCAATACATGAGATAAAATGTGACTGAATGTATAACGACTGCATATACACGTATATGTAATACACCTAGGAGGTCTCATTCATTGAATAGAGACTAATGTGCTCGCGTCCTTCACAAGACCTGACCTAACCGAACTTCTTCTAGGAAGATGTCGACTCAAGGGAACACAAATATCAACCACCCTCTACCTACAACAGAGGCGGAAATGCGAGAGCACCTCTTACAGGCCATCGCACGGTACGAGGTCCATCGCTCCGATTGCAGCGGAGGTACCTCAGGAAATAACCCCCCAACGGCTGCACCTACAAGCAGTTCTTGCACCACAAACCTCGAGAGTTCGACGGCACCGGGGGTGCCTTAGCCTTCGTACGCTGGCTTGAAAAGACAGATTCAGTTTTACGATTAAGCAAATGTGACCACGAGCATCAAGTCAAGTATATAACTGGACTATTGTTGGATGAGGCTCTGTCATGGTGGAACCATCAAATTCGAACAATGGGCGAGACCGCTGCGTATGCTATGACGTGGGACGAACTGAAGAGTCTGATGCGTGAAAGATATTGCTCGAGGGCAGAAGTCCAGAGATTGGAGACAGAACTGTGGAACTTGAAAATGGAAGGACCAAAGATAGCGGAGTATGTGTAGAGATTTAACGAATTATCACAAGTTGCCTTACTCCTGGGGACACCAGAGTTTAAGAGAATTGAACAGTTCATAAGGGGATTGGCACCTCAGAATCTAAGCCTGGTAACAGCATCAAAACCGTCAACGATCACCGAGGCTATCAACATAAGCATAGCACTCAAGGAAGAAGCAGTTAGACGAGGAGAGTTTTCCACTGCGGAGGAGAAAAAGGAGACTGCTATAAAGGCATCTGGGATAACAAGAGGAAGCTCGCAAATTTCAAGATGGTTACTCGGGTAAGTAACAAGAAGAAGGCCAAAAAGGGAAAAGATTACAAGGGTATCTTACCTAAATGCGACAATTGTTTACGTTATCATGTCGGGCGATGCAAATATGGAAATTGTGGTAACTGTGGCAAGGTGGGACATGTCAAGGAAACTTGTTGGCAAAATACTGAACATAGTAAGAGGGGCCAAGACGGTAGTGAGGATCACGAAGAGGACAACGACAATGGCAATTGTCAAAGTAGAATGAGCGATAAACAGAAACGTACTCAAGGTTGTTTTAACTGTGGAAGCAAAAAGCATTTCAGAAAATATTGCCCTAAAAACAATCAGGCACACGGATGAAAGCTCCCCACCGAAGCTAGGAAGACAAGCCAGGGATTCAAGCATGGAAATCGGTACGTTCCATATTACCCAACGTTATGCGTCTGCACTACTTGATACTGTAACAAATTGTACGATTCACACCTCTAGAGTTCGAGAGTATAATTGGTTTACGTAGCGAGTGAGTAGTTATTCCTGTACCCATTAGAACTAGCTTAGGGGAAGCTAGTGGAAGCCAACGCAGTAACTGGAATCAGCACAATAGAACCCGGAGGGCATAAGTTTACGCTAGATCTATTGCCAGTTGAGTTGGGAAGCTTCAACATCGTAATTGGATGTATTAGTTGGCAAGCGATCGAGCGGAGGTTGATATCCGCACCTCGATGACGGGTGAAGGAATGATTGTGACTCACGAAGCAGGATACGCCACCACCGATCACGAATTACTTATGGCACGAAAGTTGTTGTGGGAAGGATGTGTTGCTTCCTGGCTCATGTCGGGGACAAGGGAGCCGAAGAACTAAAACTTAACGATACCCACGTGATCGGAGTATACCCTGAAGTCTTCCTCGAAGACTTGTGTAGGATCGGAATCTGACCTGAACGAGTCAATCAGAGGAATTCGATCAGATACAGGTGCGGAAAACAAGTACCTGATGTAGAAACAGCTAGAAATCACTTTAATTCTCTTTTCTGATTAATTTGACACTAATTACATGCAATTCTCACACCGGCAGCACCTCGGTATGGAAATTCTAAAGTTACATTCTTGGACCTCTCATACGGTATTTATAGGATTCTTGGACCTCTTTTACGGACGTGACGAATAAGCGGTCCAAGAATGTCCGTAAAAGGGGTTCCAGAGTTTAGGTTGTGGACCTCTTATTCGGCATGTCCGAATAAGCGGTCCAAGACTTTAAACCGTCTAAACTCTTCAGTTTTCTTGTAAAACAAGCCCTAATCTATACAATACAACATAAGACCTGATCCTAGACACCTAGACGTAATCAACAGATGTAGTGCACCAACAGACTCCCCCTCAGATGTTGATGGAGTCGCCAACACACCTTGACTTCAAAGTTGTGTCTTCATATCTTTAATCTAGATCAGTCTCTGGGCTTTCTCTTTCTCTCTATCTTCAGACTACCCCTCTCGATTTACTGGCATTCTTTTGTTCTTCAGTAACATCTTCAGGATCTTTGTCTGCTCTTCACAGGTTTTCAGAATTGATTTCCAGGATCGAAACTTGGCTTTCTTCTATCAGTATCGAAACCTGGTTACCTGCAAAATCTTAACCCAGAAATAAATTCTCTAATTTTATTACATATCACACATCTCTGCACTAACATATTACTCCCCCTCAAAACAAACTATGATAAACCACTTGAAGAAGGCTAGATTTAACGAAAACAGTTAGATTTACACAAACACTCCCCCTCAAATACTGCTCATCATGTTTAGCACACGGAATTTTGAAAATCAGTTTTCCAATATCAGTTGTCGAAAATCTTTTTGACTTTTTTTCAAAATTATGCTAAAACACACACAAAATCTTTTTGGATTTTTTCAAGGTGAGAAAATAAAATGCAGAAATAAACTATTTACAAACAATATTTTTGTGAGTTCGTGCAAGAGGATCATATCAGTTTGTGAGACAAATCACCAACACCGTTAAGCTTGATTTCATTTTTAGTTTTAAACAATTTACCTAGATTGTCAGTATGTTTGTCCTCTTAAATTCTCAACACAAATTTCAATCGATTCGAGATACGATATTAATGTTTTAAAGACTTAAACTTAATTGTGTATCACTTCACTTGAATATACTCCCGTATCCAGATCCCAAATATTCAGTCTTACAGGTGAGTATACCACAGATGATATCTGTAAAGGGTAGATGCGAAACCGTGAGAGCTCAGGTCAGAACTTCCGTTCAGCAGAGAGATGACGGCTCGACTTTTGGTGGGTCCCCTTTAGAGGATCTTTTTGCATTTCAACAGCAGCGACTATCAATTTTATTGTTTCATCAGCATGCTGAGGGCGAAGCTTATGTTTCAAAGCTTTAGCAGAAAGTATTATCTGGGGACTAGGTCAGTACTTCCATACAGCAGAAGTCCCGGGATAATACCCCAGATATCACTGAGTATAAAGACCTAGTATCTCAGAATACGGGACCTTTCAAACAAGATTTCGGGGGTTACCCATATATTCAAGAATAGTTACCCACGAATTAAGCAAGTTTGATTTAGGTTTATATCTCGTTTCAATTTACTAAATGTGCGAAAATCTACTGACACATCCGCAGTAAGATTGTTTAACACTTTTTAACTTTTCATTTCTTTAGCGTGCCGTGATAGTCCACTGACGTACTATCATTTCCTCTTTTTCACAACAAAACTCATTTTTGAATTTTATCATGTTTTTGGCTTTTTCAAATATTTTCAAATGTTTTTGGATTTTCTGAAATTTCCCTACTCCCCCTAAAATGCAAACACATTTTAAAGAAAATTTGAAAACTTCTAGACTTTTGACCTACTAGAAACATAAAATGCAAAAACAAACTGTACAGAAACTTGACAACCGACACTGAATCACATCAAATCGCCATTCACTAGGCATAAACAATCTGAACTCCCCCTATCACAAATCATTTTCTCATTTAGATTTCAAAACACTTAAGTTTGTTTCAATCAAAATGATTTTTCCGGAAAATAAATTTGTGTTGATATCAACCACTTGTAGGTTTATCAATTTTAAAACGGGGATGTGGTTCATCATCTTGTCTATCTTTTGTCATGAATAGTAAATCAAGTACAAATTAATGTCCCTGATTTACCATTTGCATTCAATAGATTCCTGTACCACTTGTAAATGTAATCACTTCACAGTATCCAAGCATCTCAAAATTTAACCACAATTACCACTTGTGGGATCAAGATTACCACTTGTAGATACAATGGTTACCACTTGTAGGAATGTGACCTCTACATTACCATTTTTCAACCAAAATGCCGATTCCTGCTTCGCACTAACCATCTTGGAAGCTCCGGCATAGTCCTTCAACCTGTAAACAAAACATTCAAACATTAAACACAAATATTCAAACTTCTCAAATACTAGAAAGATGCCGATTCATGATCCACGATATAAACTTGGGATCTCCGGCGAAGTCCTTTAGACTATCATGGAAAACAAACATCCATCCAAGTCTTCTCAGACTTGATGGATTTCAACTCCTGAGCAGTCGGGTTGTATGTAGCCTTTTTCGTAGCGTAAAAATCTTTGACCCCCTTTGCTCTTCCACTCAACATTTTTCCAAATATCCTTTTAACATTCCCATTGAATGTTTTTTCGACATCAAAATCATTCTTTTCTTTGTAGAACTGATTCGAAATCTCAGTTTTTCCCACTTTCTTCTTTACTTCCTCAAACTTCAATGATGGAAACTCCTCATCATTTACCAAAATCTTCTTTTCAACCTGTGGCTCCTCTGGCTTTGTGGAACCAGATTCATCGCCGACATTTACTTCATCTTTCTTTGCAACCCAGACCTGGTTGTCCTTTCCTTTCTTCTCATACTTGTTCTTTTGTGAACATTCACCAACCTCGAATTTTGAATTCTCAAACATTCTAAGTTTTTCAGTTGGTGGTTCAACATCAACAACTTTCTCTTTCAACTTCTGAGAAACTCCCTGTTTTGCTTTGGTATTCTGTGTACAGTTCCATGCAATGTGACCAACTTCATTGCATCTGTAACAGGTACGAGTCTCTCTTTGATAAAACACTTCAGCTCCATTTCTCTTTCTTTCAGCAAGAAACTCCTGGTTTGACTGTTTCCAGAACGGTTTCTTCTGTTCTTCATCCGAACTTCCACCTGACACAAATTCAGTTTTTGTTTTAGAATTTTTATCATTTTTATGGTTTTCTGGTGGAATAAAACCAAGACCTTTCTTTTTGTAGCTACGATTTTGGTTAGGTTTCTTTTGAAAACCAGAACCAGAATTGTTGCCCTTTTTCTTATTTAAACGTTGCTGCACTCTAGAAGTATATTTTTTAGGTTTTTCAAAACTTTTCAAACCTTTTAATTCTGAAATATTGATTTCTGTTAGTTTGAAAGTTTTATTTATTTGTTCCGTTTTAATACTCATTATAGGGATCTCTTTATTGTAATATAATTTGTCCGAACCTTTCAAAGTATAAACAACTTCGAATGATTCATCATTCAAATTTGACTGTGAAAGCAAAAATTCTAAACTATAAGACCGTTTAACCGACGAATTTGAACTTTTGACTGACGACTTTGACCCTTCAGACTCAGATTTCGACTCGGACTCCTCATCAGTATCCAACACCTGATCGACCACCTTTTTAATTAACTCAGACTCATGATCAGTATCAGACGAGGTAAACGTGACATCAATATTGTCTGGTAAAACGTCAGTTGTGTCGGTTTTTAACTGAATATTGACTGCTTTCTCCAATTGCTCCTCATTTGGTTTCCTAGGAGAATACCCATCCCAAATTGGAGGTGGACACTTGTTATAGCTAACAGTCGTTTTCTTACCACAGTCATTCTTCTTCTTTTGCTTCTCATCTTGAAAAGCTTCTAAACCTGCAACAGTTGGATAAACACGATCAATAAGATAATCAGAAGTAGTGTAGCTTAACAACAACCTCCTAATTCTCTCATTCTCTATCTTTTCCGTTTCCAACTCTTGCTTCCATTTGGCACTCTCTTCAATGTAGAAGTTTATCGCTTTTTGCTTCGACATTAAAGTTGCATTCATCATTGTCAGCGCCTGTTCTCTCTCAGTGTTTGTTGTCTGTAGACCAGTTACTGTTTTGTTCAATATGTCGTACGATTCCTTCACGTAGTTGAGATTGAACAGTAACTGCTCTTTCTTTTTCTCATACTCAGCTATGATGTCGTCTTTTGCTGCACACTCTTTGCATACTTCCAAACACTTCTCACACGGCTTGATGACTTCAATAATCTTCTCAACTTCGATTGTTTTAATAACTTCAATCACCTTTTCCACTTCAACCACCTTCTCTACTTCAATAACAACCTCAGTAATCTTCTCAGCAACATTCTCAGCATTTTGAACATCGCCTTCAGATTCAGTTTGTTGTTCTTTAGCAGCTCGTTTTCCCTTCAGTTTCTCCATGCAATCTGCAAAATAAACATGAAAACTTTTAGGAGAAAGATGAGTTTTAGCAACATTTATAAGTTTTTCTCCCTCATCATCACTGCTGTTGTGAACTGGTGATTGATCAAAGTGAACAGATTTTTCAGACTCATTATCAGATAAATCAGAAACAGTTGGTGATTTATCAAAAACAACAGCCTTTTCTGAATCAATCTCATTCTGAACACTCTCATCAGAACTAACTGCATATTCAACATTTTCATCTGAATCTGTTGAAATTTCTCCAGATCTTTCAGAAATTTTATCATCAACACCATCTGAACTTTCATCAGATGACACAGATTTTTCATCTCCACTTGATACATTCTCTCCAATAAATCTCATCCAAGTAGCAAACACATTTGGCTCTCGGACGATCTTTGCAATGAAAGCTTTATAATCTCCATTCTCATCAACAAACATATCCCAACTAAAACCTTCTGGTAGTGTCTCATCATCTTGATCAACAATGCGTGCGGCTGTGGCTTCAGATGATATGAAATCACTCCAGCTGAAATCTACCAAACATGCTCTTTTTGGATCTTCTATCTTTCCTCCGTGAGCTGTTTGAGGTTCTTGGGATCGACCGACTTGCTGATAGATAGCTTTGCGGTAGTAGTCATCTTTCCCAAATGGATTTTGTGCTCCGCTAGCCTCTCTTCCTTTGCATTCCCGCTTGAAATGGCCTTTCTCCCTGCAACGAAAACACGTAACTTTAGATTTATCAAAACCTAAAGTAGACACATGTGCATCAAGAAAGTCATTTCTTCCGGTAATGGTTTTGAATTTCTCAGCTCGTCGAAGAACACTTGCAAGACACCATTTGATATCCATAAGTTCCATCTCTTCGGCGTCTATCTGATCGTAATCCTCTTTGGTGAGCATAGGATTTCCGATTCGACCGGCTACAAGACCTTCATAGGATAACAAAACAGAACCCAGAAGTGCCATGTGATCTTTAGCAGTGTCTTCAGAAAAGCTTTGACCTTCTGGAAGATTGAGAGCTATGTTGCACTGAATTATGTATCCATTTCCGGTTTTTGTACTTTGAGACTGAAAACTTGTATTAGTATCTTTCGGATTCACACTCGGAAATGATGAAAATCCACTGCTGCTCTTGTTTGAACCCTGATCAGCTTTTACTGATGAATCTCCAGCACTGAATGCAGTTTGTATTTTCGGACTTCTTTCAGATTCAGTAACTGGAACACTTCCTTTATAGTACATTTTAACATCCTGTTGACCACTAGGATTGTTCATCCTAGCGATCTTTTGCTGTTCAAGATTCTGGGCTTCTAATTTTTCAATAAACTGCCCAATTGTCAGTCCGTCATAAACACCCGTGTTTTTCAATACCATCAAATACGTTCCCCACTCTTTCTGAGGTAACGCGTCAGCCAATTTATCCACATACTCTTCACGTTGTTTATCAACACCAATCATTGTTAATGATCTCACTAAGTGACAGTATCTTTCAATCAGCGTCTTAGTATCCTCTCCTGGTAAACTACTAAAAAGATCGAACTCTTTCTTGAGTAATGCCTTTTTGCTTTTAACCATACTCGCACTACCCTCGAACTTGACCTGAAGAGCATCCCAAATCGATTTAGCTGTTTTGTCGTGTTGTAGCAAGATGAAAATATCTTCTTTGATTGCTTGCTGTAATAAACTGATCATCATTTTCTCTGCTCTGTACATTGCACGTTCTTGATCTGAGAATTCGGATATTTCTTTTACAACATTCATCTCTGTTCTCGGTAACGAATACTTCTTCAAAATGCATTCCCACGATCTGAGATGATTTGCCTGAACCCAGTTTTCAAAACGATCTTTCCACCCGTAGTATTCTTCAATACTCATAAGTTTCGGGGGTTTCTGGGTGGTTCCCGTCTCATTTTCAAGATTCATGGCTTGAGCAATCGCGGCTGGAGTACTCGGTGTAGCAAATGCGTTGAAAAATTCTGAACCCATGCTTCAAGAATCAGATGATATTTCGGGAAATACCTGACGATCTTGAAATTCCTGATGTAGCACAAAAGAAACAACAATCAGTTTAAAGTATTATCAATTAATAAAAGCGAACTGGTACTCGAACTGATAATCAATTCTGTGCGGATTGATGATTGACACACTGAGCGGATAGCGATGACTCAGATCAATTTTCAACACACAAACTCGGTATGTGCGAACTGATGAACTTTCGGACAACGTGAACAATTTTTTAACCTCCAAATCGTACGGACAGAAACTATCTTTTACAAGATTTCACGCGATCAAAACACACTTGACGAATTGGAACGAGCTTTTAAGCTGAAAGAACACATCTGGTTCTCAAAACTCAACTTTGATTTCCAAACACCTTATAACACTTTCAAACAAACAGGTTCAAATGAATTTTCAACACTTGCAAGCAATATATGACACACACAAAAAATTTGATCACCTTTAACACCTTAACTACTAACACATGGGCCGATTACACTTTATGGGCGGTGGATGGGTTGGATTGGGCCTTTATCTGAGTGGGTCGGTGAGGTAAAAAAAATTCAATTGAGCCGGTTTTAAAAATATTGGGGCGGTGCATTTTAATTGGTCAAATGGGCGGTGCAATAAAAACCATCATATGTCATTTGAGCGTTCCTGGTGAGGTTATGAGCGGACCACAATTTTAACCAATGAGCGGTTCAAGAGATGTCAAATGAACGATTCATGATGTTCATATAAGCGGTGCGACTGATTTTATGAGCGGTTCAGCAACAACGTCATTATAAGCGGTTCACACTGTCTAGATAAGCGAGCCAAGCCACAAATTTTGAGCGATCCAGAAATTTTGACCAAAAAAGCGAACCAGACAATAAGTTTGGAGCGATTCACAACATATTTTTCGAGCGGACCAAAAGATTTTCGAGCGATCCAGCCAGTTTTTCGAGAGATTCAACTTATGAGCGATCCAAGATGGTCCAATAAGCGGTCCAGGGGTAATTTGGAGCGATCCAGGCCTGATAACTTCGCGATTTCGAACCGAAAAACCTCGATATCTCCCAAACGGCTTGGAGTTTCGAGCTGAAACTTGGTAGGGTTTTTAATCAACACATTTCGCACAGCATACTCAAAAATTAGCCAAAACGGACCGTGAAATCTTGGTCTGACGTGAGAAAGAAAGTGTAGAAGAATAAAACGTGACCAAATCCAGCAAATATCACAAGAATTCCTCCTGATGAAGCTCTGATACCACTTGTAGGATCGGAATCTGACCCGAACGAGTCAATCAGAGGAATTCGATCAGATACAGGTGCGGAAAACAAGTACCTGATGTAGAAACAGCTAGAAATCACTTTAATTCTCTTTTCTGATTAATTTGACACTAATTACATGCAATTCTCACACCGGCAGCACCTCGGTATGGAAATTCTAAAGTTACATTCTTGGACCTCTCATACGGTATTTATAGGATTCTTGGACCTCTTTTACGGACGTGACGAATAAGCGGTCCAAGAATGTCCGTAAAAGGGGTTCCAGAGTTTAGGTTGTGGACCTCTTATTCGGCATGTCCGAATAAGCGGTCCAAGACTTTAAACCGTCTAAACTCTTCAGTTTTCTTGTAAAACAAGCCCTAATCTATACAATACAACATAAGACCTGATCCTAGACACCTAGACGTAATCAACAGATGTAGTGCACCAACAACTTGCCAGAGTAATCTCCTCGACGACAAGTCGAATTTTTGCATCAATCTAATTCCAGGCCACGCGCCTGTAGCCAAAGCACCTCAAGCGGCTTACACCTTCGGAGATGCAAGGATTGACAGTGCAACCTCAGTGGTTGATAGAGAAGGAAGATAACAGACCAAAACTTTTGTTTTGGATAACCTCAGTTCTGCTCGCCAAAAGAAAGGACGAATAACTTCCAAATGACCAGGAGCCGAACAGGCTAACATACAAGAGTCGGTGGCTTTTGCTGAGCACTAATGAACTTCTTACACAACTGACTATGATGATCCAACTACTACTACACGACTGATCGACGATCGAACATCGTAAGCGGAGAAATTCAGGGAATATACCAGGATGAAATTGTGGGACAATGATTGTGCTTAGACATAAACAAAATGTTGCTTCCTACACAATAAGTCAGATCCACACGAGGTGCGGAATCCAGAGAAACTAGAGGCCTTACATCTAGGAACCATATCTGTCAACTCAATCAAACGTCATCAACTTGACAAACTTGTCATTTCAAAATCGAAAGTACTTAAATTTGCTTCCGTTGAAGTCTTCACTCTTACTTCTAACGAGTAGATATTGCATTTCTACTCCCCTCAAAATAGTTGCATCACGTTGATTTCCTTCGCTGAGAGCGAACACATGTTTGTTTCGAATACTTGGTCGTTTTTTCAATATAGCAAACACACATTGCTTTATTTTCTTGGAAACTTATTTGCCACACATGCACCTTTTGCTACGCATGCGGTTCCATTTCGAATAAACCTTTCATTAAAGCTCCAATATTACGTTGCTAAATCTAAACATTGGTTTGTGATTCGAATGATCTACATTCTTGTCATTGTTGACTCTTTTGTTATCAAGTCAACACATGTTCTTGAAACCGTTTTCTTTCAAGTTACATGTTTACTACCATGCCAAGATTCCCTTGTTGATACATACGTTTATTGTCGAGTTACGTTGAAACCAAGTTCAATTGCTTGAACTTATCCAGTTCACATATTTGATTTAAGGCGCCATATGATGTATTGAGAGCATCATATTCTAATACTCTGGCAAAGATTCTTTTGTTTCGAGTCGTAGTAGATTTGGTCGGTCTACGACTCCACCAAAATGTCTGATCTATTTCGATACCTTGCGGTGATATTTTCGCAAAATTGAAGCTTGCGCTAATTTGGTTACTCACTTCGTATACGAATTCAATTCCCTATTTAGTTGTTAACAACCCATTTGCGATCTTCACAAACAAAGTGGTCTCAACACAATTGTGTGTTAAGACAATGGTACATATGTTCATTCCGTAAGCACAATGTACCTCCTAACGATTCCTTCGTTGTCAATCAAATGCCTTGCGATGCTTATTACATTTCATCAACAGTGGTTCTTTGATATTCCGTATTTAATTGGAAACTCTGTAACATGGCATAAGTCAAATCTTCAGATTGTTTTGGTACACCTTCATCTGATCTCAAACACGGTGAACTTGTTCAATCACCACTATTATGAAATTATGTCATTGCGACACCTTGTGGTGTCATTAAAAACTTGTAGCTTGTGCTAATCATGGATAACCGTTCCACGCAAAATACATAAACTTTTGTTGACTTGTCATTTACATATTCCTGATGCAACTACAAATCAAAGCAGCAATACACCAGATTCGTTTGTATTCATTCGGTGTATTCTCGCCGATCAAAATATTCAACGCACTGAACCTTGCCACTCGTCTACTTGGGAGTTGACAGATCACTTTACCATTTCATTTGAGTTGAAAATTTCTGAATTTATATAAAGGGTGCTACGTTTCGTGAAAACTCGCTGGGATACTGCGACCGGACATTGAGGATCTTATTAGGCTATACGTAAAACACATTTTGTACTTCTAACATCAACTGCTATGAGCACCCACCTTCTTAACCCTAGGGTGCGGATTGTTAAATATTCTTGAAACCACCAAGTGTGAGTAAGCTTTGATGCGGTTTGATGACTATCTACCTCGATGTTATACTTGCGTGACGTGACCAAAAGGATATAAGGTAGTACAAATTTCGAGGATGAAATTTCTTTAACGGGGGGGAGAATGTGACAACCCTCACTAAACCAGGTTTCCGTACGACTTAATTAATAATTAATTACTGCTTAATTACTGTGCTTACTTGAAATTATGGATAAACTGCTACTTGAATGCTGATACATGTACTTATTTATATCATACTTTACTTGCTGTCACTCCATGTTCTGCTTACAGCACCTTAATGACAACCTTGATGCACCAAAAGCACAGTAGCACAATGAACGGATAACCTATTGAACGTGCTGTCATAACTAGCACCAGGCAGGTACTGCCTCTAAGGCCTGTATGAGCCCGAGATAGTTTACTACACTAATAATGAGTGTGGAGATACAAGGGTTGTAGAACTGCGTCTCTAGGAATAAGTTACAGTGACAGGATGTGCCAAAAACGTACTCTAAGTACAAAACATGGCACTTTAACAAAAAAAAATTCAGCTTTTAGCTAACTAATAAAGTGCCAAAACATGAGAAAAAAATATTACTAGACACTTTCCAAAGTGTCGGGAATAAGTTGTGTCACTAAAATTAATATTAACGACACTTTAAAGCTTTGATAAACGCTTTAACGGATTACTATCCAACCGAACAACCAGACTTTACCCGGGACATGAAAATATTGCCATTAACATTGTTTATCTTTTTCTGAGCCAGTTAGGGTCCCTGAATACCCTAACACCCACTGTAATGCACAACACACTAGTAACCGGGTTAATCCCTAAACTAACTAAGCTTAACTAACTAATGCTTAATGTTTAGTTGAAATCTAACTAGGTGACCCCCCCCCCCCCTCAACCAAACCGTCCACAAGAGGACACCTATTGTACTAATCTTGATTATTTTATTTTCTCTTGTCCCATATCAAGAAGACATGTAAACCAATGGACCATAAACTCAAGCTTTGCCTATAAGATCATCACTTAGCACTTCATAACATTCCCACACTTAAACTCTCAACACAAAACTCTCTCTCTCTCAAAGAAGCTCTCGGCCGAACTCCCCTATCCATCCATTAATTTTTCGAGTTTTGTTCAAGCTATTCCAAGATCATACAAGTGTTAAGGATCATATCCGAGGAGGCTTGGTGCATTCGGAAGGCGAAGGACCTCACCTCATTGCTTTTATCCACTCATTTTGCGTCTAGATTCTTCCCTAGCCTCGAGCTAGTAGTAAGTTGCTTGAATCACACTCTCGATCTATTTTAAGATGGTTAAAATGATATGTAATGGTTAAAACTCGTAAACATACAAGATGAAGTGTAAAAGTCTACTAAAAATACTAAAAGTGTTGGCTAAAAGCTTGAATGTTGTGTAAAGCTTGTAGTATTTGATTTGTGTAGTTATTTAGGCCCGATCTATGTTGTGGTAGCTCGGATCATCGTTTAACCCGGATTGGTCATGATCATGGATCATGACATAGAGCTTGTTTAAGTGTAACAAGGGTTAAGTGATGAAACTCTACCACACATCAAACTTGAACTTGTGTAAAAATGATTTTACTTACGAAATAGTGTTTAAAACTAGTAGATCTACGGATCTACAAGCGGTATTCTCAAAGGACCGAGTGTCAAAGAAACCATATTTTCTAAAAATGGATCTTACATGAACAAGAATGATTTTTAAACACACAAGTGTGTAAACACTTGTGTAACACTAAGTATTGACAAAGAACTACTTTTGTCAAATGTTACAAGAAGATGTAAAGATGGAATTTCTTTAAAAACGAGGTTTTTATAAAACCGGATTGATATATATAAAGATCCACTAAAAGTAATTAGATTTACTTCATAGTTTTGGAAAACTACAAGTTCATGTGATTCTTGCGATTTACATATTTATTGGCTAGTTTGTTGCTTTGAACGTTGTTTTGATTGAATGAGAAAATTGTTGGGTTGATTTATAAAATAAAATGATACGCTTGAAAGCGTGGCCACCTCCCGGTATAGAGGAAACTCTGGCGAAATTTTTCCAAAAACTAACACTTAGAATTATTTTCACTACAAGTGTTAGAAATACTTTTCGACTTGTTTTCAAATTATAGATTTCACCACGACTTTATTTACAAAATATCGGAGGTGGGATTTCACAAAATAAAACTTGGTAAATATATATTTAGTATATATTTTTCATAACGTCACTTGATATGTGTTTATGATTATTTTGTGAAGTATACAAATATTATTTTTAGGGTAAAAATAATATTATCGAATGTTAACGAATCCAAAATAATACGAACGCCTCTACGATAAATATATAAGTTACACCGGTAATTATTATTACCACTCGATCGTTAAAACGTAACTTACGCATTTTAAGAAAATGTGACTGAACGCGTATTTTGTCCAGGTATTATTTTGGGAAAATTTTATGTAACAGAAA
The DNA here is from genome assembly GCF_002127325.2 of Helianthus annuus. Taxonomy (NCBI): domain Eukaryota; kingdom Viridiplantae; phylum Streptophyta; class Magnoliopsida; order Asterales; family Asteraceae; genus Helianthus; species Helianthus annuus. The sequence goes on along the minus strand of NC_035449.2, from coordinate 135,950,306 downwards.
ATATAATATTTTTGAGAAAAATATTTATATTTTGGAGTTAGAAATAAAGTATATTTTAAGTAAGACTTAATAATATATTCCGAAGTATACGAACGCACATGTATTAAATCCTCCATCCTTGGGAAGGAAAATGATTACCAAGTATTTACAAAATGTAAACACGAAATAGTTGTCTTACTATTTCCCAAAAACTTTAAACCATAAAGCTAAGGCACGGCCGTCCGTCTAATAGAGCTAGTACGTGTAGGTCGTCGCACAGCTGCTTGATCAGAAGATATACTGTGACAACTCGAGTTTCTGACTTTCACTTTCGCATTAAATGCGCGTTGACTTTGACTGTTTAGTTGTTTGGATTGTGGACTTGAAATTGTACGAGTCGTGTTTTAATGAAACGTATTGTCATTTTTGCCTATATGTGATTACTTGCTGTGGTAGAAAATAATGTTAGAATTATTATTAAAACACTTAATCTAGACCACGAAACATGACCTACAGTTCGAAGGATCTCGAAACATATCCTTCGATTCGAAGGATCAACTTTCGGTTCGAAGGATCTCGAAACATATCCTTCGACCAAGGACTCTATCCTTCGACATCTTTCGGCCCAGTCTTTCTGATGGGCTTGGCCCATTCCTGTGATACAATTTAAATACGTGAATGCATGTAAGTCGACGGTTAGTTGCAAAAAAAAAAACCCTAGTTCTATTGTGTGTGTGTGACGGCATAGCAGACCCATTCTCTGTTCGAAGGATTTCACTTCCGTAATCCAGATTTCCGGTTAGTGTGTGATGTTGTTTATGATGCTTTGATTTCATGATTAATCTATTGTCTTGCAATATATTGTTCGTATGTTAACCGGATATGTATGTTAATCGGATATGTATGATTATCGGATCTGTTTTGATGATGTTCAATGATAATATTTTATGGATCGGTTGTGATAACCGGATATGTATGTTAGATAGTTGAACCGAATGATGATTATGTTTACATGACACATAGATGATGATTCGGATTGGTTGATGATTGATTCTGTAACCGTTAAATGATTTCTGGGAATGATAGTAACTGTCGTAGATGATCTTGTGCCTTCTGTGTAATGTAACTGATGAAATGTGCTTGTTAATCGATAACATGATAAGATGGATTAGGGTTTTGTGGTAACTGTCTATGAATGAAAACTGTTGTGACCGAAAGATACTTGCTACTCGAAACATAGATGTTGTGACCGAAAGATGCTTGTCCTTCGAACCATAGTGGTGTTGACCGAAGGATAGCTTTGACCGAACCATAGTAGTGTTGACCGAAGGATAGCATTGACCGAAAGATAGTGTGTTGACCGAAACATAATCTGTGTGTCGAAGGATAACTATGTCGAAACATAGCTGATGTGTCGAAAGATAACCATGAATCGTAAGATGATAACTGTGTATCGAAAGACGTGTCGAAACATAATTGTGATAGTTGTGATAATTGTTAGACCGAAGGATGAGCAATGTATCGAAGGATGGGTAATGTGAATCGAATGATAGTTGATGATTAAGTGTGAAATAATACGTGTTGTGCCGATATGCAAACTGACTGTTATGTGAACATTAAATTGCATGCGTATCATTGCGAACATGAACTGATTTGTTATACGTGCATACAATAGGACGTGATTAATTACTTGTGAGTGCATAATCTAGCATACCGAGCAAACCAAGGTGAGTTCACACTCTTACCAAGGCAATGGGATTCCCGGGGTGTTGGGAATGGGATTGAAAGGATAAGTTTGAATAGATATGCTACTGACACTATGACTGGACTACCACATTACTATCCTCGGATGTGAAGGATACTTATACTGATCACTATCCTCGGATGTGAAGGATACCTATACTGATCACTATCCTCGGTTGTGAAGGATACATACATTGATCACTATCCTCGGATGTGCAGGATACTTTACTTATATTGATCACTATCCTCGGTTGTGAAGGATACCTATAGTTACGAGTAGTCTAGTGATTATACAACGTGGAACACCACCACCAATAGAACATACAATCGGCCCAGTAGAGCCACCTGTTACAAACGAACTTACTATTACGCATTTACTTTCTGTGAACTCGCTCAACTAGTTTGTTGATCATTCTGTTACATGCCTTGCAGATCGTTAGGTACTTGGAGCTTGCACACGGAGGAGCTGGTTGTTGTGGGGCTTGGATCTTGATCATCTTGTTAAACACTTTTGATATTTGATACTTATTTGCTATGGGTTTTACAATAATACGCTTCCGCTAAACCATGACAACTTACTTATGTTTTGGAAACGCCTTTCATATGGAATTGGTTTGGTTTATATTGCATTTACTTTTACTTTATACAATGTTCTGTATGATTGGTGGCTTGATCCTGGTCAGTCACGCTCCCAAGCGGTGATACTCCGCAGGTGGATTTTGGGGGTGTGACAGATTGGTATCAGAGCCATTGGTTATAGAGAACTTGGTTTTAATATGGAAAAACGTTTTTATTAAAACCAGACTATAACCAGAACAGTGCTCTCAACGATCCACAACGACGCTTCGCTCCACGTGCAAGACTCAACTTCCTAGGTAATAAGGTTTATGTTTATTGCCTACATGCTAGAATTTGCATAGAACTTTGCTCGTAGTATGCTTACATTACCTTGCTCACAACTTGTCATTGCATGAGAATACTTATGTGCTTACACTCTTCTGTCATCGCACTATTCGCGAACCTTTCTCACTTATGTTGCCTTTGATGTGAAGATCAATGGCCGCACGAATTACCATGACTCAAGCCCAGCTAGAGGCTCTCGTTGCTGCGGCAGTTGCAGCCGCCCAAGCAGGTAGTATACCCTGCAGTATAGACGCTAGGATCTTTAGATCCTACATTAATTCTCGTACTTAACTTTGCCCTATTCGTACACAATAGGTCAACCCGCTCAGCAACAACCTGGGTGCACCTTCAAGAATTTCATGGAATGTCGTCCTAGCTCGTTCAGTGGCACGGAGGGAGCAGTTGGACTCCTCCACTGGTTTGAAAAGCTCGAGTCGGTTTTCGAAATGTGTGAATGCCCTGAGGCTCGCAGGGTGAAGTTCGCCACTGGCACACTTGAAGGGATTGCGCTCACTTGGTGGAATGCACAAGTGCAGATCTTAGGGTTGGCAGCTGCTAACGCCACACCCTGGAATGATTTCAAAGAACTGATCAAGAGGGAATACTGCACTAGAGAAGACATTCACAAGTTGGAGGACGAGTTGTATAACTTGAAAATGGTTGGTTCGGAAATCGAAGCCTACACCAAGAGATCAAATGAGTTGGCTGTGTTATGTCCAACTATGGTGGACCCTCCATACAAGCGTATTGAATTGTATCTCAAAGGTTTGGCACCAGAAATACAGAGCCACGTTACCTCGGCTAACCTCAACAACATCCAGGAAATCCAGCGTCTCGCTCATCGCATCACCGATCAGGCAGTGGAACAGAATAAACTGCCTAAGCGTGTCAGTGCTACTGCTACCGCTACTGTTTCTACTACACTTGCTACTCCCAGTGAAAGTAAGAGAAAATGGGATGGGGATTCTAGCAAGGGGTCAGCTTCAGTACAGTCACAAGCTCAGCAACGAAAGACAGACAGTTACCAGAGTCCCAGTCAGCACTCCTCAGGCAGCCACAGACAGGGAGGGTATCGAGGAAACCTTCCAAAGTGTAACACCTGCAACAAACATCACAGTGGCCAGTGTAATAAGGTTCGTTGTCAAAGATGCCTCAAGATGGGTCATGAGGCCAAAGATTGTAGAAGCGCTCGACCTGCAAACCAGAATCAGCAGCAACCTCAAGCACAGCAGAATCAGCAGCAGGGTAACAAAGGGTGTTTTCATTGCGGTGCAGAGGGTCACTTCAAAAGGCATTGCCCTCAGTTGAACAGGAACCAGAACAACAATCACAACAACAATCAGGGTAATGGTAACAACAACAACGGGGGAAACAACAACAACAACGGCAATGAAGCTCGTGGTCGTGCTTTTGTGTTGGGTCGAGGAGACGCAGTGAATGATCCCAATGTGGTTATGGGTAAGTTTCTTCTCGACGATATTTACGTTACTGTCTTATTTGATTCGGGTGCCGATACAAGTTATATGTCATTGAAAATGAGTAAATTATTAAAACGTACACCAACACTTCTAGACACCAAACACGTGGTAGAACTAGCCAATGGTAAAAGTGTAGAGGCCGCTCAGGTAGTCAAGGGTTGTAGTATTGTTCTAGCGGGTCAGACTTTCTCGATTGATCTCATACCCATAGTTTTGGGTAGTATCGACGTCGTCATTGGTATGGATTGGTTATCCCAACATCATGCGGAGATCTTATGCAAAGAAAAAGTTATTCGTATTCCTCGCTCCAGTCAGGAACCTCTCGAAGTACAAGGTGACAAGAGTGGTGCTGTGGTTGGCATCATCTCTTACTTAAAGGCGCAGAAATGTTTACGAAAGGGACATACTGCCATTCTGGCACTTGTCACTGACGCATCAGCAAAGGAAAGGAAGCTGGAGGATATACCAGTTGTGCGTGATTTTCCTCAAGTGTTTCCTGAAGATTTACCTGGTTTACCTCCTCATCGTCAAGTCGAGTTTCAGATTGAGTTAGCTCCTGGAGCAGCACCAATAGCCCGCGCACCGTATCGTTTAGCTCCAACCGAACTGGAAGAACTGTCGAAGCAGCTACAAGAGCTCTTGGAAAAGGGCTTTATTCGTCCAAGCTCTTCGCCTTGGGGAGCTCCAGTGTTATTTGTGAAGAAGAAGGACGGTACGTTCAGGATGTGCATCGACTACCGTGAACTCAATAAGGTGACGGTGAAGAACCGTTATCCTCTTCCGCGCATAGATGACCTATTCGACCAGTTGCAAGGGTCGTGTTACTATTCCAAGATTGATTTAAGGTCAGGGTATCATCAGCTGAGAGTCCGGGATGAGGACGTCTCCAAAACCGCTTTCAGAACTCGCTACGGTCATTACGAGTTTCTTGTCATGCCATTCGGGCTTACGAACGCGCCTGCAGTCTTCATGGATCTTATGAACAGGGTGTGTAAACCCTATCTAGACAAGTTCATCATTGTCTTCATCGACGACATTCTAATCTACTCCAAGAGTCAGGAGGAGCACGAGCAACACTTACGTCTTATCTTGGAACTTCTTCGGAAAGAGCAATTGTACGCAAAGTTTTCAAAATGCGACTTCTGGCTTCGTGAAGTCCACTTCTTAGGCCATGTGGTGAACAAGGATGGGATTCATGTCGATCCATCCAAGGTTGATTCGATCAGAAACTGGCCAGCACCACGTACACCAACAGAAATACGCCAATTCTTGGGTTTGGCGGGTTACTACAGGCGATTTATTAAAGACTTCTCCAAGATCGCGCAACCACTTACTATGTTAACACAGAAAGGTGTCGTTTACAGATGGGGTAATACGCAAGAGACCGCTTTTCAGTACTTAAAGGATAGGCTTTGCAGCGCACCTATTCTCTCATTGCCAGAGGGCACGGATGACTTCGTGGTTTATTGTGACGCATCGATACAGGGGCTTGGTTGTGTATTGATGCAGCGGGATAAAGTTATTGCCTACGCTTCGCGGCAACTCAAGGTTCATGAACGGAACTACACGACGCACGATCTAGAGCTGGGAGCTGTTGTTTTCGCGCTTAAGATATGGCGACACTACCTGTACGGTACCAGGTGCACGATTTACACCGATCACAGGAGTCTCGAGCATATCCTTAAGCAAAAGGATTTGAATATGCGTCAACGGAGATGGGTTGAACTTCTGAACGACTATGAATGCGCCATCAAGTATCATCCAGGCAAGGCCAATGTTGTGGCTGATGCCCTCAGTCGGAAAGACACTCTACCTAAGCGCGTGCGAGCGCTACAGCTTACTATTCAGTCCAGTCTTCCTGCACAGATACGAGCTGCTCAGTTAGAAGCACTGAAACCCGAAAACGTCAAAGCTGAAGCCTTACGCGGCTCAAGGCAACGCATGGAACAAAAGGAAGACGGCGCCTACTATGTAACGGGGCGTATTTGGGTCCCACTTTATGGCGGTTTACGCGAACTTGTAATGGATGAAGCTCACAAGTCCCGCTATTCGGTACATCCAGGGTCGGATAAAATGTACCACGACATCAGCACTACTTATTGGTGGCCTAGTATGAAGGCTCACATCGCTACGTACGTTGGAAAATGCTTAACCTGTGCGAGAGTCAAGGTTGAATATCAGAAACCAGCTGGTCTACTTCAGCAGCCTAAGATACCGCAATGGAAATGGGAAGAAATTTCCATGGATTTCGTTACAGGCTTACCTAGATCCCAGCGTGGGAATGACACTATCTGGGTGATCGTTGATCGACTCACAAAGTCTGCTCACTTCTTGGCTATCAAAGAAACGGATAAGTTTTCTACCCTAGCAGACATCTACCTGAAAGAAGTTGTTTCGAGGCACGGAGTGCCCACCTCTATTATTTCGGATCGCGATGCACGATTCACGTCAGAGCTTTGGCAAGCGATGCACAAATCCTTCGGCTCACGATTAGACATGAGCACAGCATATCATCCTCAGACGGATGGGCAGTCTGAGCGAACTATCCAAACTCTAGAAGACATGCTTCGAGCGTGTGTCATCGATTTCGGCAACGGCTGGGAAAAACACCTCCCTTTAGTGGAGTTTTCATACAATAACAGTTACCACACCAGCATTCAAGCCGCTCCATTTGAGGCATTGTACGGACGTAAATGCCGGTCACCTCTCTGTTGGGCAGAGGTGGGGGATAGTCAAATTACGGGTCCAGACATTGTAGTGGACGCCACAGAAAAGATAGCACAGATACGGCAACGCATGGCAGCAGCACGCGACCGTCAGAAAGCCTACGCGGACAAGCGTAGAAAGCCATTGGAATTTGAGGTCGGGGACCGGGTTCTATTGAAAGTTTCACCCTGGAAGGGTGTGGTTCGATTTGGTAAACGAGGCAAACTGAATCCGCGGTACGTCGGACCATTCGAAATCTTAGAAAAGATTGGCAAAGTAGCCTACAGATTAAATCTACCAGCTGAACTCGGTGCAGTTCACAATGTATTTCACGTGTCGAATCTGAAGAAATGCCTATCAGATGAGACCCTTATAGTTCCTTTTAAGGAACTCACTATCGACGAGCGGTTGCAGTTCGTCGAGGAACCAGTTGAAATCACGGACCGGGATGTTAAGGTCCTCAAACACAAGAGAATCCCTCTTGTTCGAGTTCGTTGGAACTCCCAGCGTGGTCCAGAGTATACCTGGGAACGCGAAGATCAGATGAAAGAAAAGTATCCCCAGTTATTCGAAACCAATGCATCCACTTCTGAGGCTGAAGCTACTACTACTGAATTTCGGGACGAAATTCCAAATCAACGGGGGGATGATGTGACACCCCAGGAAAACCAGTGAACGATGTAACTTGCCTAGCTTCCTCAGTGAGTGCGTACCAAATTTCGGGACGAAATTTCTTTTAAGTTGGGGATAATGTGACAACTCGAGTTTCTGACTTTCACTTTCGCATTAAATGCGCGTTGACTTTGACTGTTTAGTTGTTTGGATTGTGGACTTGAAATTGTACGAGTCGTGTTTTAATGAAACGTATTGTCATTTTTGCCTATATGTGATTACTTGCTATGGTAGAAAATAATGTTAGAATTATTATTAAAACACTTAATCTAGACCACGAAACATGACCTACAGTTCGAAGGATCTCGAAACATATCCTTCGATTCGAAGGATCAACTTTCGGTTCGAAGGATCTCGAAACATATCCTTCGACCAAGGACTCTATCCTTCGACATCTTTCGGCCCAGTCTTTCTGATGGGCTTGGCCCATTCCTGTGATACAATTTAAATACGTGAATGCATGTAAGTCGACGGTTAGTTGCAAAAAAAAAAAACCCTAGTTCTATTGTGTGTGTGTGACGGCATAGCAGACCCATTCTCTGTTCGAAGGATTTCACTTCCGTAATCCAGATTTCCGGTTAGTGTGTGATGTTGTTTATGATGCTTTGATTTCATGATTAATCTATTGTCTTGCAATATATTGTTCGTATGTTAACCGGATATGTATGTTAATCGGATATGTATGATTATCGGATCTGTTTTGATGATGTTCAATGATAATATTTTATGGATCGGTTGTGATAACCGGATATGTATGTTAGATAGTTGAACCGAATGATGATTATGTTTACATGACACATAGATGATGATTCGGATTGGTTGATGATTGATTCTGTAACCGTTAAATGATTTCTGGGAATGATAGTAACTGTCGTAGATGATCTTGTGCCTTCTGTGTAATGTAACTGATGAAATGTGCTTGTTAATCGATAACATGATAAGATGGATTAGGGTTTTGTGGTAACTGTCTATGAATGAAAACTGTTGTGACCGAAAGATACTTGCTACTCGAAACATAGATGTTGTGACCGAAAGATGCTTGTCCTTCGAACCATAGTGGTGTTGACCGAAGGATAGCTTTGACCGAACCATAGTAGTGTTGACCGAAGGATAGCATTGACCGAAAGATAGTGTGTTGACCGAAACATAATCTGTGTGTCGAAGGATAACTATGTCGAAACATAGCTGATGTGTCGAAAGATAACCATGAATCGTAAGATGATAACTGTGTATCGAAAGACGTGTCGAAACATAATTGTGATAGTTGTGATAATTGTTAGACCGAAGGATGAGCAATGTATCGAAGGATGGGTAATGTGAATCGAATGATAGTTGATGATTAAGTGTGAAATAATACGTGTTGTGCCGATATGCAAACTGACTGTTATGTGAACATTAAATTGCATGCGTATCATTGCGAACATGAACTGATTTGTTATACGTGCATACAATAGGACGTGATTAATTACTTGTGAGTGCATAATCTAGCATACCGAGCAAACCAAGGTGAGTTCACACTCTTACCAAGGCAATGGGATTCCCGGGGTGTTGGGAATGGGATTGAAAGGATAAGTTTGAATAGATATGCTACTGACACTATGACTGGACTACCACATTACTATCCTCGGATGTGAAGGATACTTATACTGATCACTATCCTCGGATGTGAAGGATACCTATACTGATCACTATCCTCGGTTGTGAAGGATACATACATTGATCACTATCCTCGGATGTGCAGGATACTTTACTTATATTGATCACTATCCTCGGTTGTGAAGGATACCTATAGTTACGAGTAGTCTAGTGATTATACAACGTGGAACACCACCACCAATAGAACATACAATCGGCCCAGTAGAGCCACCTGTTACAAACGAACTTACTATTACGCATTTACTTTCTGTGAACTCGCTCAACTAGTTTGTTGATCATTCTGTTACATGCCTTGCAGATCGTTAGGTACTTGGAGCTTGCACACGGAGGAGCTGGTTGTTGTGGGGCTTGGATCTTGATCATCTTGTTAAACACTTTTGATATTTGATACTTATTTGCTATGGGTTTTACAATAATACGCTTCCGCTAAACCATGACAACTTACTTATGTTTTGGAAACGCCTTTCATATGGAATTGGTTTGGTTTATATTGCATTTACTTTTACTTTATACAATGTTCTGTATGATTGGTGGCTTGATCCTGGTCAGTCACGCTCCCAAGCGGTGATACTCCGCAGGTGGATTTTGGGGGTGTGACATATACTTGGTAGAGACGCACCACTGTGAGTTCATGTCCCCCTTTTCTCTTAACTGTTTTCAGTTTTATAAACTGCAGGGGTGAAATACATGTTACTTTAATTAAAAGTACTTTATACATGGTATGGTTAGCGTAAGGAGGTTTACTACTTAGATCATGTGAGTGGGTAGGCAGAAACTTGAGGCCATTAATCCTCAGGGTAGGACCGAGGGACAGGAGCGGTAGATCTATCTGGGTGTAGCGAGCCCAACCCCTGAGCCTGCTTAATGGACCAGGTGGTGACCTTGTGCCCAACGCATAAATCCGCTAGGTTTGAGTCTTCCTACTTGCACTTCACACATATCGATGGCCTTGCAAACCATTGGTGATCTCTTTTTCCTTATTTGCTACATACCAAGAATTTTACACTCACAAGGGTTTTACATACTCACTACACATGAACTCGCTCAACTTTATGTTGACTTTTCAAACTACATGTATTTCAGGAAACTAACGGATCTGGCACGGTATGCACATATTTACAAGCTGCGTTTGAATAAAGAAGTCATCCAGGGTTTAGAAGGTGTAACCTCTTCCTGGATGGGTTACATATCCCTAAACCTAGTATTGTTTTAAAGTCTTTTGATAAGTTTTTATGAACTCATTTAAATCATGTCAAGGTTTGTAACTTATTTTGTGATTGTTGAAAATGGGATTTTCTGAGCTTTATTATTGGATGAATATCACATGTTTTTATCATATAGCATTGTTATGACTGTTGCTATGGTATTAAGAAGTCACACCAATTAACCCACGCTTCCGCAAAGCCAGGGTGTGACATCATGTACAAGAATAACATTTAAGGATCGGCTATTCTTATATCAGCAACGTATACCTCAAACTGATGCTGGATTAGGGGAATGCCTTCAAGGTGTCACACCCTGGCTTTGCGGAAGCGTGGTTAATTTGGTGTGACTTCTTAATACCATAGCTTAACCATAACAAAGCTATATGAATAAAAATCATGCAAGATCATCCATTCATTTAAGTTTTAAAATTCAAAAACAACAACATTGTTTTAACGGAACAACACCCTAACAACCATAACATTGTTCAACAAACATTACAAACTCAAACATAACATAAACATGGTTTAAGGACTATGACTTGTCCAGGAAAGAGTCACATTCCCTAAACCTGGATGACCTCGTACTAGTGCAGCGGGAAAACGTGCCATACCGTGCCAGATCCTTTAATTCCCTAAAATACATGTAAGTTGAAAAATCAACAATAATGTTGAGCGAGTTCATGTGTAAGTGAGTAAATAACCCTTTGTTTGTGTAATATCCTGGTATGTAGCAAATAAGGGAAAAAAGAGATCACCAATGGTTTGCAAGGCCATTGATATGTGTGAAATGCAAGTAGGAATGCTCAAACCTAGCAGATTTATGCGCCGGGTACAAAGTCATCCCGAGGTCCGTTATGTTGGGCCTGGGACTGGGCTGGCTACATCCAAATAGATCTATCGCTCCTACCCCTCGGTCCTACCCTGAGGATTAATGACCTCAAGTTTCCGCCTACCCATTCACATGATCTAAATAGTAACCCTCCTTACGCTAACCATACCATGTATAAAGTATTCTTAATCAAAGTAACATGTATTTCACCCCCGCAGTTTAGAAAACTGAAAACAGTTAAGAGAAAAGGGGGACATGAACTCACAGCGGTGCGTCTCTACCAAATAATACTCCAAGTCAAGCAGCTGTGCAACGACCTACATGTTTAGATTTAGGTTTAGGTTTAGACGGACGGCCGTGCCTTAGCTTTATGGTTTAGGTTTTTGGGAAATAGTTACACAACTATTTCGTGTTTACATTCCGTATATACTTGGTAATTATTTTCCTTCCCAAGGATGGGGGATTTAATACATGTGCGTTCGTAATATATTATTAAGTCTCACATAATATATATTTATTTCTAACTCCAAAATATAAATATTTTTCTCAAAAAATATTATATTTTTACTTCACAAAATTCTCCCAAAATAATACTTTAACAAAAATACGCGTTCACATTTATTTCCTTAAAATGCGTAAGTTACGTTTTAACGATCGAGTAGTAATAATAATTACCGGTGTAACTTATATGTTTATCGTGAAAGCGTTCGTATTATTTTGGATTCGTTTACGTTCGATAATATTATTTTTACCCTAAAATAATATTTATACACTTTACGAATAATTGACAAGCGACGTTGTGAAAAATATATTTACTAAATATATATTTATCACGTTTTATCTTGTGAAATCCCACCTCCGATATTTTGTAAATAAAGTCGTGGCGAAACTTATATTTTGAAAATATGTCGAAAAGTATTTCTAACACTTATAGTGAAAATAATTCTAAGTGTTACGTTTTTGGAAAAATTTCGCCAGAGTTTCCTCTGTAACTGGAGGTGGCCACGCTTTCAAGCGTATCATTTTCTTTTACAAATCGATCCAACAATTTTCTTATTTAATCAACACAATATTCAACGCATCAACTAGTTAAATAATATGTAAATCGCAAAGATTTCATGAACTTGTGATTTACTCAAAAATATGAAGTAAATCTCTTTACTTTTAGCGGATCTTAATATAAATTAGTCCAGTTTCGTATAAACCTTGCTTTTAAAGAAATCCCGTCTTTACATATTCTTGTAAATTTTACAAAAATAGTTATTTTGTCGGATCTTTGTGTTACACAAGTGTTTACACACTTGTGTGTTAAAAATCATTCTTGTTAGTGTAAGATCCATCTTTAGAAAACATGATATTCTTGACACTCGGTCCTTTGAAATTACCACTTGTAGATACGTAGATCTACTAGTTTTAAACACTATTTTAGAAGTAAAAATGCTTTTACACAAGTTCATGATTCGTGTGTGGTAGAGTTTCACCCTTTAACCCTTGTTTCATTCAAAACATCCTTATGTCATGATCCATGATCATGACTAAACCGGGTTAAATGATGATCCGAGCTACCACAACATAGATCGGGTCCAAATAACCACACAAATCAATTACTACAACATTTACACATCACATGAGCTTTTAACCATCATTTTAAGTGTTCTTTGTAAACTTTAATGCTTCATTTTGTATGTTCATGACTTTTAACCGTTACCAATCGTTTTAACCACTTTAAGATAGTTCAAGAAGGGGATTTAAGTAACATACCACTAGCTCGAGGCTAGGGAAGAATCTAAGCGCAAATAGGGTGGATAAAAGCAAGAGAATGAAGTCCTTCAAGCTCCGAGTGCACCAAGACTCCTTGTACGTGATCCTTGACACTTGTGTGATGTTGGAATGTGAGGAAGGAAGCCGAAAATATGATGGATGTTCAAGGGGATGTTCGGCCGAAGCCTATGGAGAGCAAGAGAGGGTGTGTTGTGTGGTAAAATGGAATGTGAATGATTCTAAGTGCAAACCATATTACTTATAGACAAATATGAGATTAAGATCCATTGGATTATATGTCATAAATATATTAAACACACCAAAATAAAATAATCAAGTTGTACAAAGTATGTCCCCTAGATGGGGACGGTTTCTAAGGGGGGGGGGTAAGTTTGGTTGAATTTCAACTAATCATTAGTTATTAGTTAGGTTAGATTAGGTTAGTTAAGTATTAACCTGGTTAGTTGTGTGTAATGTTTTAGGGCGGGTGTTAGGGTATTCGGGGACCCTAACTGGCTCAGAAAAAGACAAATAATGTTAATGGCAATATTTTCATATTCCGGGTATAGTCCGGTTGTTCGGTTGGATAGTAATCCGTTAAAGCGCTTAACAAAGCTTTTAAGTGTCGTTAATACCCTTTTTAGTGACACAACTTATTCCCGACACCCTGGAAAGTGTCTGGTAATATTTTTCTCATGTTTTGGCACTTTATTAGTTAGCTAAAAGCTGAATTGTTAATTAAAGTGCTGAGTTTTGTGCTTAGTGCATGTCCTAGGCACATCCTGTCATTGTATCTTATTCCTTGAGACGCAGTTCTACAACCCTTGTATCGCTACACTCACTATGGGTGTAGTGAAATATTTCTGGCTCATACAGGCCTTAGAGGCAATATCTGCCTGATGCTGGCTTATCAGCATGTTCAATAGGTTATCCGTTCATAGTGCTACTGTGCTTTTGTGCATCATGTTTGTCACTAAGGTTCAGCGTGTAAATAATTGTGACAACTCAAATTTCCAAGATTTCCATTTCGTATTTATTGCACGTTCATGTAATTGCACAATTGATTTCCATGGGATTAGATATGTTTTGATTGTTTGATTGTGCATAGTTGTTTGTTATTTGTGAAACTTGTCAAATGTGTAAACTTGGTGGTGGAACTATGAAACAGTTATGAGATGGTGTGCATTTGTAAATTATAATACTTAGGGATGTAGATGGTAATTAGTGAAATCCTAAATACTTAACCCTAATCTCAATTCTCTAATCATTTGCACACAAAACCAAAAGCACGTACATCCACTTTCTCTAGCAATCATCATCACCAAATCATTGGCAAATCATCACAAGATTGATTTCTCTTCTTCCCTAGGATCAAAACAAGGTAAATGACTACATGATTACTGTTTATTGATTTCTTGATTCTTGATTATGTGTTCATGAAAACCCTAGTTCCTCATATAATATTCTGTGATTTTGTTTTGATTCTGAATAATTGTGATTATGACGATGCTTGGTTGCATGCTCGATAGATTATCTTTGTGATGATTGTTATTGTTATTGTTAAGCATAGATTGAATGATGATTGGTTCTGCCGTCAAATGTATGAAATTAGGGTTGGAAACTAAGAAACGTAACTGTCATAATCTTGTCGAACTTGATCATTTGAATGTACGTTTGTTGTTAGTCTGAGTTTATGACTGATTAAAGAGTCCGAGTATAATCACTTATCAATGGTCCGAACTTAAATAGTTGTGAAATGGTCCGAATATAATTCACAAATTAGTCAGAGTTTAATTAGGCAAATGGACCGAGTATGTTCTTGGTCCGAGGATAATAAAGGGATAAGTGTGTCCCGAGTTTAATTGATTCTTCTTGACCGAGTTTATTAATGAAAATAAGAAGGTCCGAGTTTAAAGGACATTGGGTCCGAGTATAATTGATCAGACTAGTCCGAGTTTAATGTGAGGACATTGGGTCCGAGTATAATTGATCAGACTAGTCCGAGTTTAGTTAATCAAGGCTGGTCCGAGTATAATTGATAAGACTAGTCCGAGTTTAATACATGCTACTTTGGTCCGAGTTTATCATCACTTTGGTCCGAGTTTAACATGCTCCTCTTGGTCCGAACTTTTAACATCATACTTCTTTTGTCCGACTTTATTAACCCCCACACACACACTTATGTCCGAGTTTATTGAGGTGAAGATGCCCGACTATTTAAGTGTGTAACCTTGTATCCGACTTTTAATGTTAACATAATTCGGTGAAAGTACATATGCAACCCTGTTAAGTTATGAACTCTGTTAGTATGATAGTTCCGATGTAACTCTGTTAAGCATGAAACCCTAATGGGTTGTGAATGTATTAACTTACTAACTTTTGTCACTGTCATTACGTGCGTTAACTCTGTCAAGTGCAAAAAATGAACAACCATGATAGTACGGACTGTAAATGACATCTACATGAAACATGAACTGCATGACTTTGTTTATCTGCCTACATGATACATGATGATGGTTTAAGTGCATGCTTTGACATAGATTGTATGCGTATTAATACGAACATGAACTGATTTATTACACGTGCACACAATAGGACTTGACTGATTACTTGTGAGTGCATAACCTAGCATACCGAGCAAACCAAGGTGAGTTCACACTCCTACTAAGGCATGGGATTCCCGGGTCGTGGGAATGGGTTAAAGGTTTCAATTGACTTATAACGTACAAACGCTTTTCCTAGACTATCACCTATCATGGTCCTCGGATGTCAGGACGGTTCCGTAGGTTGGGATAACACCTACGTGGTTCCGTAGGTTGGATAACACCTACGTGGTCATATGCCATTACTGCCTCGGATGTCAGGCACGCACGTAAAACCTACGTGTACGCATTACTTACTTCTATCCTCGGTACAAAGGATACGTACGTGAAACCCACGTACACCCCATACGCGCTACTGTTCTCGGACGAAGAACAGGGATAATACGAATAGTCTAGTGGTCACATAACATGGGAAGCCCCCACCTGTATAACTTACTATTGGCCCAGTAGAGCCACCCGTTACTTACTGTTACGCATTTACTTACTGTGAACTCGCTCAACTAGTTTGTTGATCATTCTGTTACATGCCTTGCAGATCGTTAGGTACATGGAGCTTGCATTGGAGAAGCGGGTCGTTGTGGACAGGGATCGTGGTTTCTACGTTGAACTATTATGACATTTAAAACTATTAACTATTGTTGGATTAGTTACTATGCTTCCGCTACACTTTGAAACTATGGTTATGTTTTGAACACCTATCGTATTGGATGGATGGTTTACATTTATTTTACTTAATATTAATTACATGTTCAATATGATTGGTGGCTTGATCCTGGTCAGTCACGCTCCCAAGCGGTGATACTCCGCAGGTGGATTTTGGGGGTGTGACAGATTGGTATCAGAGCCATTGGTTATAGAGAACTTGGTTTTAATATGGAAAAACGTTTTTATTAAAACCAGACTATAACCAGAACAGTGCTCTCAACGATCCACAACGACGCTTCGCTCCACGTGCAAGACTCGACATCCTAGGTAATAAGGTTTATGTTTGTTACCTGCTTGCTAGAACTGCATAGAACTTTGCTCGTAGTATGCTTACATTACTTTGCTCACTACTTGTTATTGCTTGAGAACACTTACGTGCTTACACTCTTCTGTCATCGCACTATTCGCGAACTTTTCTCACTTATGTTGCCTTTGATGTGAAGATCAATGGCCGCACGAATTAACATGACTCAAGCCCAGCTAGAGGCTCTCATTGCTGCGGCAGTTGCAGCCGCTCAAGCAGGTAGTATATCCTGCAGTATAGACTCATACTAGGGTCTTTAGATCCTACATTAACGCTCGTATTTAACTTTGCCCTATTCGTACACAATAGGTCAACCCGCTCAGCAACAACCTGTGTGCACCT
Source organism: Helianthus annuus (assembly GCF_002127325.2). Taxonomy (NCBI): domain Eukaryota; kingdom Viridiplantae; phylum Streptophyta; class Magnoliopsida; order Asterales; family Asteraceae; genus Helianthus; species Helianthus annuus. Next base: position 135,933,420 of record NC_035449.2, on the reverse strand, counting down.
TCAAGAATTTCATGGATTGTCGTCCTAACACGTTCAGTGGCACGGAGGGAGCAGTTGGACTCCTCCACTGGTTTGAAAAGCTCGAGTCGGTTTTCGAAATGTGTGAATGCCCTGAGGCTCGCAGGGTGAAGTTCGCCACTGGCACACTTGAAGGGATTGCGCTCACTTGGTGGAACGCACAAGTGCAGATCTTAGGGTTGGCAGCTGCTAACGCCACACCCTGGAATGATTTCAAAGAACTGATCAAGAGGGAATACTGCACTAGAGAAGACATTCACAAGTTGGAGGACGAGTTGTATAACTTGAAAATGGTTGGTTCGGAAATCGAAGCTTACACCAAGAGATCAAATGAGTTGGCTGTGTTATGTCCAACTATGGTGGACCCTCCATACAAGCGTATCGAGTTGTATCTCAAAGGTTTGGCACCAGAAATACAGAGCCACGTTACCTCGGCTAACCTCAACAACATCCAGGAAATCCAGCGTCTCGCTCATCGCATCACCGATCAGGCAGTGGATCAGAATAAACTGCCTAAGCGCGTCAGCGCTACTGCTACAGTCACTCCTTCAGCTACTCCCGTTACCCTCAGTGACAACAAGAGGAAATGGGAGGGGGATTCAAGCAAAGCATCAGTTTCGGTTCAGTCCCAGAATCAGCAGCGAAAGACTGGCAACTATCAAAGCCCTAACCAGCAGTCGTCAGGTAGCCACAAGCAGGGTGGATATCGCGGAAACCTTCCAAAGTGTAACAACTGCAACAGGCACCACAGCGGCCAGTGTAACAGGGGCCGATGTCAAAGATGCCTCAAGATGGGTCACGAGGCCAAAGACTGTAGAAGCCCTCGTCCTGCGAATCAGGATCAGCAGCAGCCACCGGCACAGCAGAATCAGCAACAGGGCAACAAGGGGTGCTATAATTGTGGTGCTGAAGGTCACATCAAGAGACACTGCCCTCAGCTAAACAGGAACCAGAACAACAACAACAATCAGGGCAACGGGAACAATAACAACAATAACGGGGGAAACAACAACAACAATGGCAACGAAGCTCGGGGTCGTGCTTTTGTGCTAGGTCGGGGTGACGCAGTGAATGATCCCAATGTGGTTATGGGTAAGTTTCTTCTCGACGATATTTATGTTACTGTCTTATTTGATTCGGGTGCTGATACAAGCTATATGTCATTGAAAATGGGTAAATTATTAAAACGTACACCAACACCCCTAGACACCAAACACGTTGTAGAACTAGCCAATGGTAAAAGTGTAGAGGCCGCTCATGTAGTCAAGGGTTGTAGCATTGTTTTAGCGGGTCAGACTTTCTCGATTGATCTTATACCCATAGTTTTGGGTAGTTTCGACGTCGTCATCGGTATGGATTGGTTATCCCAACATCACGCGGAGATCTTATGCAAAGAAAAAGTTATTCGTATTCCTCGCTCCAGTCAAGAACCCCTCGAAGTACAAGGTGACAAGAGTGGTGCTGTGGTTGGCATCATCTCTTTCTTAAAGGCGCAGAAATGTTTACGAAAGGGACATACTGCCATTCTGGCACTTGTCACTGACGCATCAGCAAAGGTAAAGAAGCTGGAGGATATACCAGTTGTGCGTGATTTTCCTCAAGTGTTTCCTGAAGATTTACCTGGTTTACCTCCTCATCGTCAAGTCGAGTTTCAGATTGAGTTAGCTCCTGGAGCAGCACCAATAGCCCGCGCACCGTATCGTTTGGCTCCAACCGAACTGGAAGAACTGTCGAAGCAGCTACAAGAGCTCTTGGAAAAGGGCTTTATTCGTCCAAGCTCTTCGCCTTGGGGAGCTCCAGTGTTATTTGTGAAGAAGAAAGACGGTACGTTCAGGATGTGCATCGACTACCGCGAACTCAATAAGGTGACGGTGAAGAACCGTTATCCTCTTCCGCGCATAGATGACTTATTCGACCAGTTGCAAGGGTCGTGTTATTACTCCAAGATAGACTTGAGGTCAGGTTATCATCAGCTGAGAGTCCGGGATGAGGACGTCTCCAAAACCGCTTTCAGAACTCGCTACGGTCATTACGAGTTTCTTGTCATGCCATTCGGGCTTACGAACGCGCCTGCAGTCTTCATGGATCTTATGAACAGGGTGTGTAAACCCTATCTAGACAAGTTCGTCATTGTTTTCATCGACGACATTCTAATCTACTCAAAGAGTCAGGAGGAACACGAGCAGCACTTACGTCTTATCTTGGAACTTCTTCGAAAGGAGCAACTGTACGCAAAGTTTTCAAAATGCGACTTCTGGCTTCATGAAGTCCACTTCTTAGGCCATGTGGTGAACAAGGATGGGATTCATGTCGATCCATCCAAGGTAGATTCGATCAGGGATTGGCCAGCACCGCGTACACCAACAGAAATACGCCAATTCTTGGGTTTGGCGGGTTACTACAGGCGATTTATCAAAGACTTCTCCAAGATCGCGCAGCCGCTCACTATGCTGACACAGAAAGGTGTCGTTTACAGATGGGGTAATATGCAGGAAACTGCTTTTCAGTACTTAAAGGATAGGCTTTGCAGCGCACCTATTCTCTCATTGCCAGAGGGCACAGATGACTTCGTGGTTTACTGTGACGCATCGATACAGGGGCTTGGTTGTGTATTGATGCAGCGGGATAAAGTTATTGCCTACGCCTCTCGTCAACTCAAGGTTCACGAACGAAACTACACGACGCACGATCTAGAGCTGGGAGCTGTTGTTTTCGCGCTTAAGATATGGCGACACTACCTGTACGGTACCAGGTGCACGATTTACACCGATCACAGGAGTCTCGAGCATATCCTTAAGCAAAAGGATTTGAATATGCGTCAACGGAGATGGGTTGAACTACTGAACGACTATGAATGCGCCATCAAGTATCATCCAGGCAAGGCCAATGTTGTGGCTGATGCCCTCAGTCGGAAAGACACTCTACCTAAGCGCGTGCGAGCGCTACAGCTTACTATTCAGTCCAGTCTTCCTGCACAGATACGAGCTGCTCAGACAGAAGCACTGAAGCCCGAAAACGTCAAGGCTGAAGCCTTACGCGGCTCACGACAACAAATGGAACAGAAGGCAGACGGTGCTTACTATGTAACGGGGCGTATTTGGGTCCCACTTTATGGCGGTCTACGAGAGCTTGTGATGGACGAAGCGCACAAGTCTCGCTACTCGGTACATCCAGGGTCGGATAAAATGTACCACGACATCAGTACTACTTATTGGTGGCCTAGTATGAAGGCCCACATCGCTACGTACGTTGGAAAATGCTTAACCTGTGCGAGAGTCAAGGTTGAATATCAGAAACCAGCTGGTCTACTTCAGCAGCCTAAGATACCGCAATGGAAATGGGAAGAAATTTCCATGGATTTTGTTACAGGTTTACCTAGATCTCAGCGTGGGAATGATACAATATGGGTCATAGTTGATCGACTCACCAAGTCTGCACACTTCCTGCCGATTAAGGAAACGGACAAGTTCTCTACTCTCGCAGACGTCTATCTTAAAGAAGTTGTTTCGAGGCACGGAGTGCCCACCTCTATTATTTCGGATCGCGATGCACGATTCACGTCAGAGCTATGGCAAGCAATGCATAAATCTTTCGGCTCACGTTTAGACATGAGCACGGCATATCATCCTCAGACGGATGGGCAGTCTGAGCGAACGATTCAAACACTTGAAGACATGCTTAGGGCATGCGTTATCGATTTCGGCAACGGCTGGGAAAAACACCTCCCTTTGGTGGAGTTTTCGTACAATAACAGTTACCATACCAGCATTCAAGCCGCTCCATTCGAGGCATTGTACGGACGTAAATGCCGGTCACCTCTCTGTTGGGCAGAGGTGGGGGATAGTCAAATTACGGGTCCAGAGATTGTAGTGGACGCCACAGAAAAGATTGCACAGATACGACAACGCATGGCGGCAGCACGCGACCGTCAGAAAGCCTACGCGGACAAGCGTAGAAAGCCATTGGAATTTGAGGTCGGGGATCGGGTATTATTGAAAGTCTCACCCTGGAAGGGTGTGGTACGTTTTGGCAAAAGGGGCAAACTGAATCCGCGGTACGTCGGACCATTCGAAATCTTGGAAAAGATTGGCAAAGTAGCCTACGAGTTGAACTTACCAGCTGAACTCGGAGCAGTTCACAATGTCTTTCATGTGTCGAACTTAAAGAAGTGCTTATCAGATGAAACCCTCATCATTCCTTTTAAGGAACTCACTATCGACGAGCGGTTACAGTTCGTCGAGGAACCAGTTGAAATCACGGACCGGGATGTTAAGGTCCTCAAACACAAGAGAATCCCTCTTGTTCGAGTTCGTTGGAACTCCCGACGTGGCCCAGAGTACACCTGGGAACGCGAAGACCAAATGAAAGAAAAGTACCCCCAGTTATTCGAAACCAATGCATCCACTACTGAGACTGAAGCTACTACTGCGGAATTTCGGGACGAAATTCCAAATCAACGGGGGGATGATGTGACACCCCAGGAAAACCAGTAAACGATGTAACTTACCTAGCTTCCTCAGTGAGTGCGTACCAAATTTCGGGACGAAATTTCTTTTAAGATGGGGATAATGTGACAACTCAAATTTCCAAGATTTCCATTTCGTATTTATTGCACGTTCATGTAATTGCACAATTGATTTCCATGGGATTAGATATGTTTTGATTGTTTGATTGTGCATAGTTGTTTGTTATTTGTGAAACTTGTCAAATGTGTAAACTTGGTGGTGGAACTATGAAACAGTTATGAGATGGTGTGCATTTGTAAATTATAATACTTAGGGATGTAGATGGTAATTAGTGAAATCCTAAATACTTAACCCTAATCTCAATTCTCTAATCATTTGCACACAAAACCAAAAGCACGTACATCCACTTTCTCTAGCAATCATCATCACCAAATCATTGGCAAATCATCACAAGATTGATTTCTCTTCTTCCCTAGGATCAAAACAAGGTAAATGACTACATGATTACTGTTTATTGATTTCTTGATTCTTGATTATGTGTTCATGAAAACCCTAGTTCCTCATATAATATTCTGTGATTTTGTTTTGATTCTGAATAATTGTGATTATGACGATGCTTGGTTGCATGCTCGATAGATTATCTTTGTGATGATTGTTATTGTTATTGTTAAGCATAGATTGAATGATGATTGGTTCTGCCGTCAAATGTATGAAATTAGGGTTGGAAACTAAGAAACGTAACTGTCATAATCTTGTCGAACTTGATCATTTGAATGTACGTTTGTTGTTAGTCTGAGTTTATGACTGATTAAAGAGTCCGAGTATAATCACTTATCAATGGTCCGAACTTAAATAGTTGTGAAATGGTCCGAATATAATTCACAAATTAGTCAGAGTTTAATTAGGCAAATGGACCGAGTATGTTCTTGGTCCGAGGATAATAAAGGGATAAGTGTGTCCCGAGTTTAATTGATTCTTCTTGACCGAGTTTATTAATGAAAATAAGAAGGTCCGAGTTTAAAGGACATTGGGTCCGAGTATAATTGATCAGACTAGTCCGAGTTTAATGTGAGGACATTGGGTCCGAGTATAATTGATCAGACTAGTCCGAGTTTAGTTAATCAAGGCTGGTCCGAGTATAATTGATAAGACTAGTCCGAGTTTAATACATGCTACTTTGGTCCGAGTTTATCATCACTTTGGTCCGAGTTTAACATGCTCCTCTTGGTCCGAACTTTTAACATCATACTTCTTTTGTCCGACTTTATTAACCCCCACACACACACTTATGTCCGAGTTTATTGAGGTGAAGATGCCCGACTATTTAAGTGTGTAACCTTGTATCCGACTTTTAATGTTAACATAATTCGGTGAAAGTACATATGCAACCCTGTTAAGTTATGAACTCTGTTAGTATGATAGTTCCGATGTAACTCTGTTAAGCATGAAACCCTAATGGGTTGTGAATGTATTAACTTACTAACTTTTGTCACTGTCATTACGTGCGTTAACTCTGTCAAGTGCAAAAAATGAACAACCATGATAGTACGGACTGTAAATGACATCTACATGAAACATGAACTGCATGACTTTGTTTATCTGCCTACATGATACATGATGATGGTTTAAGTGCATGCTTTGACATAGATTGTATGCGTATTAATACGAACATGAACTGATTTATTACACGTGCACACAATAGGACTTGACTGATTACTTGTGAGTGCATAACCTAGCATACCGAGCAAACCAAGGTGAGTTCACACTCCTACTAAGGCATGGGATTCCCGGGTCGTGGGAATGGGTTAAAGGTTTCAATTGACTTATAACGTACAAACGCTTTTCCTAGACTATCACCTATCATGGTCCTCGGATGTCAGGACGGTTCCGTAGGTTGGGATAACACCTACGTGGTTCCGTAGGTTGGATAACACCTACGTGGTCATATGCCATTACTGCCTCGGATGTCAGGCACGCACGTAAAACCTACGTGTACGCATTACTTACTTCTATCCTCGGTACAAAGGATACGTACGTGAAACCCACGTACACCCCATACGCGCTACTGTTCTCGGACGAAGAACAGGGATAATACGAATAGTCTAGTGGTCACATAACATGGGAAGCCCCCACCTGTATAACTTACTATTGGCCCAGTAGAGCCACCCGTTACTTACTGTTACGCATTTACTTACTGTGAACTCGCTCAACTAGTTTGTTGATCATTCTGTTACATGCCTTGCAGATCGTTAGGTACATGGAGCTTGCATTGGAGAAGCGGGTCGTTGTGGACAGGGATCGTGGTTTCTACGTTGAACTATTATGACATTTAAAACTATTAACTATTGTTGGATTAGTTACTATGCTTCCGCTACACTTTGAAACTATGGTTATGTTTTGAACGCCTATCGTATTGGATGGATGGTTTACATTTATTTTACTTAATATTAATTACATGTTCAATATGATTGGTGGCTTGATCCTGGTCAGTCACGCTCCCAAGCGGTGATACTCCGCAGGTGGATTTTGGGGGTGTGACAATAATGTAGTGACGTTAATTAAAGTATGATGCAGGTATGTAAAAGTATCAGAAATCAAGTAGCAGTTCATCAGTAATTTCAAGTAAGCACAGTAATTAAGCAGTAATTAATTATTAATTAAATCGTACGGATACCTGGTTTAGTGAGGGTTGTCACATTCTCCCCCCGTTAGAAAATTTTCGTCCCGAAATTTTAAGTTCTGCTTCTAGTCGTAGGGTTCTTGGGAAATAAGTGGGGGTATTTCTCTTTCATCCGGTCCTCACGTTCCCAGGTGTATTCAGGACCATGTCTGGCATTCCAACGAACCTTGACGAGCTTGACACTGCTCCGGCGGGTCTTGTTTACTATCCAATCCGTAACCTCAACGGGTTCTTCAACGAAGTGGAGCGTGTCGTCAACATGAATTTCGTCGGTAGGAATAACAACGGTATCTTGCGTTGGACTCTTCCTCAAATTTGATACGTGGAACATATCGTGAACACCATTCAGTTCGGCAGGTAGATCCAACTTGTATGCTACGGACCCAGTTCTTTCCAGAATTCTGAACGGGCCAATATACCGCGGATTCAACTTCCCACGCTTCCCAAAGCATGCCACACCCTTCCAGGGTGATACCTTCAACAAAACCATATCTCCTACCTCAAATTCCAGAGGTTTCCTTTTTCGATCCGCGTAGGCTTTCTGACGGTCACGAGCCGCACTGATGCGATCTCGGATCTGTGCAATCTTATCAATGGTTTCCTGGACCACATCAGGGCCAACCAACTGTCTATCACCTGCGTCAGACCAACAAAGCGGTGATCTGCACTTGCGTCCATATAAAGCTTCAAATGGCGCGGCACCAATACTGGTGTGGTAGCTGTTGTTGTATGAAAATTCAACCAAAGGCAAATGCTTATCCCAGCTACCGCCCAAATCCATCACACATGCTCTCAGCATGTCTTCCAAGGTTTGTATCGTCCGTTCGCTTTGCCCGTCGGTCTGCGGGTGAAACGCGGTGCTCATATTCAATTGCGAGCCAAAAGCTTCCTGGAAGGATTGCCAAATCCTTGAGACAAACTTCCGTCTCTATCAGAGATGATTGAGAGAGGTACTCCATGGCGTGTAACAATTTCTCTCATGTAAATTTCGGCCAGCTTGCTCGTATTATCTTTCTCTCTGATAGGTAAGAAGTGCGCTGACTTCGTTAATCGATCCACTATTACCCAAATAGTGTCATGGCCTTTTGGCGTTCTTGGCAGCTTCGTAACAAAATCCATGGAGATTTGTTCCCACTTCCACTTGAGAATTTCCGGTTGTTGCAGAAGTCCTGAAGGCTTCTGGTATTCCGCTTTAACCTTAGCGCAAGTTAAACATTTGCTCACATAAACGGCCACATCGCCTTTCATCCTAGGCCACCAATAATAATCCCTAAGATCTTGGTACATCTTATCCGCTCCTGGGTGGATAGAGTACCGCGACTTGTGTGCCTCATCAAAAGTAGCCTTCCTTAAACCTCCAAACAAAGGAACCCAAATCCTTTTCTCAAAACATAACGTTCCTTCCCTGTTTGGTACCAATAGCTTCTCCATCCCACGGAGATATTCCTCTTCAAGGTTCCCTTCCTTGAGAGCTTCTTTCTGCGCGGCACGAATGCGCAAGGAAAGATCGGTCTGAATTATCATTTCCAAAGCCCTATCCCTTATAGGCTTGATCCTCTCCTTTCGACTTAGGGCATCGACGACCACGTTCGCCTTCCTTGGGTGATACTTTATCTCGCAGTCGTAATCATTCAACAGCTCTACCCATCGTCTTTGTCTCATATTCAACTCCTTCTGGTTGAATATGTGCTGGAGGCTTTTGTGATCTGTGAAGATTGTACACTTCGTACCATAAAGGTAGTGTCTCCAGATCTTTAAAGGAAAAACCACTACGCCGAGTTCCAAATCGTGAGTGGTATAGTCCTTTTCATGTACTTTCAGCTGGCGTGACGCGTAAGCAATAACCTTTTGGCGTTGCATCAACACACAACCCAATCCTTGGCGCGAAGCGTCGCAGTATACCACAAAATCATCTGTACCTTCCGGTAGTGCTAAGATTGGCGCGTTGCAGAGCTTATCCTTCAATATCTGGAACGCTTCTTCCTGTCTGATTCCCCAATCAAACTTCTTATCTTTCTGCGTGAGGAGCGTTAATGGTTGAGCGATTTTTGAAAAATCCTCAATGAATCTCCGATAATAGCCAGCCAAACCTAAGAATTGTTGAATCTCGGTTGGCGTCTTTGGCGTTTCCCAATTCTTGATCGCTTCGATCTTGGTTGGATCAACATGAATTCCATCTCCATTCACAACGTGTCCAAGGAACTGGACTTCTCGTAGCCAAAACTCGCACTTAGAGAACTTGGCGTACAGTTGTTCCTTCTTCAGCAATTCCAGAATGGCCCTTAAATGATGTTCGTGTTCAGCCTTCGTCTTTGAATAAATCAAGATATCATCGATGAACACTATCACGAACTTGTCCAAATACGGCTTGCAAACTCTATTCATCAAATCCATGAACACTGCAGGTGCGTTTGTCAACCCAAACGGCATGACTAGAAACTCGTAGTGTCCATATCGAGTTCTGAAGGCTGTCTTCGGGATACTCTCCTCTTGTATCCTTAACTGATGGTATCCAGATCGAAGATCGATCTTTGAATAAAAACTTGAACCTTGCAGTTGATCAAACAGATCATCAATCCTTGGCAGAGGGTATCTATTTTTGATCGTCAGCTTGTTCAATTCTCTGTAGTCAATGCACATACGGAAACTACCGTCCTTCTTCTTGACAAACAAAACTAGAGCTCCCCAAGGCGAGAAGCTTGGTCGGATAAATCCCATGTCTAGCAACTCTTGAAGTTGTGTCGACAGTTCTTGCATCTCAGACGGAGCAAGTCTAAAGGGTGCCTTAGCCACAGGCGCGGCGCCTGGAACTAGATCGATGTGAAATTCCACTTGTCTCTGGGGTGGTAATCCAGGCAAGTCCTCTGGGAAGACTTCTGGATATTCCCTCACGACAGGGATGTCTTCGATCTTCGGTTCTTCAGCTTTCTTATCCATAATGTGTGCCAAAAAGGCAGCACATCCCTTCTGTAAACATTTTCGCACTTTGAGGCAGCTGATAATCCTTAACGGTGTATCACGCTTCTCTCCGTGAACCACAATGGTCTCACCATCGTCAGTTGGGATACGAACTACCTTTTCGTGACAAACTATCTCAGCCTTGTTCCCTGATAACCAATCCATTCCTACCACCACGTCGAAGCTTCCCAATTGGACTGGTAGTAGATCAAGAGCAAACTCACGCTCTCCCAATTCGATCACACAACCTCTGATAACTTCATTGGCTTCTACCAACTTTCCATTAGCCAATTCGATCGAGTACGGAATATCTAACTTACTAGCGGCTAAACCAAGCATATTCTTAAATTCTAATGATACGAAGCTATAACCGTCGCCAGTATCAAATAAAACGGATGCATAGCGTTGGTTTACAGGGAACGTACCAGTAACGACATTGGGGTCCTGGCGTGCTTCCCTTGCTTCAATGTTAAATACTCTACCACGGGCTTGGTTTAACTCCGGGCAGTTCCTCTTGTAATGCCCAAGATCACCACAGTTGAAGCATCCGGATCTTTGCCCATTTCCACCAGCTTGATTATTCCTCTGATTACGATTCACAGCGCCCGCTTGATTAGCATTGTTAACTTGATTTCCATCACCTCCATTGTTCACTTGTGGGCGATTTCCATTTCCGCCCCGGTTGGTGTTTCTGTTTCCGAATCCTCCCTGGCCTCTCTGGCCAGCTATGGCCCAACAAGAATCCTTCAAGTGGCCAGTCTTTCCACAAGCTTCACAAACTTTCAAACCACAACGGCCAGATGGTGGCGCTGGCAGGTATTACACTTGGGCTAGGTGCCCATGTATCCTTTTCCTTTCTTCCCACTACCAGCTGTAACCTGAGCTGGCGTGCTTGATTCCCCTTTCTTAACCACACCGCTAGTGCCTTGCTTGAAGTTCAAAAACTTCCGCTTGTTACCTCCTGATGACTCCACATGAGTCTCTTTCTTCTTTGGCTCAGCTTCATCAAACTTGTTCAGGCGAATAGCCCCCTCTGTGAGAGCCACGCTCAAATCAATCGCCTCAGTAACAGTCGCAGGCTTGGAGGAGGTCACTATGCTTATGATTTGAGGAGCTAATCCCCAAATAAAATGTTCAATCCTTTTGAACTCCGGAGTGACCATGTAGGGTACCACATGCGATAAGTCATGAAACCTCTGAACGTATTCTGCGATCTTTGGACCTTCCATCTTTAAATGCCAGAACTCTGTCTCCAATCTTTGGATTTCAGCGCGGGAACAGTACTTTTTGCGCATAAGTTCCTTCAGTTCGGTCCAGGTTAGCGCGTAGGCAGTAGCTTCACCAAGTGTCTGTACTTGCAAATTCCACCAAGATAGGGCTCCATCCAAGAATAGCCCAGAGATATAGGTGACTTGCTGATCTAGTGCGCATTTGCTCATGCGAAGAACAGATTCAGCTTTCTCAGCCCAACGAACAAAGGCGACAGCACCTCCTGTGCCATCAAAGTTGACTGGCTTGCAGTCTAGAAACTGCTTATAGGTGCACCCTGCACGTACAGTATAACATGTGAACGGCACTAGCATCTTTGCTATAGATATCCTATTTAGGTCATGGTAAGTCTAAATGACTTAGTATTACCATGAGGTGGGTTGTTGTTGCCAGTGTTGCCAGAGTTGCTTCCACTAATCCCTCCCTGAGAGGCGGCGTATTGTGCGATGGCAGCAGCAATGATTTGCTGGAGTTCTGCCTGATTGGTAGGCATTTGCGGTTCTTGACGTCTTGGCAGCATCTTCTAAAGATGTGTTTACGTCGGTCAGGCCATAGTAAAGTGTACGTATATAATAATTGTAATAGTACATAACATCTCATGTTATCAATATATCCTTCACATATCATCTCATGTCACAAATATCATTCATACAACATCCCATGTCATAAAAATATAAATAATCAATCAAGCATCAAATGTGATGAGAATACTGCGATTGCCATATCTCGAGACCACATAGTAAGTGTATCAGTACATCACAGTGTCATACAATCATCAATCAACTAGGGGCTACATCACCCCTGTCCAAAAACTACATCAAATCAGTGTCACTACATCCCATGTACAAAATCAACAAAAGTCATAATCAGAAAGTAGTCTCCAAAAATGTTGTGCAATCAAAAGCAATTGCTGTCTTCTCACCAACGTCTACTCAAACGGCACTGATGAGCTCTATACGGATGGCGGTGGAGGAGGGGGAAAGTGAGTGTAAAACAAACGACACAACTGGAGCCAGTCCTCCTCCATGGCTCTCTGAGTACGAAGGAAAGAAGCAACCTGCTGCTCTAGTGCAAAGAGGCGTGCAGCATAATCTGGGGGTACAGGTCGAGAAGGCTGCAAAGGAGAGTGGGTCTGACCCTGGCACTGACACGGCGGTGGCTGAGCTCTCTCAAGCTCCTGAATGCGCTGTGTGTGTGCCTCATGCTGAAAAACAAAAGACATCAAAATGTCCTCAATAGTGTGCCCCACATGGAAGGGATGGTAGGGGTCAGTCGGTGGCATGACGGGTGGCGATGATCAGAGAAACGGCTCCCTGGCTGGATCAAAAGGTGCCACATGATATGGAGAAACAGGGGGTAAAACAGGTGGAAACTGTGGCATGAAGGGAACAGACATCGGCACATGCCCAAAGGGATGGGCCGAGGAACCCTCTCCAGGTCTAGCTGGAGGTGTAAACTGAGGAAATGAGAAAAAGGTATCAACGTGACGGGTATCAGTGATATGAGGCGGAAAAGGTGGAACATCATCATCAGAAGGAATCCACCCGTGCTGTGCGTGCTCATCTCGAGGATCCATGTGTATCGCGAACAGTGCATGCTCGGGCTCTAGTGGAACGGGATCAGGTGGGGGAGCAACAAGAGGGTGAACGGGTGCATCAGCAATAAATGGGTGATCAACATGATCAGCAGCAATGACATGATCGCCCTCCAACAACGGAGCATCCACAGGGTGATCATCAACAGGTGGGTCAGCAAACACAGGCTCAATAGGCATGTCAACATGAACGGGGTCATGCTCAAGTACAGGGTCTAGAGCGGCTGCCTGCTCAGGGGCGATGGCAGGCTCGGGATCATCAAAAGCCATCTCAAAGTCAAACTCAGGGTCGATGGGATCCACTGGGTCAGCTGGGTCGACTGGATCCTCCATAGGCTGGTCCATCGGTATAAACTCTATATCCTGATCCGGGTCGAACCCTGGGGGAAAAATAGGATCGGAATCCTCCACATCATCACAGTCGAAAGCAAAGCTAGGAATAGGGGCAACAGAGGATGCCTGGTCAGGATCTGAACCATGTGAAAAGTGCTGTGCGCTCAGAGTGTGGGAAGGTGCGGAGGCCACAGACTCGAGGGAGTTTGGAGCAGGTGAGTGTGCAGGTGACTCCGCAGCTGGAGCATCTGCAAGCAGTAAAAGTCCTCCATCGGCTATGAGGGCCTCGCCCTCCTCCTCGTCCTCTAGGAGATCATCGTCAAACAGATCAATATCGCCATTAGCCTCGGCGTCAAGAAGTAAATCGTAGGCAGGGTAAACAGCTAAGGGTATGGGAGCAGGAATCTTCACAAGCGGTAGGTACTCGACAAGAGGGCCATCGGCGAGCTCATCAGCCTCGTCAGGTAGCGCGAAGGGCTGGAAGTCGTCCTCATCCGTGCTAGAAACGTCCGACGTGTGCACCTCGTGCTCTGAAGATGCTAGGTCATCAGATACAATAGGTCTAGGTCCTGTGGTGTCTGAGTCGCCTGTACCGGGCGAGTCCATATGTCTGTAACATAAACACAAATATGCACAAATAATCAGTCATACAATCAGGTAAACACATTAGTCACCAAGTAAGAAATCACATAATTTTCCTAGTCCCACTAGCCTCCCAGTCTCCTAGACTGACACTCCTAGTCCCACTAGCCAAATTCCTCCCAGTCTCTAAGACTGCTCTATCATCCACCTCGACCTCTTAGATCGAGCCTCGGCCTCCAAGACCGAGCCTATTCTCCCTAGTCTCACTAGCCATCTACCTCGATCTCTTAGATCGAGCCTCGGCCTCCAAGACCGAGCCTCAGCCTCCAAGGCTGAGCCTACTCTTCCTAGTCTTACTAGCCATCTACCTTGATCTCTTAGATCGTGCCTCAGCCTCCAAGACTGAGCCTCAGCCTCCAAGACTGAGCCTGTCAATAAATAAATAAAATGTGCTCAACATTTATTTGTAAAAACGTTTTGGATCTGGACTTAGGTGGTATGCAGTAAAAATGTTTTCGTGAGAGCCCTAGTGATCATAGTCTAGACTCGAGAAGGAATCCTAGTTCGCTATGATCAGAGCTCTGATACCAAGCTGTCACACCCTGGCTTTGCGGAAGCGTGGTTAATTTGGTGTAACTTCTTAATACCATAGCTTAACCATAACAAAGCTATATGAATAAAAATCATGCAAGATCATCCATTCAATTAAGTTTTAAAATCCAAAAACAACAACATTGTTTTAACGGAACAACACCCTAACAACCATAACATTGTTCAACAAACATTACAAACTCAAACATAACATAAACATGGTTTAAGGACTGTGACTTGTCTAGGAAAGGGTCACATTCCCTAAACCCGGATGACCTCGTACTAGTGCAGCGGGAAAACGTGCCATACCGTGCCAGATCCTTTAATTCCCTGAAATACATGTAAGTTGAAAAATCAACAATATTGTTGAGCGAGTTCATGTGTAAGTGAGTAAATAACCCTTTGTTTGTGTAATATCCTGGTATGTAGCAAATAAGGAAAAAAAGAGATCACCAATGGTTTGCAAGGCCATTGATATGTGTGAAATGCAAGTAGGAAGGCTCAAACCTAGCAGATTTATGCGCCGGGTACAAAGTCATCCCGAGGTCCGTTATGCTGGGCCTGGGACTGGGCTCGTTACACCCAAATAGATCTATCGCTCCTGCCCCTCGGTCCTACCCTGAGGATTAATGACCTCAAGTTTCCGCCTACCCATTCATATGATCTAAATAGTAACCCTCCTTACGCTAACCATACCGTGTATAAAGTATTCATAATCAAAGTAACATGTATTTCACCCCCGCAGTTTAGAAAACTGAAAACAGTTAAGAGAAAAGGGGGACATGAACTCATAGCGGTGCGTCTCTACCAAGTAATACTCCAAGTCAAGCAGCTGTGCAATGACCTACATGTACTAACTCTATTAGACGGACGGCCGTGCCTTAGCTTTATGGTTTAGGTTTTTGGGAAATAATTAGACAACTATTTCGTGTTTACATTCCGTATATACTTGGAAATTATTTTCCTTCCCAAGGATGGGGGATTTAATACATGTGCGTTCGTAATATATTATTAAGTGTCACTTAATATATATTTATTCTAACTCCAAAATATAAATATTTTTCTCAAAAATATTATATTTTTACTTCACAAAATTCCCCCAAAATAATACTTTAACAAAAATACGCGTTCACATTTATTTCCTTAAAATGCGTACGTTACGTTTTAACGATCGAGTGGTAATAATAATTACCGGTGTAACTTATATATTTATCGTGAAAGCGTTCGTATTATTTTGGATTCGTTTACATTCGATAATATTTTTTTTACCCTAAAAATAATATTTATACACTTTACGAATAATTGACAAGCGACGTTGTGAAAAATATATTTACTAAATATATATTTATCACGTTTTATCATGTGAAATCCCACCTCCGATATTTTGTAAATAAAGTCGTGGTGAAACTTATATTTTGAAAACATGTCGAAAAATATTTCTAACACTTATAGTGAAAATAATTCTAAGTGTTAGGTTTTTGGAAAAATTTCGCCAGAGTTTCCTCTGTAACTGGAGGTGGCCACGCTTTCAAGCGTATCATTTTCTTTTACAAATCGATCCAACAATTTTCTTATTTAATCAAAACAATATTCAACGCATCAACAAGTTAAATAATATGTAAATCGCAAAGATTTCATGAACTTGTGATTTACTCAAAAATATGAAGTAAATCTCATTATTTTTAGCGGATCTTAATATAAATTAGTCCGGTTTCGTATAAACCTTGCTTTTAAAGAAATCCCGTCTTTACATATTCTTGTAAATTTTACAAAAATAGTTATTTTGTCGGATCTTTGTGTTACACAAGTGTTTACACACTTGTGTGTTAAAAATCATTCTTGTTAGTGTAAGATCCATCTTTAGAAAACATGATTTTCTTGACACTCGGTCCTTTGAAATTACCACTTGTAGATACGTAGATCTACTAGTTTTAAACACTATTTTACAAGTAAAAATGCTTTTACACAAGTTCATGATTCGTGTGTGGTAGAGTTTCACCCTTTAACCCTTGTTTCATTCAAAACATCCTTATGTCATGATCCATGATCATGACCAAACCGGGTTAAATGATGATCTGAGCTACCACAACATAGATCGGGTCCAAATAACCACACAAATCAATTACTACAACATTTACACATCACATGAGCTTTTAACCATCATTTTAAGTGTTCTTAGTAAACTTTAATGCTTCATTTTGTATGTTCATGACTTTTAACCATTACCAATCGTTTTAACCACTTTAAGATAGTTTAAGAAGGGGATTTAAGTAACATACCACTAGCTCGAGGCTAGGGAAGAATCTAAGCGCAAATAGGGTGGATAAAAGCAAGAGAATGAGGTCCTTCAAGCTCCGAGTGTACCAAGACTCCTTGTACGTGATCCTTGACACTTGTGTGATGTTGGAATGTGAGGAAGGAAGCCGAAAATATGATGGATGTTCAAGGGGATGTTCGGCTGAAGCCTATGGAGAGCAAGAGATGGTGTGTTGTGTGGTAAAATGGAATGTGAATGATTCTAAGTGCAAACCATATTACTTATAGACAAATATGAGATTAAGATCCATTGGATTATATGTCATAAAGATATTAAACACACCAAAATAAAATAATCAAGTTGTACAAAGTATGTCCCCTAGATGCGGACGGTTTCTAAGGGGGGGGGGGGGTAGTTTGGTTGAATTTCAACTAATCATTAGTTATTAGTTAGGTTAGATTAGGTTAGATTAGGTTAGTTAAGTATTAACCCGGTTAGTTGTATGTAATGTTTTAGGGCGGGTGTTAGGGTACTCGGGGACCCTAACTGGCTCAAAAAAAGACAAATAATGTTAATGGCAATATTTTCATATTCCGGGTATAGTCCGGTTGTTCGGTTGGATAGTAATCCGTTAGAGCGCTTAACAAAGCTTTTAAGTGTCGTTAATACCCTTTTTAGTGACACAACTTATTCCCGACACCTTGGAAAGTGTCTGGTAATATTTTTCTCATGTTTTGGCACTTTATTAGTTAGCTAAAAGCTGAATTGTTAATTAAAGTGCTGAGTTTTGTGCTTAGTGCATGTCCTAGGCACATCCTGTCATTGTATCTTATTCCTAGAGACGCAGTTCTACAACCCTTGTATCCCTACACTCACTATGGGTGTAGTGAAATATTTCTGGCTCATACAGGCCTTAGAGGCAATATCTGCCTGTTGCTGGCTTATCAGCATGTTCAATAGGTTATCCGTTCATAGTGCTACTGTGCTTTTGTGCATCATGTTTGTCACTAAGGTTCAGCGTGAAATAATGTAGTGACGGTAATTAAAGTATGATGCAGGTATGTACAAGTATCAGAAATCAAGTAGCAGTTCATCAGTAATTTCAAGTAAGCACAGTAATTAAGCAGTAATTAATTACTAATTAAATCGTACGGATACCTGGTTTAGTGAGGGTTGTCACACAAGGGTACCGGCAGCCTTTATCTTCTTCCCACCTCTTCCATTTGAAGTGGTTGCTTTGGGGACTATGACAGAGGGGCTAGCGGCAGACTTTTTCTTTCCGGATCGGACGGTGTCAAGATCAGTGACACTAAAGCGAGAAGAAGACTTTGATGACTTTCCAGCACCTACACATCCAAAAAAGATAAGTATCCTTATCCCATTTCTATTTAACTATTTAATTAAACATTTAATTATGCAAAAAACAGGATACTTACTTGACATTGTTACAGAACCTGAGGATACTTCTTGAGAATCCTGGGTGATGGCTTGAAATGACCTTGTTGCAGGATCAAGTTTTCTAAAAGCAGCAAGCCTCTCCTCGGTGGCAGGTGATGGTATAATATGTGAAACAGAAATAGCTGCACAAAAGAATCAAAAACATGTTAGTGATCCTCATCAGAAGCAAGCCTATTCGGTGATCCTTCTAAGGATCCTCTATCCTACCATGGGTGGCCCACTTCCTTGGCAAATCCTTCTCGTTTGGAATGGTATCCCTCCTGAAAAAGAAGAATCTCCTTTTCCAGTTGGTATCATTTTTGGTAGTCTTGAGGATGGGGTGTTCTTCGCCGGGCTTATGTTTGAATAAATATCGGTGGGATCCGTGGCTCACTAGGTTGTATATCTCTGCTAACTCCGACATTCCTAGATCAATGCCTTCTTGCTCAATGATTCTTTCAAGGGTGATCAAGACCCTCCACATCATTAGCATAGCTTGAATATAGGAGATGCCGGTGAGGGAAAAGAAAGATTGGGTGAATTCAGGGAAAGGGTATGTGTATCCTATTGTGAATGGAGTGACTGGGAAAGCTACCCAGGTTTTAGAAATAAAATCGCTCAGAATGGTGGGTCAAAGGTTTTGAAAACGGTGCTCACTAGAAAGCAATGACAGATTCTGTCTATTTGTGGATCAGTGAAGCATCATCGTTCTTTCATGGAATCTTCGATGATCCCCTGGCTCTTAAAAGGACTGTCTTTTGTGTGATCCTTAGCCGGGGAGGATCTTAGCATCATTTTAGTCATGATGGTAGAGAAGAAGATGAACAGGAAAAGAAAACGTAAAGGGAGAAGAGGAAGAGAGATACATGCTTGATCTTCGAATGTAGATTTAAAGGGAGTCTTTCTTGAATTTAAGTGCAAATTGATCTATATCCCTAACTTCAATTTATAATAATGATCTTGCAAGATAGTCACTTCAGTGACGTCAGGCTTGTAACGGCTAGTCCGTCTTCAACGGCTAGTTATCCGTTGATTCATTGCGGATAAGAACGAGAAAATACAACTCGTTATTTACATTTTTACTCCTTGTATTTTGGGGGCAATTGTTGGGGGAAGATTTTCCTGTGATCAGTGATCCTCAATTGCTGTCGAGTTTAAGGATCCTTAATTCTGTCTGAATTAGTGATCCTCAGAGAGTATTGTAGGATCAGGATCCAGGATCATCATAGTGATCCTTACACTAACGATTGTCTACTTTGAATATGCAATTGTTTTGCAGGAGTACGTGTTTGGACTTAGTCATGGCGATATTCCTGGAGCATATTCTCTTTTATTCCGCACGTGCTTGACCATGGTGAACGTTATGGAGATCGTGGGGAGAGGGCATGAATTGCCGATAGTTAGTTATTCAGATATTTTACTAAATTTAAAAGGGGATAGCGAGCTAGATTAGAACACTTGGCTATTTTTGGCTACAAACATACACTCATACTGCTCTCATCAGTTACAACACTTTGCTCGGCGATTACACATCATTGTTACACATTTCACTCTAGTGATCCTTGTAACTAGCTCGCTATCATCCGAAGTTGTAACACACATTTTATTTAATTCAAGTTGGTGATCGGTAGTTTCCATCACCCGAGGTTTTTTATGCCGGAGATCAACTCTTGATCAAAGGCTTTTTCCTTGTATAAATCATTGTGTCACTTGTTCATTACATTTCTGGGTGATCCTTAATATTGTTCATTGATTCAAGCATCACACCTCACATCTAAAGATTTGGTTGCATTATCTTAGCTTGATTTTTGACCAAAACAATACACAAAATGAACAACACAGAAATAGTCGAAAGGTTAAAGTTTTATTTATTTATCCAAAGTTAAAACCCTTTAAAGGTTGTCAAAATTACCTACCCCGAGCATCTACCAGCAATACGTGGCTCGTCCGCTGGGGTAGGTAAAGGGTGTCAATATTAACAAGTCTTAAAGTGCAGGAAAGTAAAGACGGCGGGATAACAGTGGCTTCATCGCCCAAACAGAGGATCCCTCCACCAACTATCATCCTACCTATTGTTCCAAGGATCATTGATCCTTAACCCTAATAGCTATTGTTTAGTTATTACAGACCAACATTGTTCACCATCAAATAAAACCACAAAACAATAAAAAATGGGCTCCGGCCGCATCTAGATATATCCATCATCGCCCATTACTGCAGCCTAAACCTTCGCTGCATCATCACCACCTTTACCAGCTACCTCCTCCGCAGGATCCTTAACCCCACCGCTCCCAGCTCCATCAGCTGCTGCCTCCTCGGTTTCATCCTCATTGTTTTGGTCAAAAATCACACAAGGATAATGCAACCAAACTCTTTGTAAACGGGGAATGATGCTTGGTATGATGAGCAAAGTAAAGGATCACTTAAATATAAATTGCACAAGTGACACAAGGATTTATACGAGGAAAAAGCCCTTGATCAATGAATGATCTCCGGCATAAAAAACCTCGGGTGATGGAAACTACCGATCACCAAACTTCAATATAACAAACAATGTTTACAACTTCGGATGGTAACGAGCTAGGTACAAGGATCACTATAGTATCGTATGCTAAAGCATGTGAGAAATGTGTTGTGTCTTCCAAATGCTGAAGAGTGCAATTTATATGGTTGTATTTTAGGCAAATCACCTAACTACTAGCTCGTTACCCCTTTAGGAATAGAAGTAAATTTAGCCTAATTAATTGCCCTTGAATTGTGCTGAGTTTCCATATTCTCCATAACGTCCATCTTTGATTATGCATGTGCGAAATTAGCGTGACAGATTCCTTGTTTACGTTGCTAAGACCTGGTCCAACTCGTAATTCCTGCAAAACAACATTAAATCCAAAGAGAACAATCGTTAGTATGAGGATCCTTAGGATGATCCATGATCCCGATCCTGGAGCTCTTCTGAGGATCACTATCTGCCAAAGAAACAAGGATCACTTGTTAGGATATCATGTAAGGATCACAGGTCATTAAAATCCTGCCCTAACAATTGCCCCCAAAATATAAGGAGTAATTATGTAATATTAACGAGTTATATTTTGCCGAATCTTATATATAACTAACTCAACGGATATATAGTCGTTAAGAATGAACTATCCATTGCGATCTGACGTCATGGAGATGACAGCCCTGCACAAATCATCATTATAAATAGAAATAGGGATAGGATCGTTTGCATTTAAGTTCAAGAACTCTTCCCTTTATAACCGCGATCAGAGGATTGAACAGGTATTCCCCTTCTCCTTCTCTCTTGCTTACTCTGTTTTTCTTTCTTTTTCCATCGTCTTGTAAAAAATGTTGCTCTGGAATTCTCCCAGTAAGGATCCTAAGAATAATAGCCCCTTGAAGGGTCAAGGGATCATCAAGGATTCCCCCAACGAGAGGTGTTGTTTTACTGATTCTCAGATTGACAAAATCCGTCATTTTTTTCCGGCGAACACCTTCTTTAAATCTTTCAACCCTACCGCTTTGAGCGATTATATCTCTGAGACTTGGGTAGCTTTCCCGGTCACTCCTTTCATGATAGGATACTCATATCCTTTCCCTCAGTTCACCGAGTCTTTTTTCTCCCTTACCGGTATCTGCTATATCCAGGCTATGCCGATGATCTGGAGGGTTTTATACACCCTTGAAAGGGTCATCGAACAAGAAGGGATTGATCTGGGTATGGCGGAGTTGGGTGAGATGTATGATCTTACAACTTTTCGATCCCACCGGTACTTGTTCAAACGAAAAGCTGGAGAGGAGCACCCTGTTCTCAAGGTTACCAAAAATGATGTGAACTGGAAGCGGCGGTTCTTTTTTGTGAAGAGAGATACCATCCCTGATGGGAAGGATCTGCCCAAGAAGTGGGCTACCCATGGTAGGGTAGAGGATCCTGGAAGGATCACCATAGAACTTATTCCTTAGCATAAGGATTACTGATGTTCTGTTATTTTCTTGTTGTGCAGCTATCTCCGTTTCACATCTGAAGTTGACACCTGCTGCAAAAGAGAGGCTCCTGGCCTTTAAGAAGCTTGATCCTGAAACAAGAACTTTCCAGGTTACCACCCAGGATTCTCAGGAAGTATCCTCTGCCTCTGTCACAATGTCAAGTAAGTATCCTTATTTAAGGAGTATTTATATAATGAGAGTCAAATAATATTAAGATACTTATCTTGTTTTGGTTGTGTAGGTGCTGGAAAATCCTCTAAGTCTGCTTCAAAGTTCGGCATCGATGATCTAACCAACGTCAAATCCTCAAGGAAGAAGACTCCTGCTAGCCCAAGTGCTTCCGTCCCCAAGGCACCTGTTAGAGGGAAAGGAGGCAACAATTTCTGGACTACTTTAATGAGATAAGGATCACTGCCCCTGTTTGTGTATCCTGATAGTTTCGAGGATTGTTAGTTTCTGATGTTATGCCTTGTTTTCCTTGCAGAAATTTGCTGAGATAGAGACGTATGTTGGCCACGTCGAGGATCAAGACCGCCAGATTGCTGACCTTCAACAAATGGGCGTGCTGAAGGATCTTAAGATAGCTGACCTCGAGAAGGAGCTCCGGGCCACCAAGGATGATGCTGCCAAGATGCTGATCAACTTTGACTATGAGAAGCATGAGATCACCCAGGATGCCAAGGTTTCTGCCGCGATAACTATGTACAAGATCCAGCTGCAGATGGCTGCGGAGGCTCAGAACCCTGCTTTTGACAAGAGCACCTGGGATGTCGAAGGCTGGAAGGCTAGGCTGGCTGAACTGGAGGATGATGAGGAGGCTGAGGAGATTCCGATGCTTGAGGGTGGAGACATTGGCAAGGATCAGGGTGGAGAGGCAAGTGGAGCCGGTGGTGATGGTGCAGCGAAGGATTGAGCTGCAGGATTGGGCAATGATGGAAACTTCTAGACATAGCCGGAGCCCAATTTTTTTTGTTTGGTGGTTTGTGATGTTTTAAAACAATTATGGTCTGTATTTGAACAATAGTTTAGGGTTGAGGATCTAGGATCCTGTGAACAATAGGTAGGATTACATATGGTGGAGGGATCCTCTGTTTGGGGGATGAAGCCATTGTGATCCTGCCGCCTTTTAATTTCCTGCATGCTATGACCGCACAAACAACGGACACCCTTTGCAACCCATGTGGACGGGCCACGTTTTGCTGGTAGAAACGTGGGTTGGCAATTTTGACAACTTTTGAAAGGGTTAAATATTTAATAAAGAAAACTTTTAACTTTTGACTTATCCTGTGATGTTATCCTTGTATATCTTTTATTCTTTCAATTGTTTTGATTTATGCTTGTCTGAGTAAGAAAAGTTAAGCAAATTATGTTTAAGAAATTTAGGATACGATCCAGGATCAAGTATCCTATAGTTGAAAACTTCCAAAAAGTAGTTCATGTTAAGGATCATAGGTTCCGTTGTCAAGGTCTAAGGGTTATTCAAATGAATAATGAATGAAATTAAAAATAGTCAAGGATCATACCTGAGGATCCAAGTTAGGATCCTAACCTTTAATCAGGATAACCATAAGTAAAACTTTAATGGATAATAAGGATTAAGGATCCTTAATTGTTTAACTTCGAAAACCTGAAAAATAGAATATAACTTGGGACTAAGCCAATATCATAGATAAGTTAGTAACTGGGGACAATGTCACACCCTGGCTTTGCGGAAGCGTGGTTAATTTGGTGTGACTTCTTAATACCATAGCTTAATCACAACAAGCTATATGAATTAAAAATATGCAAGATCATCCATTGATAAAAATATTAAACATTGTCTTAACGGGTTAACACCCAACAACCATAACTTTGTCTAAACATTACAAATGCAAACTTAAAGTAAACATGGTTCAGGGACTGTGACTTGTCCAGGAAAGAGTCACAAGCCTCGAACCCTGGATGACCTCGGGCTTAATGCAGCGGAAAACAAGCCATACCGCGCCAGATCGTTAGTTTCCTGAAATACATGTAAGTTGAAAAATCAACAATAATGTTGAGCGAGTTCATGTGAAAGTGAGTAAACAAACCTTTATCTTTATCAAAAACCTGGTATGTAGCAAATAAGGAAAAAGAGATCACCAATGGTTTGCAAGGCCATTGATATGTGTGAAGTGCAAGTAGGGATGACTCAAACCTAGCGGATTTATGCGTCGGCCACTAAGTCACCCCGAGGTCCGTTCAGCTGGACCTGGGGCTGGGCTCGCTACACCCAGATAGATCTACCGCTCCTGTCCCTCGGTCCTACAATGAGGCTTAATGGCCTCCAGTTTCTGCCTACCCACTCACATGATCTAAGTAACCCTCCTTACGCTAACCATACCATGTATAAACATATTCATAATCATAGTAACATGTATTTCACCCCCGCAGTTTATAAAACTGAAAACAGTTAAGAGAAAAGGGGGACATGAACTCACAGTCAGTGCGTAGCTAAATCAAGCACTCCAAATGTCCGAAAGCTGTGCAACGACCTACATGTGCTAATTCTATTAGACGGATGGCCGTGCTTTAGCTTTATAGTTTAATTTTCGGGAAACAGTTAGACAACTGTTCTTTGTACATATTTGGTAGTAAATCTCCTTCCCAAGGATGGGGGAATTAATACATGTGCGTTTATAATATTAAGTCTCACTTAATACATTTTATTTTTCATCCCAAAATATAATTATTTTTCTCAAAAATAATATATTTTCTTTTTACATAATACTTTCCAAAATAATACGTTGACAATATCCGCATTTATGAATATTTCCGGATAAGGCGTAAGTTACGTTTTGGCGATTTAGTGGTAATAGTAATTACCGTTGTAACTTATATGTTTGTCGTGTAGGCGTTGGTATTATTTTGGGTTCGACAAAGTTTGTAAATATTATTTTTACTCTAAAAATAATATTTATATATTTTCACAAAATAATCATAAACAGTGTGGTGAAAAATATATTTATCGAATAAATATTTATCACGTTTAGTTTTTGTGAAAATCCCACCTCCGATTATTTAATAAATAAAGTCATGGCGAAATATATTTTGAAAACATTTCGAAATAGTTTAACACTTGTAAATAATTCTCAGTGTTAGATTTTTAGAAAAATTTCGCCAGAGTTTCCCCTGTAACTGGAGGTGGCCACGCTTTCAAGCGTATCATTTTATTTTACAAAATCACTTCAACAATTTCTTTAAATCAACCAATCAATTTTCGATACTTCAAACCAGTTTCAATACATTAAACTTGTAGACTAGTATGTAAAATCGCATTATTACATGAACTTGTAGTTTTTCCAAAAGTCGTAATGTAGATCACCTTATATTTAGTGGATCTATGTATAAAATAATTTAGTCTTGTAAAAACCCCGTTTCTGGAACAAATCACTCTTTACAACTTCCCGACCACTTTTATAAAAATTGTTATTTTGTCGGATCTTTCGTTTCACAAGTTTCTATACACTTGTAGTTTAAAAAAAATCATCTTTGTTAACATGTTATCCAACTTTTATAAAACATGATTTTCTCGACACTTGGTTCTACGAATATACCACTTGCAGATACGTAGATCGGCTCGTTTTAAATACTATTTTACAAGTCAAAACACTTTTACACAAGTTCATGTTTCTCGTGTGGTGGAGTTTCACCTTTTAACCCTTGTACCGCTAGAAACAAGCTTATGTTAAGATACATGATCTTAACGAGGTCGGGTTAAACGATGATAAGAGCCACCACATCGTAGATCGGGCCTCAATAACCAACATATTCGATTACTACAACTTTTACACGCGTTATAAGCTTTTAACCAACAATATTCGAGTTTTAGTAGCCTTTAAAGATTTAAAAGATGGGTTTCCAACTTTTAACCGTTAAAAATCATTTTAACCACTTTAGATACGATCAAGAGCGAGTTTTAAATGTTATACCTCTAGCTCGGGGCTAGGGAAGATCTTTGGCGAAAATGGCGTGGATAAAAGCAAATGAACGAGGTCCTTTAACTTCCGCTTGCTTCAAGCTTCCTCGTACGTGACCCGAATGCCTTGTATGTGCTTGGAATGGCAAGACAAGAACCGAAAGATGGATGGTTGTGGGTGGGGGGTTACGGCCGAGAAGAGAGGGAGAGCAAGAGGGAGTTGGGTGTTGGTGATTTGTGGTGTCAAGACTAATGTGTTTAGTCTTGATTTTATAGACAAAATTTTGATTATCGTCCAACGGTTTACAAGTCCTCTAGATATCCACGAAATCTAATATAATATTCAAAAGGTGTACCCTTTTGGTTCCCTCTTGTTGGCCGAAATCCTTAGGGGGAAAAGACATCCGGTTCGATCTCGATTGTTTAGTTAGTGTTCAGTTACATTAAGTAGGTTACTTTTAGAGGTTAACCCCGTTAGTTGCATGACGCGTTATAAAGCGGGTGTTAGGGTAATCGGGGACCCTAACTGGCTCAGAAAAAGACTAATAATATTTCTTGCAATATTTTTATGTTCCGGGTATAGTCCGGTTGTTCGGTTGGATAGTAATCCGTTAAAGTGCTTAAGTAATCCTTTAAGCGTCGTAAATAATATTTTTAGCGACACAATTTATTCTGCAAAGTGTCAGGAATATTTCCCCATGTTTTGGCACTTTATTAATTAGCTAGAAGCTAGTGTGTTGATAAAAGTGCTGTGTTTTGTGCTTAGAGTACGTTTTAGGCACATCCAATCTCTGTATCTTATTCCTGGAGACGCAATTATACAACCCTTGTATCCCTACACACACTATGGGTGTAGTAGAATATTTCTGGCTCATTCAGGCCTTTAGAGGCAGTGTCTGCCTGATGCTGGCTATATCAGCATGTTCAATAGGTTATCCGTTCAAATGCTACTGTGCTACTGTGCATCATGTTTGTCACTAGAGTTCAGTAAGTAAATATGTAGTGACGGAAAAAATCAAAGTATGATGCAGATATGTACAAGTATCAACAATCAAGTAGCAGTTTATCAGAAATCTCAGTTAAGCACAGTAACTAGGCAACAATTAATAGTTAATTAAGTCGTACGGATACCTGGTTTAGTGAGGGTTGTCACATTCTCCCCCCGTTAAATAAATTTCGTCACGAAATTTTAAATTCTGCTTGTAGAAGCAGGGTTCTCAGGAAATAAGTGGGAGTATTTCTCTTTCATTCGGTCTTCACGCTCCCAGACGAACTCAGGACCATGTCTAGCATTCCAACGAACTTTGACGAGCTTGACACTGCTCCGGCGGGTCTTGTTAACTTTCCAATCCGTGACCTCGACAGGTTCTTCAACGAAGTGGAGCGTGTCATCAATATGAATTTCGTCGGTAGGAATGGCAACGTTAACTTGAGTTGGACTTCTCTTCAGTTTGGATACATGAAATATATCGTGAACATTATTCAGTTCGGCAGGTAGATCCAACTTGTATGCTACGGTCCCAATTCTTTCCAAAACCTTGAAAGGACCAATGTAGCGCGGATTCAACTTCCCACGTTTCCCAAATCGTGCTACACCCTTCCAGGGTGATACTTTCAACAAAACCATATCCCCAACCTCAAACTCCTGAGGTTTCCTTTTCAGATCTGCGTAGGTCTTCTGACGGTCACGAGCCGCACTAATGCGATCTCGGATTTGCGCAATCTTATCTGTAGTTTCCTGAACTACATCGGGACCTACCATTTGTCTATCACCTGCGTCAGACCAACAGAGCGGCGACCTGTACTTGCGTCCGTATAAAGCTTCGAATGGCACGGCACCAATACTGGTGTGGTAGCTGTTGTTGTATGAAAACTCAACCAGGGGTAAATGCTTATCCCAGCTACCGCCTAAATCCATCACACATGCTCTCAGCATGTCCTCCAACGTCTGAATCGTCCGCTCACTTTGACCGTCGGTCTGCGGGTGAAAAGTTGTGCTCATATTCAGCTTTGAGCCAAAAGCTTCCTGAAAGGATTGCCATATCCTCGATACGAACCTTCCGTCTCTATCAGAAATAATCGAGAGAGGTACTCCATGGCGTGTAACAATCTCTCTCATGTAGATTTCAGTCAATTTGCTTGTATGATCCTTCTCGCGGATAGGCAAGAAGTGTGCTGACTTTGTTAAGCGATCCACTATCACCCAGATAGTGTCATGGCCTTTTGGCGTTCTTGGCAACTTCGTAATAAAATCCATGGAGATTTCTTCCCACCTCCACTGGGGAATTTTTGGTTGCTGCAGAAGTCCCGAAGGCTTCTGGTATTCCGCTTTAACTTTGGCGCAAGTTAAACATTTGCTCACGTAAATAGCAACATCGCCCTTCATCCTAGGCCACCAGTAATAATCTTTAAGATCCTGGTACATCTTATCCGCTCCAGGGTGGATAGAGTACCGCGACTTGTGAGCTTCATCAAAGATAACCTCTCTTAAACCACCAAACAGAGGAACCCAAATCCTTTTCCCAAAACATAACGTTCCTTCCCTGTTTGGCACCAAAATCTTCTCCATCCCACGGAGATATTCTTCCTCAAGGTTTCCCTCCTTGAGAGCTTCCTTCTGTGCTGCACGAACGCGTGAGGAAAGGTCGGTTTGAATTATCATTTCCATAGCCCTAACCCTTATGGGCTTGATTCTCTCTTTACGACTTAGGGCATCAGCGACCACATTCGCCTTCCCTGGATGATACTTGATCTCGCAGTCGTAATCGTTCAACAACTCGACCCATCACCTTTGCCTCATATTCAACTCCTTCTGGTTGAATATATGCTGGAGGCTCTTGTGATCTGTGAAAATTGTACACTTTGTACCGTAAAGGTAGTGTCTCCAGATCTTCAAGGCAAAAACCACTGCGCCTAGCTCCAAATCATGTGTGGTTTAGTTCTTTTCGTGCACTTTCAGTTGGCGTGATGCGTAGGCGATAACCTTTTGACGTTGCATCAACACACAACCCAATCCTTGACGCGATGCGTCGCAGTATACCACGAAATCGTCAGTGCCTTCTGGTAGAGCTAAGATTGGCGCGTTGCAAAGCTTGTCTTTCAATATCTGAAACGCTTCATCCTGTTTGATTCCCCAATCAAACTTCTTATCTTTCTGCGTGAGGAGTGTCAACGGTTGAGCGATCTTTGAA
This sequence comes from Helianthus annuus, assembly GCF_002127325.2. Classification (NCBI taxonomy): domain Eukaryota; kingdom Viridiplantae; phylum Streptophyta; class Magnoliopsida; order Asterales; family Asteraceae; genus Helianthus; species Helianthus annuus. The sequence goes on along the minus strand of NC_035449.2, from coordinate 135,904,123 downwards.
AAGTTCTCGATGAACCTTCGATAATAGCCAGCCAAACCCAAGAATTGCCGAATCTCAGTTGGCGTCTTTGGCGTTTCCCAATCTTTGATCGCCTCGATCTTGGTGGGGTCCACGTGGATTCCATATCCGTTTACCACGTGCCTAAGGAATTGCACTTCTCGTAGCCAAAACTCACACTTAGAGAACTTGGCGTACAGCTGTTCCTTCTTTAGCAGCTCCAGAATGGCTCTAAGATGCTGCTCGTGCTCAGCCTTTGTCTTCGAATAAATCAAGATGTCGTCGATGAATACAATCACGAACTTATCCAGGTATGGCTTACAAACTCGGTTCATCAAATCCATGAACACTGCAGGTGCGTTTGTTAATCCAAACGGCATAACGAGAAACTCGTAGTGTCCATATCGAGTTCTGAAGGCTGTCTTCGGGATACTCTCCTCCTGTATCCGTAGCTGATGGTATCCAGATCGAAAATTGATCTTTGAATAGAAGCTTGAACCTTGAAGTTGGTCAAATAGATCATCGATCCTTGGCAAAGGATATCTATTCTTGATCGTCAGCTTGTTCAACTCTCTGTAGTCGATACACATACGGAAACTACCGTCCTTCTTCTTTACAAACAAGACCGGAGCTCCCCAAGGCGAGAAGCTTGGTCGGATAAATCCCTTGTCTAACAACTCTTGAAGTTGTGTCGACAGTTCCTGCATCTCAGACGGAGCAAGTCTGTAAGGTGCCTTAGCCACAGGCGCGGCGCCTGGAACTAAGTCGATGCGAAACTCCACTTGCCTTTGAGGCGGCAAGCCAGGCAAGTCTTCTGGAAAGACTTCTGGGTATTCCCTCACGACAGGGATGTCTTCGATCTTCGGCCCAACAGCCTTTTTATCCATAATGTGTGCCAGAAAAGCAACACATCCTTTCTGCAAACACTTCCTTGCTTCCAGGCAGCTAATCATCCTCAACGGCGTCTCACGCTTCTCCCCATGAACAACAATGGTCTCACCATCATCGGTCGGAATACGAATTATCTTCTCGTGACAAACTATCCCGGCCTTGTTACTCGATAACCAATCCATCCCTACTACCACGTCGAAGCTTCACAACTGGACCGGTAGTAGATCGAGAGCAAACTCACGCTCTCCCAGCTCGATTACGCAACTTCGAATCACCTCGTTAGCTTCTACTAACTTCCCATTCGCTAATTCGATCGAGTACGGAAAATTCTAACTTACGAGCGGCTAAACCAAGCATATTCTTAAATTCTAACGATACGAAGCTATAATCGGCACCAGTATCAAACAAGATAGATGCAAAAGTTTTGGTTGTTAAAGAACGTACCAGTAATCATGCCTGGATCCTGGCATGCTTCACAAACTCCGACGCTGGGTGTTCTCTCACGGTCTTGTTTCAACTCCAGGCATTCTCTCTTAAGATGTCCAATGTCCCCACAATGGAAGCATCCTAGCACTCGGCCATTTCCTTTCCTGCTTCCACCTTGAGCGTTGTTACGGTTTTCTCCTTGTTTGGGACTCTTCATCCCACAACCATCCTTGTTGTGCCTTTTCCTCCCGCACCTAGGCTTCCGACATCCATATTCATGGTGATACTTGCACCCAGCACGTCTTGCTTTAGTTTCTAAGCAAATCTTATCATTGGCCTGTCTGTTGTTAGGGCAATCTTTCTTGAAATGCCCTTTGTCTCCGCAGTCAAAACAACCTCGAATAGATCTTTGTTCATCATTATTTGTTCGGGTATCTTCGGTAAGCTTCCTTTTGTTCTTTCCAGATGACTCTACCTGAGTCTCCCTATCAGGGTTTGCAAGTTTTTCTAGTCTAATGGCTTCCGTAACGAGTGCCAAACCCATCTTGCTTGCAGCAATAGTTGTTGGTGGCGTAGATGCTGCCATTAAGCTCATGACTTGTGGTGCCAGTTCCCAAATGAACTGTCCCAATTTCCTCATTTCTGGTTCCGCTAAGTGGGGAATAACTCGTGCCAAGTCATGAAGTCTTTGCATGTATCCCAACATTTTTGGACCTTCCATTATCAGGCTCTGGAATTCCCCTTCCAACTTCTTGGTTTTCTCTTGGGAGCAATACTTCTCATGCATCATTCCCTTCAGTTCATCCCATGATAATGCATATGCTGCGGTTTCGCCCTTCATTTGAACCTGAAGGTACCACCATAGTCGAGCTCCATCTTGAAACAACTCAGAAATGTATAGGACTTGTTGTTCTGGCGTACAACCACTCATTCGAAAGATGGAATCCATACTTTCAATCCATTTCACAAAAGTTATGGCACCTCTAGTGTCGTCGAACTTCGGAGGCTTGTAGTTGAGGAAGTGCCAGTAGGAACAACCGTTATTTTCCGAGGTACCTCCGTTGCGCTCGGAGTGATGGGCCTCATATTGTGCGATGACTGCAGCAATGATTTCCTGAAGTTCCGCCTCGTTGGTGGGTATGCGCATTTCGCGTCTTGGTGGCATCTTCTAAAAGATGTTTCACATAGGTTAGGTCATAGCAGGTAAAATGTACGTATGTATTCAACAATATCAGCACATAACATCTCATGCTATCAATAAATCAGCCACATAACATCTCATGTCATAGAACATAAACCATAGATCAAACATCACAAGTGATGAGAATACTACGATTGCATTACCACAAATCGAGACCACAATGTAAAGCTTATATGTACATAACTGTATCATACAACAATAATGACTTAGTAGGGGACGACCCTAGGCAAGTCGTGCGATTTCTGGACATGTTAAGAAATCTCGGGTCTCTCCATTTTCAAATTCCAGAACTCCACCTTAAGCTTCTGAATTCCAGTCCTAGAACATCATTTCTTCTCAATCATTTCCTTGAGCTCGTCCCAGCTCAGTGCATAAGTAGCATCCGTGCTAAGGGCCTGAACATGATGGTCCCACCATGAGAGTGTGCCGTCTAGTAATGACCTTGAGGTAAAGGTATCACTCCATTTGGGGTGAACAGTTTGTCTTTCTTAGAATGGAGTCAATCTTTTCAGGCCAACGAACAAATGCAATGGCGCTTTCTGTTTCGTCGAAGTTCAAAGGCTTGCAGTTTAGGAACTGCTTATAGGTGCGGTCAGCTAGGGATTATTTCCAATAGTGCCATGCTGTGCTAAAAGCGGAGAGCTTCATGTCGTGCAATTGCCTGTGAGTTGCGTTTTTGCAGCTCGGCTCCTATCCTTGGCAACATACTGGCGTTTGTGTCACGCCTGGGTGGCATTCTCTTTTGCCGGAATGGCATGAAGTGGGTTAGACAACTTTCCAATTGTCTATGAGATACATAGCACCGTAAGCCATCATGTACTCACCCAATTTTACACATAAATATACTCAATGAATGGGTGGGGAAATAAATGTTCTGAGCCTTCTCATAGGCTTGCCAATGGCTTGTTGCTTGAAATAGAATGAACTCGAGGCTTCATCGCCTTGGTCATTCGTGTTCGAGTTATTTCCTGCTACATTGGTTTTCATTAGCTTGGCCCGCAGAGTCCACCAGGATTTCTGTGCACTACAAGTCGTTATTACGTGGGCCCCCGTAATAATAAATTGTCTTGCATAGTTACCCCAAATTTTCTCTCGTCCAAGCAGATGATCAATCAAGGAGTAACAGCAGGTGCATTGGCATGAACAGGGTCATGCTCCAATGCGGTGTTAGGAGCAACGCCTGGCTCAGGGGCCATGGCTGGCTCCGGATCAACAAATTCCTTCTCAAAATCAGCTGGATTAACCATCACAGGGGGTTACAGGGTCCTCCAAGGGCTAGTCTAAGTGTATGAACTCAAGGTCATGGTCTGGATCAACACCAGGTGGAAGAACAAGATCATCCTCAATACTGTGATCAAACTCAAGCTGTGTGCGGGAACCGGTGCAGCTGATGATGCCGTATCAGGGTCGGCGTCGAGTGAATGGTGCTGCACTCCCTATATATGCGAAAATGTGGATGTCAGAAATTCAAATGAGTCTGGGACAGGGGAATGGTCATAAGTTCCCCTGCAGGAGCGTCCGCAAGCAGTAGGTTAATTCCAGCAGCAATAGGCCCTCGCCCTCAAATGGGTCCTCTTTCTAGTAAATCGTTATCGTCGTCAGAGGCCACGTCAGGGGGGCATATCAACAATAGGGTAAGTGGCAAGGGGCACAGGAACAGGGATCACCGCGAAGGGTAAATTCCCAACAAGATGGCCATCAGTAGGCTCTACTACGACATTCAGGCGGCGCAAAAAGGGCTGAGAGTCGTCATCGTCTGTGCCGGTAGTATCGGGAACGTACACCTCGTGCTCCGATGAAACTATGTCGTCTAATACTATGGCCATGGGATTCGTAGTGTCCATCTTTCTAGTACATGATGAAGGCATGCCGTGTGTAACACAAACACACATACGTATAATAATCAATCATATATTTATATAAACATGTGAGTCAACAATAAAAAAAAATCAAATAATTCTCCTAGTCCCACTAGCCTCCCAGTCTCCTAGACTGACATTCCTAGTCCCACTAGCCAAATTCCTCCCAGTCTCTAAGACTGCTCTATCATCCACCTCGACCTCTTAGATCGAGCCTCGGCCTCCAAGACCGGGCCTCAGCCTCCAAGACTGAGCCTAAAACAACAAACATCTACCTCGATCTCTAAGATCGAGCCTCGGCCTCCAAGACTGAGCCTAACATAAATAACATCTACCTCGATCTCTAAGATCGAGCCTCGGCCTCCAAGACCGAGCCTCAGTCTTCAGGACTGAGCCTAATAATGAATAAATGAAATGTGCTCAACATTTGTTTGTAAAAACGTTTTGGATCTGGACTTAAGTGGTATGCAGAAAATGTTTTCATGAGAGCCCTAGTGATCATAGTCTAGACTCGAGAAGGAATCCTAGTTCGCTATGATCAGAGCTCTGATACCAAGCTGTCACACCCTGGCTTTGCGGAAGCGTGGTTAATTTGGTGTGACTTCTTAATACCATAGCTTAATCACAACAAGCTATATGAATTAAAAATATGCAAGATCATCCATTGATAAAAATATTAAACATTGTCTTAACGGGTTAACACCCAACAACCATAACTTTGTCTAAACATTACAAATGCAAACTTAAAGTAAACATGGTTCAGGGACTGTGACTTGTCCAGGAAAGAGTCACAAGCCTCGAACCCTGGATGACCTCGGGCTTAATGCAGCGGAAAACAAGCCATACCGCGCCAGATCGTTAGTTTCCTGAAATACATGTAAGTTGAAAAATCAACAATAATGTTGAGCGAGTTCATGTGAAAGTGAGTAAACAAACCTTTATCTTTATCAAAAACCTGGTATGTAGCAAATAAGGAAAAAGAGATCACCAATGGTTTGCAAGGCCATTGATATGTGTGAAGTGCAAGTAGGGATGACTCAAACCTAGCGGATTTATGCGTCGGCCACTAAGTCACCCCGAGGTCCGTTCAGCTGGACCTGGGGATGGGCTCGCTACACCCAGATAGATCTACCGCTCCTGTCCCTCGGTCCTAGAATGAGGATTAATGGCCTCCAGTTTCTGCCTACCCACTCACATGATCTAAGTAACCCTCCTTACGCTAACCATACCATGTATAAACATATTCATAATCATAGTAACATGTATTTCACCCCCGCAGTTTATAAAACTGAAAACAGTTAAGAGAAAAGGGGGACATGAACTCACAGTCAGTGCGTAGCTAAATCAAGCACTCCAAATGTCCGAAAGCTGTGCAACGACCTACATGTGCTAATTCTATTAGACGGGTGGCCGTGCTTTAGCTTTATAGTTTAATTTTCGGGAAACAGTTAGACAACTGTTCCTTGTACATATTTGGTAGTAAATCTCCTTCCCAAGGATGGGGGAATTAATACATGTGCGTTTATAATATTAAGTCTCACTTAATACATTTTATTTCTCATCCCAAAATATAATTATTTTTCTCAAAAATAATATATTTTCTTTTTACATAATACTTTCCAAAATAATACGTTGACAATATCCGCATTTATGAAAATTTCCGGATAAGGCGTAAGTTACGTTTTGGCGATTTAGTGGTAATAGTAATTACCGTTGTAACTTATATGTTTGTCGTGTAGGCGTTGGTATTATTTTGGGTTCGACAAAGTTTGTAAATATTATTTTTACTCTAAAAATAATATTTATATATTTTCACAAAATAATCATAAACAGTGTGGTGAAAAATATATTTATCGAATAAATATTTATCACGTTTAGTTTTTGTGAAAATCCCACCTCCGATTATTTAATAAATAAAGTCATGGCGAAATATATTTTGAAAACATTTCAAAATAGTTTAACACTTGTAAATAATTCTAAGTGTTAGATTTTTAGAAAAATTTCGCCAGAGTTTCTCCTGTAACTGGAGGTGGCCACGCTTTCAAGCGTATCATTTTCTTTTACAAAATCACTTCAACAATTTCTTTAAATCAACCAATCAATTTCCGATACTTCAAACCAGTTTCAATACATTAAACTTGTAGACTAGTATGTAAAATCGCATTATTACATGAACTTGTAGTTTTTCCGAAAGTCGTAATGTAGATCACCTTATATTTAGTGGATCTATGTATAAAATAATTTAGTCTTGTAAAAACCCCGTTTTTGGAACAAATCACTCTTTACAACTTCCCGACCACTTTTATAAAAATTGTTATTTTGTCGGATCTTTCGTTTCACAAGTTTCTATACACTTGTAGTTTAAAAAAAATCATCTTTGTTAACATGTTATCCAACTTTTATAAAACATGATTTTCTCGACACTTGGTTCTACGAATATACCACTTGCAGATACGTAGATCGGCTCGTTTTAAATACTATTTTACAAGTCAAAACACTTTTACACAAGTTCATGTTTCTCGTGTGGTGGAGTTTCACCTTTTAACCCTTGTACCGCTAGAAACAAGCTTATGTTAAGATACATGATCTTAACGAGGTCGGGTTAAACGATGATAAGAGCCACCACATCGTAGATCGGGCCTCAATAACCAACATATTCGATTACTACAACTTTTACACGCGTTATAAGCTTTTAACCAACAATATTCGAGTTTTAGTAGCCTTTAAAGATTTAAAAGATGGGTTTCCAACTTTTAACCGTTAAAAATCATTTTAACCACTTTAGATACGATCAAGAGCGAGTTTTAAATGTTATACCTCTAGCTCGGGGCTAGGGAAGATCTTTGGCGAAAATGGCGTGGATAAAAGCAAATGAACGAGGTCCTTTAACTTCCGCTTGCTTCAAGCTTCCTCGTACGTGACTCGAATGCCTTGTATGTGCTTGGAATGGCAAGACAAGAACCGAAAGATGGATGGTTGTGGGTGGGGGGTTACGGCCGAGAAGAGAGGGAGAGCAAGAGGGAGTTGGGTGTTGGTGATTTGTGGTGTCAAGACTAATGTGTTTAGTCTTGATCTTATAGACAAAATTTTGATTATCGTCCAATGGTTTACAAGTCCTCTAGATATCCACGAAATCTAATATAATATTCAAAAGGTGTACCCTTTTGGTTCCCTCTTGTTGGCCGAAATCCTTAGGGGGAAAAGACATCCGGTTCGATCTCGATTGTTTAGTTAGTGTTCAGTTACATTAAGTAGGTTACTTTTAGAGGTTAACCCCGTTAGTTGCATGACGCGTTATAAAGCGGGTGTTAGGGTAATCAGGGACCCTAACTGGCTCAGAAAAAGACTAATAATATTTCTGGCAATATTTTTATGTTCCGGGTATAGTCCGGTTGTTCGGTTGGATAGTAATCCGTTAAAGTGCTTAAGTAATCCTTTAAGCGTCGTAAATAATATTTTTAGCGACACAATTTATTCTGCAAAGTGTCAGGAATATTTCCCCATGTTTTGGCACTTTATTAATTAGCTAGAAGCTAGTGTGTTGATAAAAGTGCTGTGTTTTGTGCTTAGAGTACGTTTTAGGCACATCCAATCTCTGTATCTTATTCCTAGAGACGCAATTATACAACCCTTGTATCCCTACACACACTATGGGTGTAGTAGAATATTTCTGGCTCATTCAGGCCTTTAGAGGCAGTGTCTGCCTGATGCTGGCTATATCAGCATGTTCAATAGGTTATCCGTTCAAATGCTACTGTGCATCATGTTTGTCACTAGAGTTCAGTAAGTAAATATGTAGTGACGGAAAAAATCAAAGTATGATGCAGATATGTACAAGTATCAACAATCAAGTAGCAGTTTGTCAGAAATCTCAGTTAAGCACAGTAACTAGGCAACAATTAATAGTTAATTAAGTCGTACGGATACCTGGTTTAGTGAGGGTTGTCAAAGACAAGCCCAAAGGATCACTGGGGACAAGCCCGAAGGGTAACTGGGGACAAGCCCGAAGGATAACTGGGGACAAGCCCAAGGATCGTATGTAAACTGGAGTATGGCCCTTACTGGCGACTATCCAAACTTAGTGACATGAAAATGCCAAAACCTTAGCTAACGTGAAAACGTTAGAAACCTTAGGAACGGATGTATGGTACGTCTACCATTATACGTAGGACCCTAGGTATAGCCAGTACGATGGGGTTATCAGCCCCTAAAGCGAGTATTGGTCCCAAAGACGTGAACTATACCAGGATCATCGTGCGCTACAGGCGAAAACTGGGGACAAGCCCAAGGATAACTGGGGACAAGCCCAAATAACTGGGGTTGAACCCAAGGATCTGAGTTGCTTCTGAAGATTGTCGACATTATGCTAAGGATACCTGGACTTATCAGAACTCAAAATCTCGTGAGAGAAGGATGAAGGATACATGATCCTTATCCTTAAATAAGAAGATATGTAAATAAGAGTTCAAGCTTAGGACATTACCAGAGTAAGGATCATTGATGCTTCAGGGATCCTTGAAGGATACTTCCAATGTAAGGATCATTCATGCCAGAAGGATCTTGCTCACATGAAATATTTTTTCAAGTGGACAGCATTCCAGGCTCTTGGTAACAGATTACCTTCCATGGTAAGCAATCTATATGCCCCCTTTCCTGCTTCGGCTTCAATCAAATAAGGGCCTTCCCATTTTGGTGCCAATTTCCCATCAGCAGGATTGGTGGTATTTTGGAATGGTTTTCTCAATACCATATCCCCAACTTGGAATTTCCTTATCCTGACATTTTTGTTGTAAGCACCAGCCATTCTTTGTTGGTAGCTAGCCATCCTTATCCTAGCCAGATCCCTGTTCTTCAATAGTATCCAAGTCTTGAGCCAGGTTTGCATCATTCTCCTCAGGATCACGGGTACTTGTTCTAGCAGTTGGAACCACCATTTCTGTAGGGATCACTGATTCTGCCCCAAACACCAAAGAGAAGGGTGTTTGACCAGTAGCATTCTTGGGGGTTGTCCTATCAGCCCAAAGCACATAAGGCAATTCCTCTGCCCATTTCCCCTTCTTGGATCCAAGTTTCTTCTTCAGATTGTTGATGATGATCTTGTTGGATGATTCTGCTTGACCATTGGCTTGTGGGTGGACTGGTGTTGATGTTATCATCTTAATCCCCCAACTGTCACAAAAGTTAGTAGTCCTGCTCCCAATAAATTGGGAACCATTATCACCTACAATTTCAGAAGGAATGCCAAATCTAGTTATAATGTTTCTCTTAATAAAGGATATAACTTGCTTCTCTCTAACTTGGGCAAAAGCTTCAGCCTCTATCCACTTGGAGAAGTAGTCAGTCATAGCAAGCATGAACACTTTTCCACCAGGTGCTTTAGGGAGCTTGCCAACTATATCCATCCCCCATCTCATGAATGGCCAAGAGGATGGTATAGGATGTAGAAATTCAGCCGGCTGATGAAGGATATTGCTGTGTCTTTGACAAGGATCACACTTCTTAGCATACTCCACAGCATCCCTTTTCATAGTTGGCCAGTAGTATCCTGTCCTTAAGATCCTTGAGAACAATGCCCTGCCCCCAGTGTGGTTTCCACAATCTCCTTCATGGAAGTCTTTTAACACTTCTTGAACTTCAGGATCCTCGATACATCTTAAATATGGTCCTGCAAGAGATCTCTTATATAGCATATTATTTAAGATTGTGAATTGAGATACCTTAATTCTGAAAGCCCTAGGATTTTCTCCCATATGAATCTCTCCGTGTTGTAAGTATCTCATGATTGGTGAGATCCATGATCCTGAACAAGATTGAGAATCCTCTTCTATATCCATGGCCACCTGATTTTCAATAGCAGGAGCCAGGATATGGATGATGGGGATACTTATATCCTCTGGGATCTTCAAAGATGATCCTAGATTGGCCAATGCATCAGCTTCTGTATTTTCCTCCCTTGGTACCTGTGTCAAACTGAAGGAAACAAAGGAGAGTGCCAGTTCTTTGACTATCTCTAAATATTTGGTTAGTTTTTCACCTTTAACAGCATAGGATCCATTAAAGTGATTGGTTATTAACAATGAATCCACGTATACCTCAAGATACCTGATCCTCATATGCTTAGCGATTTGCAAACCAGCGATTAAGGCTTCGTATTCAGCCTCATTATTAGTGGCTTGGAACTCACAAGCTATGGAATGGGGTATTATGTCCCCCTGTGGCGATTTTAGTAGTATACCAAGCCCCGTGCCTTTAACATTTGAGGATCCGTCAGTATGTAGTATCCAAGGATCCTTGGTTTCATCCAGCTGCTAGACTTTCAATTCGGCTTCCTTTTGTAAATCACTACTGAAATCAGCCACAAAGTCTGCTAATGCTTGGGAATTGATGGCCGTTCTAGGCTCATATCTTATATCATGGGCACTAAGCTTTACTGCCCACTTAGCCATTCTTCCGGACATCTCTGGTTTCCTGAGGACATTCTTAATTGGAAAATTAGTTCTAACAACAATAACATGGGTTTCAAAATAATGTCTTAGTTTAGTAGATGCCATAATCAGTGCAAGAATAAGTTTTTCAAGGTGTGAATACCTGGATTCAGCATCAAGTAAACTCTTACTTACATAATAGACAGGATATTGTGTACCTTCATGATCCTTAACAAGGACTGCACTTACTGCTTTTGAGGATACCGCAAGGTATAAGGATAACACATCTCCTTTTTCTGGTTTCATCAATGCTGGGGCTGAGGACATGTATTCTTTTAGGGCTTGTAAAGCATTCTCATGCTTTTCAGTCCATTCGAATTTCTTGTTCTTTCTTAGGATATCATAGAATTCTTTACACTTTTCTGAGGATTTGGATATGAATCTGTTTAGAGCTGCTATCCTGCCTGTTAGCCTTTGCACATCCTTAGCGTTGGCAGGGGATTTGATATTCACCAATGCTTTGATTTGTTCCGGGCTTGCTTCAATGCCCCTCTGGGTTACCATATATCCTAAGAATTTACCTGCTTTAACACCAAAGTGACATTTTGAAGGATTAAGCTTCATGTTATAATTATCAAGGATATCAAATGCTTCCTCCAAGTCCCTTAGGTGATCCTCAGCTTTTTTGGATTTCACCACCATATCGTCTATGTACACTTCCATAGTTTGTCCAATTTGATCTTTGAACATCATATTCACCAGCCTTTGATATGTTGCACCTGCATTTCTTAATCCAAAAGGCATAGCAATATAACAATATAAACCGGTTGGGGTCATAAAGGCCGTATCCTCTTGGTCAGATGGTTCCATCTGAATTTGTTGGAATCCAGATGATGCATCCATAAAGGTTAACAGTTCATAACCCGCCGTTGCATCCACCATGGAGTCAATGTGGGGTAATGGGAAAGGATCCTTGGGACATGCTTCCTCAAATCAGTGAAATCGACACATACCCTCAACTTTCCATTTTTCTTTTGAACAACAACCACATTGGCTAGCCATTTTGGATACTTCACTTCTCTGATCATACCTGCTCGTAGTAATCTTTCTACCTCTTCCTAGATAATGGCATTTCTTTCTGGTGCAAACTTCCTCCTTTTTTGATGGATTGGTTTAACTGACCTGTCAATGCCAGGTTTATGAGTGATAATATCCTTAGATATACCTGTCATATCCTCATGTTTCCATGCAAAGGTAGATTTTCTTCTTTTGAGGAATGATACTATGTCTTCTTTCATTTTATCAAGGATCCCTGATCCGATGTAGATTTTGGATTCAGGATCATCAGGATCCAAGAGGATTTCGTCCACATCCTGCTCTCTTGCCTCCAAGACACCCCTTGGAGGATACTTTAATTGCTATTGCTCCCTTGATTTCGAGGCTGGTTTCATTGATGAGGTGTAACAATCCTTAGCCTCCTGTTGATCACTATCGATCTTGATTATTCCCCATAGGCTAGGGAGCTTCACACACTGATGGTAGGTGGATGGGACTGCCTTCATATCGTGTATCCAGGGCCTGCCAAGGATAACATTACAACAAGACAAACAGTCAATAACACAAAATTTTTGATAATTATGTAATCCTTCCACATAAATTGGGAGTTTGATGTCCCCCAGGGTTTTCTTAGTTTCGCCACTAAATCCTACAAGCACGGAGGATCTTGGTGTGATATCTGATTCAGGGATACCCATTTTCTTCAGAACATCAAGCTGGATAATGTTTACTGAGCTTCCTCCGTCAATAAGGATCCTGCGGACAAAGTGGTTAGAAATAAAGAGAGTAATAACTAAACTATCATGATGAGGATCCTGGATGTCAACTCGATCATCCTCATCAAAGGTTATCACTTTTCCTTCCGAGACACTTGATGTTCGTATAAGTCTTTCTCCGTTATCCATTTTAGCTTCCTTTGCATGCCTTTTAGCTGTTGAGAAGGATGTACCACAGATGTCTGATCCTCCAGAAATAAAGTTGATCACTTGTGCATCTGCCGGAGGAGTTGGAGCTCTTTCAGGGATCCTTTCAGGATCCTGAGTCCTTTGCTTTTTTCTTCCCAACAATTGTTTCAAATGCCCCTTGCTCAGCAGATATCCAATTCCCTTTCGTAATGCGATGCATTCTTCTGTCAAATGCCCAAAATCCTCATGGTATGCACACCACTTTGATTTATCTTTAGCTGCGGCTGGTTTGTCATTTTTTCTGGGCCATCTGGCCTTTTCTCCTAGATTCTGCATTGCAAGGATTAGTTCATGGTTATCAACGGAAAAACAGTATTCAGAAATCGGAGGATAATCTTCATCATCCTCTTCTTGGTCAACAACATGCACATTCTGGTTGTCAGTTCTGTTATAGGATTTGAATTTGTTGCTTTTGAAAGAGGATCCTTGCTTTTCTTGTTTTGAGGATCCTACTTGTCTCTCCTGGATCCTCTTGTCATCCTCTAGCCGGATGAACCTGAGTGCCCGAGTTCTTACTTCGTCTAGGTTCCTGCATGGTGTCATAACAAGATCATCATAGAACAATGAATCCTTAAGCAATCCCATCTTGAAGGCCTCAACAGCTGTGGCCACATCCAAGTTAGGAATATCCAAGGATTCTTTACTAAATTTGGTTATATAATCCCTTAATGATTCATTATGACCCTGAGTTATCCTGTATAAATCGCTAGTCAGTCGTTCAAATTTTCTACTACAAGAAAATTGATTATTGAATAAGTTAACTAAATTAGCAAACGAAGTAATAGAGTAAGGGGGAAGACTTAGCAGCCATTTAAGAGCTGATCCAGTAAGAGTGGATCCAAATCCCTTGCACAGACATGCTTCCTTTAACCTTTCTGGAATTGGATTGATCTCCATCCTCTCCCTGTATTGTGCTATGTGTTCCTCAAGATCCGTCGTACCATCATACAACTTCATAGTAGGGATATGGAATCTTTTGGGTATCTCAGCATCACAAATTGGTGGTGCAAAACGAGATACCTTATGGCTTCCATCTGTAATTTCCGGGATAGGTTTGACTACCCCTGGAACACTTGATATCATATCCTTCAGTTTCTGCAGTTCTCTGGCCATAGCATGGTTGATACCTGTATCCTGCATGAATCCATGGTTAGTGGTATGAGAATTATTAAAAGTGTTACCTCCCATCGAGTTCAAGTTAGGAACATTGGATGTGAATCCATATTGCTGGGATTCTGGGATGATGGAGGGACCAGTGGAAGCAATGGTGTGCATCGGAATAAAATCTCCTTGATGGACATCTGGACTTCCGGTTTGCAAATTCTTCAAGGATCCTAGTATCTGAAGGGATCCCTGAACATGGGATGATCTTGGAACGAAGGAGGATCCTTGAACCTGGGATGATCCTGGAACGAAGGAGGATCCTTGAACCTGGGATGATCCTGGAAAGAAGGAGGATCCTGAGTTCATGAAGGATCCCATATGCTGAGTATAGGATCCTGCCGGTTGGAATATGATCCTGATGCCTGAGTCACCGCTGCTGGGCCGAAATGCACTCCTCTTAATCCACCCATATGTTGAATGTCTGGGGCCTCTGATGGCTGAGAAGTAATCATCGGAGTATCAAAATTCAAAGATTTGGGCATTAGTGGGGAATGATCCTCTGCCATTTTCTTTTGACTTTTGAGATCTCCGATTTCCTTGAGGATCCTGTCATTAGTTTCATCCTGCTGCTGCATACGATCCCTCATCTGCAAAATCAAAGTAAATATATCACTAGTACTGGGAGCAGAAGAAGTTAGAGCAGAAGATGAAGGTTTAGAGAAGATAGGAGTTGGTCTCTTCTCAGCATTTTTCTGAGATCCAGCTGGTGGTGGAGGCAAAGGTGGAATGCCATTAGATGAATTGACTGCAGACAACGCTGTGGAAGTATTCTTTAACGATGAAGCCATGCAACACTTCTGGAATGATCACCAACAGAAAAATTTTCTTATGAATGAAGCACCAATTGCCCCACGGTGGGCGCCAAACTGTTTTCGTCAAAAATCACACAAGGATAATGCAACCAAACTCTTTGTAAACGGGGAATGATGCTTAGTATGATGAGCAAAGTAAAGGATCACTTAAATATAAATTGCACAAGTGACACAAGGATTTATACGAGGAAAAAGCCCTTGATCAATGAATGATCTCCGGCATAAAAAACCTCGGGTGATGGAAACTACCGATAACCAAACTTCAATATAACAAACAATGTTTACAACTTCGGATGGTAACGAGCTAGGTACAAGGATCACTATAGTATCGTATGCTAAAGCGTGTGAGAAATGTGTTGTGTCTTCCAAATGCTGAAGAGTGCAATTTATACAAGTGTGTGTGGTTGTATTTTAGGCAAATCACCTAACTACTAACTCGTTACCCCTTTAGGAATAGAAGTAAATTTAGCCTAATTAATTGCCCTTGAATTGTGCTGAGTTTCCATATTCTCCATAACGTCCATCTTTGATTATGCATGTGCGAAATTAGCGTGACAGATTCCTTGTTTACGTTGCTAAGACCTGGTCCAACTCGTAATTCCTGCAAAACAACATTAAATCCAAAGAGAACAATCGTTAGTATGAGGATCCTTAGGATGATCCATGATCCTGATCCTGGAGCTCTTCTGAGGATCACTATCTGCCAAAGAAACAAGGATCACTTGTTAGGATATCATGTAAGGATCACAGGTCATTAAAATCCTGCCCTAACACTCATCATCTAGCTCGGCCAACCTTTGCTTCCAACCCTCTTGGTCCCATTCAGCTCTCTGTCAAAGGCAGGATCCTCAGCCTCCTTAGCCATTTGCAGCTTGATCTTCAGCATGGCAATAGTAGCAGAGTGCTTAGCCCCTTCCATGATTTCTGCCTTCTCTTGCTGGGCTGTGATCTGAGCCATGACCAGTTCTTTCTGCACCAGGTTGAGATCCTTCTCAAGGGAAGAAATCTTCTTGTCTTTAGCAAGGAACATGTGCTGGAAGTCCAGGTTTTTCTGCTCAGCTTCGGCCAGATGGTGATCAAGGAGCATTTGGATCTCAGCAAATTTCTGCATAAAAAGTTAACAATCAGGATCACGTATGCACAGAAAGAAAAGTTCAGACTTAAGGATTCAGGATCCTTACCTCGAAGACGTATTCCTTAAATTGATGCTGAATGAGAGGGAGGCCTTCAGTGGGCTCAGTGGTCTTTCTCTTCTTGGCACCCTTGCCCCTGGTGCTCATGCTCTTAGGATTCGGGATGCTTGGGCTTGCAGCCAGCTCTTTTTGAGGGACCTTGAGGAGGCGTATTCATTGAGATCACTTACACTGAACCTGGAAGCAGACTTTGAGGATTTTCTAGCACCTACAAATACAAAACACATATAAGTATTCATACCTTATATTTATTTAAACATTTATTTAAACATTTATTTAAACATTTATTTACACATAGATATGGATACATACTTGACATTGTGTAGAAACCGGAGGAGATTTCTTGAGAATCCTTTGTTTTGGCTTGAAATGTTCTGATTGCAGGATCAAGCTTCCAAAAAGCAAGAATCCTTTCTTTTGTAACAGCAGACTCCTGGATGTGAGAGAGTGAGATAGCTGCACAACAAAAACAAGCAGAAGGATCAGTTATCCTTAACAGAAAAAGAACCCTACTATGGTCCTGGTCCAAGGATCCCATATCCTACCCTGGGTGGTCCACTTTTTGGGGAGGTCATTCCCATCCGAGATGGAGTCCCTCTTTACAAAGAAGAACTGATTTCTCCAGTGGGAATCATTTTTGGTGGTTTTCAGAATTGGGTGAGTCTGACCAGGTTTGTGCTTGAAAAGAAAACGATAGGAATCATGGCTGACAAGATTATACATATAACTCAACTCAGACATCCGTATTTCAACACCCTCCTGCTCAATGATGTTTTCAAGTGTGTAGAAGACTCTCCACATCATCGGCATGACCTGTATATAGCATATACCGGTGAGTGTGAAGAATGCTTGTGTTAGAGCAGGGAAAGGATAATTGAACCCTATCACAAAAGGGGCTGCCGGGAAAGTGATCCAGGCGTCAGAGACGCAGTCGCTCTTCATCGAAGAATCGAAGGGTCTGAAGATGGTTCCTGCCGGAAAGCAATGACGTATCCGATCAATCTTGGGATCGGTCAAACGACAGAGTTCCAGCGAAAGATTTTTGGTTACACCCTGGCTCTTCAGGGGGCTCTCCTTCTTAGGATCCTTAGCAGGGGAGGATCGAAGATTCATCTTGGCCATGGGATTTTGAAGAAGCAGAGAATCAGAAGAAAAGTTAGAGAGAAGGAAAGAGAGATACCTGTTGGGGTCTTCGAATGAAGATTTAAAGGGAGAAACTCTCGAATTTAAATGCAAAATATCACCCATATCTCTATCCTATTTATAATCATTGTTTGTTGCAGGGATGACCCTCGCTGACGTAAGCCTCACAACGGCTATATCTCCAAGTAACGGAGAGTCCGAATTTCATTCAAACATGACTATCTAATTGGATATCAACTAGTCATGTTTGGGGGCAATTGTTAGGGATAGAATTTTATTGCCTATGGATCACGGATCCTCAAGTGTAGCATGGATCACGGATCCTCAATTCAGTTTGAATTAAGGATCCTCATGAGACGCTGCGGGAATAAGGATCCAGGATCCTCATTATGATTCTAACTTAACAATTGTTTCCATCACCTTTTGGCTTGTTTTGCAGGTATGTTTCGAAGAAGACTTATTCCATGCGATATTCCAGGGGAATATTATTTTGGTCAAAAATCAAGCAATGATAATGCAACCAAACTTTCTGTTGTGAGGTGTGATGCTTGAATCAGTGAACGATATTAAGGATTACTCTGAAATGTAATGAACAAGTGACACAGAGATTTATACGAGGAAAAAGCCCTTGATCAATGAATGATCTCCGGCATAAAAAACTTCGGGTGATGGAAACTACCAATCACCAACTCAAATTAAACAAGAAACGTATTACAACTTCGGATGATAGCGAGCTAATTACAAGGATCACTATAGTGTAAAGTGCACAAAAATGTGTAATCGCCAAGTGAATTGTCAAGAGCTGGTGAGAGCAGTTACGAGTGTGTGTGTTAAGCTAAAAAATAGCCAAGTGTTTCTATTTAGCTTGCTATCCCCTTTAAAAATAGAAAATATCTAAGCTAACCAACTATCCGCATTTCATGCAAGTCCCCCACGAACTCCATAACATCCATATTGGTCAAGCACGTGCGGAATAAACATGGAATATGCTCCAGGAATATCGCCAAGACCAAGTCCAAGCTCGTACTCCTACAAAACAACATCATATTTGTTAGGGGAGTATTTCTCAATGACCTGTGATCCTTAATTACTGTTGGGTTTGGTGATCCTCACTTCTGTTTCAGTTAGTGATCCTCAGAAGTGCTTCAGGATCAGGATCATGGATCATCTTAAGGATCCTTATACTAACGATTGTCTACTTTGAATATGGTATTGTTTTGCAAGAGTACCAGCTTGGACTTAGTCTTGGCGACATTCCTGGGGCATATTCCATGTTTATTCCACACGTGCTTAGCTAAAAGTGGACGTTATGGAGTCGTGGAGGACTTACACCATTTCCGGAATGTTAGTTAGTGTAGATATTTTCCATTTTTAAAAGGGGTAGCGAGCTAATTAGAAAACACTTGGCTATTTTTGGCTACACACACACTCGTACAACTGCTCTCACCAGCTCTCTGCAATTCACTTGGCGATTACACACATTTTTACACAATACACTATAGTGATCCTTGTACTTAGCTCGCTATCATCCAAAGTTGTAATACATTCTGTTTTGGTCAAAAATCACACAAGGATAATGCAACCAAACTCTTTGTAAACGGGGAATGATGCTTGGTATGATGAACAAAGATAAGGATCACTATAATGAAAATTGCACAAGTGACACAAGGATTTATACGAGGAAAAAGCCCTTGATCAATGAATGATCTCCGGCATAAAAAACCTCGGGTGATGGAAACTACCGATCACCAAACTTCAATATAACAAACAATGTTTACAACTTCGGATGGTAACGAGCTAGGTACACAGATCACTATAGTATCGTATGCTAAAGCGTGTGAGAAAATGTGTTGTGTCTTCCAAATGCTGAAGAGTGCAATTTATACAAGTGTGTGTGGTTGTATTTTAGGCAAATCACCTAACTACTAGCTCGTTACCCCTTTAGAAATAGAAGTAAATTTAGCCTAATTAATTGCCCTTGAATTGTGCTGAGTTTCCATATTCTCCATAACGTCCATCTTTGATTACGCATGTGCGAAATTAGCGTGACAGATTCCTTGTTTACGTTGCTAAGACCTGGTCCAACTCGTAATTCCTGCAAAACAACATTAAATCCAAAGAGAACAATCGTTAGTATGAGGATCCTTAGGATGATCCATGATCCTGATCCTGGAGCTCTTCTGAGGATCACTATCTGCCAAAGAAACAAGGATCACTTGTTAGGATACCAAGTAGGGATCATAGGTCATAAAAATCCAGCCCTAACAATTGCCCCCAATTATAAGGAGTATTTATGTAATATTAATGAGTTATATTTTGCCGGATCTTATCCATAACTAACTCAACGGATATATAGCCGTTAAGAATGAACTATCTGTTGCGATATGACATCATGGAGATGACAGCCCTGCACAAATCATCATTATAAATAGAAATAGGGATAGGATCGTTTGCATTTAAATTCAAGAACTCTTCCCTTTATAACCGCGATCTGAGGATTGAACAGGTATTCCCCTTCTCCTTCTCTCTTGCTTATTCTGTACTTCTTTCTTTTTCCATCGTCTTGTAAAAAATGTTGCTCCGGAATTCTCCCAGTAAGGATCCTAAGAATAATAGCCCCTTGAAGGGTCAAGGGATCATCAAGGATTCCCCCACCGAGAGGTGTTGTTTTACTGATTCTCAGATTGACAAAATCCGTCATTGTTTTCCGGCTAACACCTTTTTTAAATCTTTCAACCCTACCGCTTTGAGCGATTATATTTCTGAGACTTGGGTAGCTTTCCCGGTCACTCCTTTCACGATAGGATACTCATATCCTTTCCCTCAGTTCACCAAGTCTTTTTTTCTCCCTTACCGGCATCTGCTATATCCAGGCTATGCCGATGATCTGGAGGGTTTTATATACCCTTGAAAGGATCATCGAACAAGAAGGGATTGATCTGGGTATGGCGGAGTTGGGTGAGATGTATGATCTTACAACTTTTGGATCCCACCGGTACTTGTTCAAACGAAAGGCTGGAGAGGAGCACCCTGTCCTCAAGGTTACCAAAAATGATGTGAACTGGAAGCGGCGGTTCTTTTTTGTAAGGAGAGGTACCATCCCTAATGGGAAGGATTTGCCTAAGGAGTGGGCTACCCATGGTAGGATCCTAGAAGGATCACCATAGAACTTATTCCTCAGGATAAGGATCACTGATGTTCTTTTATTTTCTTGTTTGTGCAGCTATCTCCTTTCACATCTGAAGTTGACACCTGCTGCAAAAGAGAGGCTCCTGGCCTTTAAGAAGCTTGATCCTGAAACAAGAACTTTCCAGGTTACCACCCAGGATTCTCAGGAGGTATCCTCTGCCTCTGTCATAATGTCAAGTAAGTATCCTTATTTAAGGAGTATTTATATAATGAGAGTCAAATAATATTAAGATACTTATCTTGGTTTGGTTGTGTAGGTGCTGGAAAATCCTCTAAGTCTGCTTCGAAGTTCGGCATCGATGATCTTACCAATGTCAAATCCGCAAAGAAGAAGACTCCTGTTGCTAGCCCAACTACTTCAGCCCCTAAAGCACCTATCAGGGGTAAAGGAAGCAAGAAGAGAAAGGCCTCTGAGGATTTGCAAGGTCTGCCCCTGCTCCGCCAACAGTTTCTGGACTACTTTAACGAGGTAAGGATCACTGCCCCTATTTGTGTATCTTGACAGTTTTGAGGATCACTTGTTTCTGATGTTATGCCTTGTTTTCCTTGCAGAAATTTGCTGAGATAGAGACGTATGTTGGCCACGTCGAGGATCAAGACCGCCAGATTGCTGACCTTCAACAAATGGGTGTGCTGAAGGATCTTAAGATAGCTGACCTTCAGAAGGAGCTCCAGGCCACCAAGGATGATGCTGCCAGGATGCTGATCAATTTTGACTATGAGAAGCATGAGATCACCCAGGATGCCAAGGTCTCTGCTGCAATAACCATGCATAAGATCCAGCTGCAGATGGCTATGGAGGCTCAGGATCCTGCCTTCGACAAGAGCACATGGGATGTAGAGGGTTGGAAGGCGAGGCTGGCAGAGTTGGAGGATGATGAAGAAGCTGAGGAGATCCCGATGCTTGAGGGTGGAGGCGCTGGCAAGGATCATGCTGGAGAGGTAAGTGGAGCTGGTGGTGATGGTGCAGCGAAGGATTGAGCTGCAGGATTGGGCGATGAAGGAAACTTCTAGACATAGCCGGAGCCCAATTTTTTGTTTGGTGGTTGTTGATGTTTTTTTTAAAACAATTATGGTCTGTAATTCGAACAATAGTTTTAGGGTTAAGGATCCAGGATCCTTCAGACAATGGGTAGGATTACAAATGGTGGAGGGATCCTCTGTTTGGGGGATGAAGCCATTGTGATCCTGCCGCCTTTTAATTTCCTGCATGCTATGACTGCACAAACAATGGACACCCTTTGCCAACCCATGTGGACGGGCCACGTTTTGCTGGTAGAAACGTGGGTTGGCAATTTTGACAACTTTTCGAAAGGGTTAAATATTTAATAAATAAAACTTTTAACTTTTGACTTATCCTGTGATGTTATCCTTGTATATCTTTTATTCTTTCAATTGTTTTGATTCATGCTTGTCTGAGTAAGAAAAGTTAAGCAAATTATGTTTAAGAAATTTAGGATACATCCAGGATCAAGTATCCTATAGTTGAAAATTTTCAAAGTGGTTTATTTTAAGGATCATAGGTTCAGTTGTCAAAGTGTAAGGGTTATTCAAAATAATGTATGTAATTAAAACAGTTAAGGATCATACTTGAGAATCCAAGTTAGGATCCTAACCTTTAATCAGGATAACCATAAGAAAACTTTTAATGGATAATAAGGATTGAGGATCCTTAGTTGTTTAACTTCGAAAACCTGAAAATAGAGTATAACTTGGGACTAAGCCAATATAAGAGATAAGTTAGTAACTGGGGACAAGCCCAAAGGATAACTGGGGACAAGCCCGAAGGGTAACTGGGGACAAGCCCGAAGGGTAACTGGGGACAAGCCCGAAGGATAACTGGGGACAAGCCCAAGGATCGTATGTAAACTGGAGTATGGCCCTCACTGGCGACTATCCAAACTTAGTGACATGAAAATGCCAAAACCTTAGCTAACGTGAAAACGTTAGAAACCTTAGGAATGGATGTATGGTACGTCTACCATTATACGTAGGATCCTAGGTATAGCCAGTACGATGGGGTTATCAGCCCCTAAAGCGAGTACTGGTCCCAAAGACGTGAACTATACCAGGATCATCGTGCGCTATAGGCGAAAACTGGGACAAGCCCAAGGATAACTGGGGACAAGCCCAAATAACTGGGGTTGAACCCAAGGATCTGAGTTGCTTCTGAAGATTGTCGACATTATGCTAAGGATACCTGGACTTATCAGAACTCAAAATCTCGTGAGAGAAGGATGAATGATACATGATCCTTATCCTTAAATAAGAAGATATGTAAATAAGAGTTCAAGCTTAGGACATTACCAGATTAAGGATCATTGACGCTTCAGGGATCCTTGAAGGATACTACCAGTGTAAGGATCATTCATGCTAAAGGATCCTGCTCACATGAAATATTTTTTCAAGTGGACAGCATTCCAGGCTCTTGGTAACAGATTACCTTCCATGGTAAGCAGTCTATATGCCCCCTTTCCTGCTTCGGCTTCAATCAAATAAGGGCCTTCCCATTTTGGTGCCAATTTCCCATCAACAGGATTGGTGGTATTTTGGAATGCTTTTCTCAATACCATATCCCCAACTTGGAATTTCCTTATCCTGACATTTTTGTTGTAAGCACCAGCCATTCTTTGTTGGTAGCTAGCCATCCTTATCCTAGCCAGATCCCTGATTTCTTCAATAGTATCCAAGTCTTGAGCCAGGTTTGCATCATTTTCCTCAGGATCACGGGTACTTGTTCTAGCAGTTGGAACCACCATTTCTGTTGGGATCACTGATTCTGCCCCAAACACCAAAGAGAAGGGTGTTTGACCAGTAGCATTCTTGGGGGTTGTCCTATCAGCCCAAAGCACATAAGGCAATTCCTCTGCCCATTTCCCCTTCTTGGATCCAATTTTCTTCTTCAGATTGTTGATGATGATCTTGTTGGATGATTCTGCTTGACCATTGGCTTGTGGGTGGACTGGTGTTGATGTTATCATCTTAATCCCCCAACTATCACAAAAGTTAGTAGTCCTGCTCCCAATAAATTGGGAACCATTATCACATACAATTTCAGAAGGAATGCCAAATCTAGTTATAATGTTTCTCTTAATAAAGGATATAACTTCCTGTTCTCTGACTTGGGCAAAAGCTTCAGCCTCTATCCACTTGGAGAAGTAGTCAGTCATGGCAAGCATGAACACTTTCCCACCAGGTGCTTTAGGGAGCTTGCCAACTATATCCATCCCCCATCTCATGAATGGCCAAGAGGATGGTATAGGATGTAGAAATTCAGCCGGCTGATGAAGGATATTGCTGTGTCTTTGACAAGGATCACACTACTTAGCATATTCCACAGCATCCCTTTACATAGTTGGCCAGTAGTATCCTGTCCTTAAGATCCTTGAGAACAATGCCCTGCCCCCAGTGTGGTTTCCACAATCTCCTTCATGGAAGTCTTTTAAAACTTCTTGAACTTCAGGATCCTCGATACATCTCAAATATGGTCCTGCAAGAGATCGCTTTTACAGCATATTATTTAAGATTGTGAATTGAGATACCTTAATTCTGAAAGCCCTAGGATTTTCTCCATAGGAATCTCCCCGTGTTGTAAGTATCTCATGATTGGTGAGATCCATGATCCTGAACAAGATTGAGTGTCCTCACTAGGGATCATTGCAGTATCTTCTTCTATTTCCATGGCCACCTGATTTTCAATAGCAGGAGCCAGGATATGGATGATGGGGATACTTATATCCTCTGGGATCTTCAAAGATGATCCTAGATTGGCCAATGCATCAGCTTCTATATTTTCCTCCCTTGGTACCTGTGTCAAACTGAAGGAAACAAAGGAGGGTGCCAATTCTTTGACTATCTCTAAATATTTGGTTAGTTTTTCACCTTTAACAGCATAGGATCCATTAAAGTGATTAGTGATTAACAATGAATCCACGTATACCTCAAGATACCTGATCCCCATATGCTTAGCAATTTGCAAACCAGCAATTAAGGCTTCATATTCAACCTCATTATTAGTGGCTTGGAACTCACAAGCTATGGAGTGGGGTATTATGTCCCCCTGTGGCGATTTTAGTAGTATACCAAGCCCTGTGCCTTTAACATTTGAGGATCCGTCAGTATGTAGTATCCAAGGATCCTTGGTTTCATCCAGCTGCTGGACTTCCAATTCGGCTTCCTTTTGTAAATCACTACTGAAATCAGCCACAAAGTCGGCTAATGCTTGGGATTTGATGGCTGTTCTAGGCTCATATCTTATATCATGGGCACTAAGCTTTACTGCCCACTTAGCCATCCTTCCGGACATCTCTGGTTTCCTGAGGACATTCTTAACTGGAAAATTAGTTCTAACAACAATAACATGGGTTTCAAAATAATGTCTTAGTTTAGTAGATGCCATGATTAGTGCAAGAATAAGTTTTTCAAGGTGTGAATACCTGGATTCAGCATCAAGTAAACTTTTACTTACATAATAGACAGGATATTGTGTACCTTCATGATCATTAACAAGGACTGCACTTACTGCTTTTGAGGATACCGCAAGGTATAAGGATAACACATCTCCTTTTTCTGGTTTCATCAATGCTGGAGCTGAGGACATGTATTCTTTTAGGGCTTGTAAAGCATTCTCATGCTTTTCAGTCCATTCGAATTTCTTGTTCTTCCTTAGGATATCATAGAATTCTTTACATTTTTCTGAGGATTTGGATATAAATCTGTTTAGAGCTGCTATCCTGCCTGTTAGCCTTTGCACATCCTTAGCGTTGGCAGGGGATTTGATATTCACCAATGCTTTGATTTGTTCCGGGCTTGCTTCAATGCCCCTCTGGGTTACCATATATCCTAAGAATTTACCCGCTTTAACACCAAAGTGACATTTTGAAGGATTAAGCTTCATGTTTTATTTATCAAGGATATCAAACGCTTCCTCCAAGTCCCTTAGGTGATCCTCAGCTTTTTTGGATTTCACCACCATATCGTCTATGTACACTTCCATAGTTTGTCCAATTTGATCCTTGAACATCATATTCCCAGCCTTTGATATGTTGCACCTGCATTTCTTAATCCAAATGGCATAACAATATAACAATATAAACCGGTTGGGGTCATAAAAGCCGTATCCTCTTGGTCAGATGGTTCCATCTGAATTTGTTGGAATCCAGATGATGCATCCATAAAGGTTAACAGTTCATGACCCGCTGTTGCATCCACCATGGAGTCAATGTGGGGTAATGGGAAAGGATCCTTGGGACATTCCTTATTCAAATCGGTGAAATCGACACATACCCTCCACTTTCCATTTTTCTTTTGAACTACAACCACATTGGCCAACCATTTTGGATACTTCACTTCTCTAATCATACCTGCACGTAGTAATCTTTCTACCTCTTCCTTGATAATGGCATTTCTTTCTGGTGCAAACTTCCTTCTTTTTTGATGGATTGGTTTAACTGACCTGTCAAAGCCAAGTTTATGAGTGATAATATCCTTAGATATACCTGTCATATCCTCATGTTTCCATGCAAAGGTAGATTTTCTTCTTTTGAGGAAGGATACTATGTCTTCTTTCATTTTATCAAGGATCTCTGATCCGATGTAGATTTTGGATTCAGGATCATCAGGATCCAAGAGGATTTCGTCCACATCCTGCTCTCTTGCCTCCAAGACACCCCTTGGAGGATACTTTAATTGCTATTGTTCCCTTGATTTCGAGGCTGGTTTTATTGATGAGGTGTAACAATCCTTAGCCTCCTGTTGATCGCTTTCGATCTTGATTATTCCCCATGGGCTAGGGAGCTTCACACACTGATGGTAGGTGTTTTGGTCAAAAATCACACAAGGATAATGCAACCAAACTTTATGTAAATGGGGTATGATGCTTGGTTTATAGAAAAAGTAAAGGATCACTTCAGTAAGAAATATGCAAAGACACAATGATTTATACGAGGAAAAAGCCCTTGATCAATGTATGATCTCCGGCATAAAAAACCTCGGGTGATGGCAACTACCGATCACCAACTCCAATATATCAAAATATGGTTACAACTTTGGATGATAATGAGCTGAGTACAAGGATCACTATCGTAATGTGTGTCTAAGCGTGTGAGAATTGTGTTGTGTGTTCTTCCGAATGAGGAAGAGTGGTATATATACAAGTGTAGGTGACCTATTTTAGGTAAAAAGACTAATAATCAGCTCATTACCCCTTTAGAAATAAAAGTAAATCTAGCCTAAATTATCGCCCTTAAATCATGCCAAGTTTCCATATCCTTCACAACGTCCATCTCTGATTAAGCACATGCTATAGTTGTAAAGACGCGTCCTTTGATTGTGATGCTTAAGAGCGGATCCTGCTAGATGTCCTGCAAAACAACATTAAATTCAACGAAAGCAACTGTTAGCATGAGGATCCTATGATGGTCCGTGATCCTGATCCTGGAACTCTGCTGAGGATCACTATCTGCCAAAGAAACAAGGATCACTGGTTAGGATCACACGTGAGGATCATGTATTGTAAAAATCCAGCCCTAACAATTGCCCCCAAAATATAAGGAGTTTATTGTAAATTAATGAGTTATATTTTGTTCTGATCTTATCTTCAACGGACAATTCGGATAACTAGCCGTTATGACCGGACTAGCCGTTGCGATCATTACGTCACTGAAGTGACATCCCTGCAAATCATGATTATAAATAGGAGATAGGGTAAGGATCGATTTGTATTTAAATTCAGGATATACTCCCTTTATAATCTCCACCGAAGATTGATCGGGTATTCTCTTCCTTTCTTTCTTCCTTTTCCTGCTCTGTTTTTTCTGCTCTTGCTCTGTATTTGTTCTGCCACGAGTATGTTGCTCCGAAATTCTCCCCATAAGGATCACAAGAAGAGCAGTCCCCTGAAAAGCCAAGGGATCATTAAGGACTCTCCTACGGAGAGATGCTGCTTTACCGATGCTCATGTAGATAGGATTCGTCATTGTTTCCCGGCGGATGTTGTTCTCAAGTCATTCACATCCACTGCTTTGAGTGACTTTGTTTCCGACGCCTGGGTGGCCTTTCCTGCAACTCCGTTTACCATAGGATATTCGTATCCTTTTCCGGCCTTCACCCAATCTTTCTTTTCTTTAACCGGCATATCTTATATCCAAGCTATGCCGATGATCTGGAGGGTCTTGTATACCTTCGAGAGGATCAACGAGCAGGAGGGGATTGATTTAGGGATGGCAGAGCTGGCCGAGCTTTATGATCTTACCACGTTTGGTTCCTATCGATACTTGCTGAAACGGAAGGCCGGGGAGGATCACCCTGTTTTAAAGGTTACCAAAAATGATACGAACTGGAAGCGTCGTTTCTTCTTTGTGAGGAGGGATACCATCCCTAATGGGAAGGATCTGCCCAAGGAGTGGGCCACCCATGGTAGGATAGAGGATCCTGGAAGGATCACCATCAGACTTGTCTCTTATGATGAGGATCACTAATGTCTTTCTTTGTTTTTTTGTTTATTGTGCAGCTATCTCCATTGCTCATCTCAAGTTAACCCCTGCTGCAAGAGAGAGGGTTCTAGCTTTCAAGAAGCTTGATCCTGAAATCAGAAGTTTTCAAGTCACCGTCCAAGATTCACAAGAAGTATCCTCCGCATCTGCCACTATGTCAAGTAAATAAGTAAGTTATTTGTAAGACTGTTTAGCTAGTAAGGGAACTTATCTTGTTTTGATTGTGTAGGCGCTGGGAAACCTGCTAAGTCTGCCAAGTCTGCCTCCAAGTTCGGGATTGATGAACTTGCCAATGTCAAGTCTTCAAGAAAGAAGACTTCTGTTGCCAGTCCCTCTGCTTCGGCCCCTAAAGCACCTGTTAGGGGTAAAGGGAAAAAGAGAAAGACTTCTGAGGATCTCCAAGGATTTCCCCTGATCCGCCAACAATTTCTCGACTACGTCAATGAGGTAAGGATCATTGCCCCTGTTGGTTATCCTTCTCGAATATCCTGCTTGTGTATTCTGCCTGTATATCCTGCTTCTTTGAGGATCACCTGATCCTGAACTTATCTTTTTTCTCTTTTGCAGAAACTTGCTGAGATTGAGACCTACCTTGGCCATGTCGAGGATCAGGAAAGCCAAATCGCCGACCTCCAACAAATGGGAGTATTGAAGGATCTCAAGATAGCCGATCTTGAGAAGGAACTCCGGGCTACAAAGGATGAGGCTGCTCAAAGGCTGATCGACATGGATGGCGAGAAGCAGGAGATCACCCAAGATGCCAAGGTCTCTGCCGCAATTGCCATGTACAAGATACAACTACAGATGGCTGCGGAGGCTCAGGATCCTGCCTTCGATAAGAGCACATGGGATGTTGAGGGCTGGAAGGCAAGGTTGGCAGAGCTGGAGGATGAGGACGAAGCCGAGGAGATCCCAATGCTGGAGGGCGGTGATGCTGAGAGGGATCAAGGTGGAGAAGCTGGTGGTGATGGAGCAGTGAAGGTTTGAGCTGCTGGATTGGGCGATGATGGATATTTGTGACTAGGCCGGAGCCCAATTTTTTAAGTATGGTAGTGGTTTTTTTTTGTGGTTGTGATGTTTGAAACAATTTATGGTCTGTAACTTGAACAATAGTTTTTAGGGCTAAGGATCCTGGATCCTTTGAACAATAGGTAGGATCGCAAATGGTGGAGGGATCCTCTGTTTTGGGAATGAAGCCTTTGTGATCCTGCCGCCTTTAATTTCCTGCACCTGCTAAGACCGCATAGACAATGGACACCCTTTGCCAACCCATGTGGACGGGCCACGTTTTGCTGGTAGAAATGTGGGTTGGCAATTTTGACAACTTTTTGAAAGGGTTTAAGATCCTTTTGTTAATAATATAACTTTAATCTTTCTGGCTTATCTCGTGTTGTTATCCTTTATTTATCTTCTTATTTTCCAGTTTTTAGAAACATATTTGTTAGAGTAACAAGAGTCGAGCAAACCATGTTTAATAAATTTAGGATATGATCCTAGATCATATATCCTATCATTGAAAATTTTCAAGGATCATAGGCTTAGTTGTCAAAGTGTAAGGGTTGTTCAGTATAATCAGAATAGTCAAGGATCATACCTGAGGATCCAAGTTAGGATCCTAACCTTTAATCAAGATAACCATAAGTGAAATTTTAACGGATAATAAGGATTAAGGATCCTTATTTGTTTAACTTCGAGAACCTGAAAAATGGAACATAACTTGGGACTAAGCCAATGTAAAAGATAAATTAGTAACTGGGGACATGCCCAAAGGATAACTGGGGATGATCCCAAAGGATCACTGGGGACAAGCCCAAAGGATAACTGGGGACAAGCCCAAAGGATAACTGGGGACAAGCCCAAAGGATCGTATGTAAACTGGAGTATGGCCGTTGCTGGCGACTATCCAAACTTAGTGACATGAAAATGTCAAAACCTTAGCTAACGTGAAAACGTTAGAAACCTTATGAACGGATGTATGGTACGTCTACCATTATACGTAGGATCTTGGGTATAGCCAGTACGATGAGGTTGTCAGCCCCGGAAGTGGGTACTGGTCCCAAAGACGTGAACTATATCAGGATCATCGTGCGCTGCTGGCGGAAACTGGGGATAATCCCAAAGATAACTGGGGTTGATCCCAAGGATCTGTGGTGCTTTTGAAGATCTTTAACGATGTGCTGAAGATACCTGAACTATCATAACTCAAATGGTTCGTGAGAAGAGGATGAAGGATATAGGATCCTTATCCTTTGGTAAAAAGTAAGGAAATGTAATAGTTTTAAGATAAGGACATTACCAGAGTAAGGATCACTGACATCACCGGGATCCTTCGAGGATACTTCAATGTAAGGATCACATGCTTGAAGGATCATGTTCACATAAAGTATCTCTTTAAGTGAACAGCATTCCAGGCTCTTGGTAACAAGTTTCCTTCCATGGTTAGCAATCTGTATGCCCCCTTTCCTGCTTCAGCTTCAATCAAGTAAGGGCCTTCCCACTTTGGTGCTAACTTCCCGTCAGCAGGATTAATAGTGTTTTGGAATGCTTTTCTCAACACCATATCTCCGACTTGAAACTTCCTTATCCTAACATTTTTGTTGTAAGCACCAGCCATTCTTTGTTGGTAGCTTGCCATCCTTATCCTAGCCAGATCCCTGATTTCCTCAATAGTATCCAAATCCTGAGCCAGGATTGTAGCATTCTCTTCAGGATCACGAGCACTTGTTCTAGCAGTTGGGATCACCATCTCTGTTGGGATCACTGCTTCTGCCCCAAATACTAAAGAAAATGGTGTTTGACCAGTGGCATTCTTGGGAGTTGTCCTGTCAGCCCATAGCACATAAGGTAACTCCTCTGCCCATTTTCCCTTCTTGGATCCTAGCTTCTTCTTCAGATTGTTGATGATGATCTTGTTGGGTGATTCTGCTTGGCCATTGGCTTGCGGATGAACTGGTGTTGAAGTTATCATCTTAATTCCCCAACTGTCACAAAAGTTAGTGGTTCTGCTTCCAATGAATTGGGAACCATTATCACATACAATTTCAGAGGGAATGCCAAATCTAGTTATAATGTTTCTTTTGATAAAGGATATAACTTCTTTTTCTCTGACTTGAGCAAAAGCTTCAGCTTCTATCCACTTAGAGAAGTAGTCAGTCATGGCAAGCATAAATACTTTTCCACCAGGTGCTTTAGGGAGCTTGCCAACTATATCCATCCCCCATCTCATGAATGGCCAAGAGGATGGTATGGGGTGTAGCAATTCAGCTGGTCGATGAAGGATATTGCTGTGTCTTTGACAAGGATCACATTTCCTAGCATATTCTACAGCATCCCTTTTCATGGTTGGCCAGTAGTATCCTGTTCTAAGGATCCTTGAGAACAATGCCCTGCCCCCAGTGTGGTTTCCACAATCTCCTTCATGGAAGTCTCTCAACACTTCTTCAATTTCAGGATCCTCGATACATCTTAAATATGGTCCTGCAAGAGATCGTTTATATAGCACATTATTTAAGATTGTAAATTGAGATACCTTAATCCTGAAAGCTCTAGGATTTTCTCCCATCAGAATCTCCCCGTATTGCAAGTATCTCATGATTGGTGAGATCCATGATCCTGCATAAGATTGAGCTTCTTCACTAGGGATTGCTGCAGTATCCTCCTCTATTTCCATGGCCACTTGATTTTCAATAGCAGGAGCTAGGATATGGATGATAGGGATACTTATATCTTCTGGAATCTTTAAGGATGATCCTAAATTGGCCAATGCATCAGCTTCCGTGTTATCCTCCCTTGGTACCTGTGTTAAGCTGAAAGAAACAAAAGAGAGTGCCAATTCTTTGACTATCTCTAAATATTTGGTTAGTTTTTCACCTTTAACAGCATAGGGTCCATTAAAGTGATTGGTGATCAATAATGAGTCTACATATACTTTAAGATATTTCACCCCCATATCCTTAGCAATTTGCAAGCCAGCAATTAAGGCTTCATATTCAGCCTCATTGTTAGTTGCTTGGAACTCACAGGCTATGGAGTGGGGTATTATGTCCCCCTGTGGCGATTTTAGTAGTATCCCGAGCCCTGTGCCCTTGACATTTGAGGATCCATCAGTGTGTAGTATCCAAGGATCCTTGGTCTCATCCAGCTGCTGGACCTCCAATTCTGCTTCTTTTTGTAGATCACTACTGAAATCAGCCACAAAGTCAGCTAATGCTTGGGATTTAATGGCTGTTCTTGGCTCATATCTTATATCATGGGCACTAAGCTTTACTGCCCACTTAGCCATTCTTCCGGACATCTCTGGTTTCCTGAGGACATTCTTGATTGGAAAATTAGTTCTAACAACAATAGTATGGGTTTCAAAATAATGCCTTAACTTAGTTGATGCCATGATTAATGCAAGAATAAGTTTTTCGAGGTGTGAGTACCTGGATTCGGCATCAAGTAAACTCTTACTTACATAGTAGATAGGATATTGTGTACCTTCATGATCCTTAACAAGGACAGCACTTACAGCGGTTGAGGATACCGCCAAATATAAGGATAACACATCTCCTTTTTCGGGCTTTGTTAATGCTGGTGCTGAGGACATATATTCTTTAAGGGCTTGTAAAGCATTCTCATGTTTCTCAGTCCATTCAAACTTCTTGTTCTTCCTTAGGATATCGTAAAATTCTTTACATTTTTCTGAGGATTTTGATATGAACCTGTTCAGAGCTGCTATCCTGCCTGTTAGCCTTTGCACATCCTTAGCATTGGCAGGGGACTTGATGTTCACTAGTGCTTTAATTTGCTCCGGACTTGCTTCAATGCCTCTCTGAGTTACCATATATCCTAGGAATTTTCCTGCCTTAACACCAAAGTGGCATTTTGAAGGATTAAGCTTCATGTTATATTTATCAAGGATATCAAATGCTTCTTCCAAATCCCTTAGGTGATCCTCAGCTTTCTTTGATTTGACTACCATATCATCTATGTATACTTCCATAGTTTGTCCAATTTGATCTTTGAACATCATATTCACCAGCCTTTGATATGTTGCACCTGCATTTCTTAATCCAAAAGGCATGGCAATATAACAATACAAACCTATTGGGATCATAAAGGCTGTATCCTCTTGGTCAGATGGTTCCATCTGAATTTGTTGGAATCCAGATGATGCATCCATAAAGGTCAACAGTTCATGCCCCGCTGTTGCATCCACCATGGAGTCAATGTGGGGTAATGGGAAAGGATCCTTGGGACATGCCTTATTCAGATCAGTGAAATCAACACATACCCTCCACTTTCCGTTTTTCTTTTGGACAACGACCACATTGGCTAACCATTTTGGATATTTTACCTCTCTGATCATACCTGCTCGAAGTAGTCTCTCTACTTCTTCTTGGATAATGGCATTCCTTTCTGGTGCAAACTTCCTCCTTTTTTGATGGATTGGTTTGATAGACCTGTCAATGCCAAGTTTATGAGTTATGATATCCTTAGATATACCTGTCATATCTTCGTGCTTCCATGCAAAGGTAGACTTTCTTCTTTTGAGGAAGGATATCATGTCTTCTTTCATCTTGCCAAGGATCCCTGATCCGATATAGATTTTTGATTCAGGATCATTAGGATCCAAGAGGATTTCATCCACATCTTGTTCCCTTGCCTCCAAGACATTCCTCGGAGGATACTGTAATTGCTATTGCTCCCTTGGCTTCGAGGTTGGCTTCATGGATGATGTATAACAATCCTTAGCCTCCTGCTGATCACTGTCGATCTTGATTATCCCCCATGGGCTAGGGAGTTTCACACATTGATGATAGGTGGATGGGACTGCTTTCATATCATGTATCCAGGGCCTGCCAAGGATAACATTGCAACAAGATAAACAGTCAATAACACAAAATTTTTGATAATTATGTAATCCTTCCACGTAGATTGGGAGTTTGATGTCCCCCAGAGTTTTCTTCGTTTCTCCACTGAATCCTACAAGCACGGAGGATCTTGGTGTGATGTCTGATTCTGGAATACCCATTTTCTTCAGAACATCAAGCTGGATAATGTTCACTGAGCTTCCTCCATCGATAAGGATCCTGCGGACAAAATGGTTAGAGATAAAGAGAGTAATAACTAAACTATCATGATGAGGATCCTGAATGTTAATGCGATCATCCTCATCAAACGTTATCATCTTCCCTTCTGAGACACTTGATGTTCTAATAGGTCTTTCTCCATTATCCATTTTTGACTCCTTTGCATGCCTTTTGGCCGCCGAGAAGGATGTACCACAGATGTCTGATCCTCCAGAAATAAAGTTGATCACTTGTGCATTTGCCGGAGGTGCTGGAGCCTTTTCAGTGATCCTTTCAGGATCCTGAGTCTTTTGCTTTTTTCTTCCCAACAATTCTTTTAGGTGCCCCTTGCTTAACAGATATCCAATCTCTTTTCTTAAAGCTATGCATTCTTCAGTTAGATGCCCGAAATCCTCATGGTATGCACACCATTTTGACTTGTCTTTAGTCCCGGATGGTTTATCATTCTTCCTGGGCCACCTAGCTTTTTCTCCTAGATTCTGCATTGCAAGGATTAGCTCATGATTATCAACGGAAAAACAATATTCTGAGATTGGAGGATAATCTTCATCATCCTCTTCTTGGTCAACAGCATGCACATTCTGGTTGTCGTTTCTATGGTAGGATTTGAACTTATTGCTCTTGAAGGAGGATCCTTGCTTCTCCTGTTTTGAGGATCCTACTTGTCTCTCCTGGATCCTTTTGTCATCCTCTAGCCGGATGAACCTGAGTGCCCGAGTTCTTACTTCATCTAGATTCCTGCATGGTGTCATAACAAGATCATCATAGAACAATGAATCCTTAAGCAGTCCCATTTTGAAGGCTTCAACAGCCGTAGCCATATCCAAGTTGGGAATCTCCAAGGATTCTTTACTAAATTTAGTTATATAATCCCTTAATGATTCATTATGATTTTGAGTTATCCTGTACAAATCACTAGTTAATCTTTCAAATTTTCTACTACAAGAGAATTGGTTATTGAATAAATTAACTAAATTAGCAAATGAAGTAATAGAGTAAGGGGGAAGACTTAGCAGCCATTTAAGAGCTGATCCAGTAAGAGTGGATCCAAATCCTTTACATAGGCATGCTTCCTTTAGCTTTTCCGGGATTGGATTGATCTCCATCCTTTCCCTGTATTGTGCTATGTGCTCCTCAGGATCCGTTGTACCATCATACAGCTTCATAGTAGGGATATGGAACCTTTTGGGTACCTCTGCATCACAAATTGGTGGTGCAAAGCGAGATACCTTATGGCTTCCATCTGCAATCTCTGGGATAGGCTTGACTACCCCTGGAACACTTGAGATCATATCTTTTAGCTTCTGCAACTCCCTGGCCATAGCATGATTGATACCTGTATCCTGCATGAATCCATGGTTAGTGGTAAGATAATTATTTAAAGTGTTACCTCCCATTGGGTTCAAGTTAGTGAATCCATATTGCTGGGATTCTGGAATAACGGAGGGACCAGTGGAAGCAATGGTCTGCATTGGAATGAAGTCCCCTTGATGGACATCTAGACTTCCTGTTTGCAAACTTTTTAGGGATCCTGGCATCTGGGAGGATCCTGGTATCTGGAAGGATCCTGGTATCTGGAATGATCCTGGAACGAAGGAGGATCCTTGAACCTGGGATGATCTTGGAACAAAGTAGGATCCTTGAAACTGTTGCGCTCCCGGATAGGCTCCTGATTTCATGAAGGATCCCATATGCTGGGGATAGGATACTGCCGGCTGAAAGTGTGAGCCTGATGTCTGAGTCATTGCTGTTGATCCGAGGTGCAATCCTCTTGATTCTCCCATAATTTGCACGTCTGGAATTTCCGATGGCTGAGAAGTGATCATTGGAGTATCAAAGCTCAAGGATTTGGGCACCAGTGGGGAATGATCCTCTGCCGTTCTCCTTTGTCTTTTGAGATCTCCAATTTCCCTGAGGATCCTTTCATTAGTTTCATCCTGCCGCTGCATACGATCCTTCATCTGCAAAATCAAAGTAAATACATCACTAGCACTGGGAATATAAGAATTCATAGCAGAAGAATATGGAGGTTTAGAGTTAGTAGGAGTTTGTCTCTTCTCAGCATTCTTCTGGGATCCTGCCGGTGGAGGAGCAGAGTGTTCTGAGACGAGGTGACTGCAGACATCGCCGTGGACATGTTTTTCAATGATGAAGCCATGTAATTCTTTGAAATGATTTCGAACAGAAAGTTTTCTTATGAATGAAGCACCAATTGCCCCACGGTGGGCGCCAAACTGTTTTGGTCAAAAATCACACAAGGATAATGCAACCAAACTTTATGTAAATGGGGTATGATGCTTGGTTTATAGAAAAAGTAAAGGATCACTTCAGTAAGAAATATGCAAAGACACAATGATTTATACGAGGAAAAAGCCCTTGATCAATGTATGATCTCCGGCATAAAAAACCTCGGGTGATGGCAACTACCGATCACCAACTCCAATATATCAAAATATGGTTACAACTTTGGATGATAATGAGCTGAGTACAAGGATCACTATCGTAATGTGTGTCTAAGCGTGTGAGAATTGTGTTGTGTGTTCTTCCGAATGAGGAAGAGTGGTATATATACAAGTGTAGGTGACCTATTTTAGGTAAAAAGACTAATAATCAGCTCATTACCCCTTTAGAAATAAAAGTAAATCTAGCCTAAATTATCGCCCTTAAATCATGCCAAGTTTCCATATCCTTCACAATGTCCATCTCCGATTAAGCACATGCTATAGTTGTAAAGACGCGTCCTTTGATTGTGATGCTTAAGAGCGGATCCTACTAGATGTCCTGTAAAACAACATTAAATTCAACGAAAGCAACTGTTAGCATGAGGATCCTATGATGGCCCGTGATCCTGATCCTGGAACTCTGCTGAGGATCACTATCTGCCAAAGAAACAAGGATCACTGGTTAGGATCACACGTGAGGATCATGTATTGTAAAAATCCAGCCCTAACAGTAGGTGGATGGGACTGCCTTCATATCGTGTATCCAGGGGCTGCCAAGGATAACGTTACAACAAGATAAACGGTCAATAACACAAAATTTTTGATAATTATGTAATCCTTCCACATAAATTGGGAGTTTGATGTCCCCCAGGGTTTTCTTAGTTTCGCCACTAAATCCTACAAGCACGGAGGATCTTGGTGTGATATGTGATTCAGGGATACCCATTTTCTTCAGAACATCAAGCTGGATAATGTTTACTGAGCTTCATCCGTCAATAAAGATCCTGCGGACAAAGTGGTTAGAAATAAAGAGAGTAATAACTAAACTATCATGATGAGGATCCTGGATGTCAACTCGATCATCCTCATCAAAGGTTATCACTTTTCCTTCCGAGACACTAGATGTTCGTATAAGTCTTTCTCCGTTATCCATTTTAGCTTCCTTTGCATGCCTTTTAGCTGCTGAGAAGGATGTACCACAGATGTCTGATCCTCCAGAAATAAAGTTGATCACTTGTGCATCTGTCGGAGGAGCTGGAGCTCTTTCAGGGATCCTTTCAGGATCCTGAGTCCTTTGCTTTTTTCTTCCCAACAACTCTTTTAAATGCCCCTTGCTCAACAGATATCCGATTTCCTTTCTTAATGCGATACATTCTTCTGTTAAACACCCAAAATCCTCGTGGTATGCACACCATTTCGATTTGTCTTTAGCTGCGGCTAGTTTGTCATTCTTTCTGGGCCATCTGGCCTTTTCTCCTAGATTCTGCATTGCAAGGATTAGTTCATGGTTATCAACGGAAAAACAGTATTCAGAAATCGGAGGATAATCTTCATCATCCTCTTCTTGGTCAACAACATGCACATTCTGGTTGTCAGTTATGTTATAGGATTTGAATTTGTTGCCTTTAAAAGAGGATCCTTGCTTTTCTTGTTTTGAGGATCCTACTTGTCTCTCCTGGATCCTCTTGTCATCCTCTAGCCGGATGAACCTGAGTGCCCGAGTTCTTACTTCGTCTAGGTTCCTGCATGGTGTCATAACAAGATCATCGTAGAACAATGAATCCTTAAGCAATCCCATCTTGAAGGCCTCAACAGCTGTGGCCACATCCAAGTTAGGAATGTCCAAGGATTCTGTACTAAATTTGGTTATATAATCCCTTAATGATTCATTATGACCCTGAGTTATCCTATATAAATCGCTAGTCAATCGTTCAAATTTTCCACTACAGGAAAATTGATTATTAAATAAGTTAACTAAATTAGCAAACGAAGTAATAGAGTAAGGGGGAAGACTTAGCAGCCACTTAAGAGCTGATCCAGTAAGAGTGGATCCAAATCCTTTGCACAGACATGCTTCCTTTAACCTTTCTGGAATTGGATTGATCTCCATCCTCTCCCTTATGGCTTCCATCTGCAATTTTCGGGATAGGTTTGACTACCCCTGGAACACTTGATATCATATCTTTTAGTTTCTACAGTTCTCTGGCCATAGCATGGTTGATACCTGTATCCTGCTTGAATCCATGGTTAGTGGTATGAGAATTATTAAAAGTGTTACCTCCCATCGGGTTCAAGTTAGGATCATTAGATGTGAATCCATATTGCTGGGATTCTAGGATGATGGAGGATCCTTGAACCTGGGATGATCCTGGAACGAAGGAGGATCCTTGAACCTGGGATAATCCTGGAACGAAGGAGGATCCTTGAACCTGGGATAATCCTGGAACGAAGGAGGATCCTGAGTTCATGAAGGATCCCATATGCTGAGTATAGGATCCTGCCGGTTGGAAATATGATCCTGATGCCTGAGTCACTGCTGCTGGGCCGAAATGCACTCCTCTTAATCCACCCATATGTTGAATGTCTGGGGCCTCTGATGGCTAAGAAGTAATCATCGGAGTATCAAAATTCAAAGATTTGGGCATTAGTGGGGAATGATCCTCTGCCGTTTTCTTTTGCCTTTTGAGATCTCCGATTTCCTTGAGGATCCTGTCATTAGTTTCATCCTGGCTGCATACGATCCCTCATCTGCAAAATCAAAGTAAATATATCACTAGTACTGGGAGCAGAAGAAGTTAGATCAGGAGATGAAGGTTTAGAGAAGATAGGAGTTGGTCTCTTCTCAGCATTTTTTCTGAGATCCAGCTGGCGGTGGAAGCAAAGGTGGAATGCCATTAGATGAATTGACTACAGACATCGCTGTGGAAGTATTCTTCAACGATGAAGCCATGCAACACTTCCGGAATGATCACCAACAGAAAAAATTTCTTATGAATGAAGCACCAATTGCCCCACGGTGGGCGCCAAACTGTTTTGGTCAAAAATCACACAAGGATAATGCAACCAAACTCTTTGTAAACGGGGAATGATGCTTGGTATGATGAACAAAGATAAGGATCACTATAATGAAAATTGCACAAGTGACACAAGGATTTATACGAGGAAAAAGCCCTTGATCAATGAATGATCTCCGGCATAAAAAACCTCGGGTGATGGAAACTACCGATCACCAAACTTCAATATAACAAACAATGTTTACAACTTCGGATGGTAACGAGCTAGGTACAAGGATCACTATAGTATCGTATGCTAAAGCGTGTGAGAAAATGTGTTGTGTCTTCCAAATGCTGAAGAGTGCAATTTAGACAAGTGTGTGTGGTTGTATTTTAGGCAAATCACCTAACTACTAGCTCGTTACCCCTTTAGAAATAGAAGTAAATTTGGCCTAATTAATTGCCCTTGAATTGTGCTGAGTTTCCATATTCTCCATAACGTCCATCTTTGATTATGCATGTGCGAAATTAGCGTGACAGATTCCTTGTTTACGTTGCTAAGACCTGGTCCAACTCGTAATTCCTGCAAAACAACATTAAATCCAAAGAGAACAATCGTTAGTATGAGGATCCTTAGGATGATCCATGATCCTGATCCTGGAGCTCTTCTGAGGATCACTATCTGCCAAAGAAACAAGGATCACTTGTTAGGATACCAAGTAAGGATCATAGGTCATAAAAATCCAGCCCTAACACATTCATTGTTTAATTTGAGTTGGTGATCGGTAGTTTCCATCACCCGAGGTTTTTATGCCGGAGATCATTCATTGATCAAGGGCTTTTTCCTCGTATAAATCTTTGTGTCACTTGTTCATTTCATTTCTGAGTGATCCTTATTGTTGTTCATCAATTCAAGCATCACACCTCACAACAGAAAGTTTGGTTACATTGTCTTAGCTTGATTTTTGACCCAAACAGTTTGGCGCCCACCGTGGGGAAATTGGTGCTTCATTCCTAAGAAATTCTTGTCTTTGTGATTATTTTGGCTCATTGCATCCAAGCAGATGGCTTCATCATCAAAGAACACTTCCAGTGTGATGTCTGCAGTCAATTCATCCCAGGGCATTCCACCTTTGCCTCCACCACCTTCTGGATCTTAGAAAAATGCCGAGAAGAAACCAACTCCCATTTTCTCAAAACCTCCAACTTCTTCTGCTTCTTATACTCCTACTACTAGTGATGTATTTAATTTAAGTTTGCAGATGGAGGAGCATATACAGCAGCAGGATAAGATCAATGAAAGGATTCTTAGAGAAATTGGATATATCAAGAAACATAAGAGATCGGCAGAGGATCATTCCCCATTGATGCCCAGATCTTTGAATTTCGATACTCCGGTCATGACCTCTCAGCCTTCAGTGGTTCCAGACATTCAATACGTGGGAGGACCAAAAGGAGTGGACTACGGATCATCAGCAATGACTCAGGCTTCGGGATCATACTTCCAACCAACAGGATCCCTCCCTCAGCATATAGGATCCTTCGCTAGCTCAGGAGGATACTCGGGAGCGCAGCAGATTCAAGGGTTCTGGCCGTTTCAAGGATCCTCGCATGTTCAAGGATCCTCTCAGGTTCAAGCATCCTCGCAGGTTCAAGGATCCTCTCAAGTCCATGGATCCTCTCATGTTCAAGGATCCTCGCAGGTTCAAGGATCCTCGGAGGTTCAAGGATCCTCTGAGGTTCAAGGATCCTCTCTGGTCCAAGGATCCTCTCAGGTCCAAGGATCCTCTCAGTTTCATGGATCCTTCCAGATTCCGGGATCCTTAAGGAGTTTGCAACCAGGGAATTCAGATATCCATCAAGGAGATTTCATTCCAATGCAGACCATTGCTTCTACTGGTCCTTCAATCATCCCAGAGTCTCAACAATATGGATTCACATCCGGTGTTCCTAATTTAAACCCAATGGGAGGTAACACTTTCAATAATTCTTATACCACTAACCATGGCCTTATGTAGGATACAGGTATCAATCATGCCATGGCTAGAGAATTGCAAAAGTTGAAGGATATGATATCAAGTGTTCCAGGAGTGGTCAAGCCTATCCTGGAGATTGTAGATGGGAGCAATAAGATATCTCGTTTTGCACCACCCATCTGTGATGCTGAGATACCCAAGAGGTTCCATGTGCCAACAATGAAGTTATATGATGGCTCAACGGACCCTAAAGAGCACATAGCACAATACAGGGAAAGGATGGAGATCAATCCCATCCCAGAAAGGTTAAAGGAAGCATGTCTGTGCAAGGGATTTGGATCCACCATTACTGGATCGGCTCTTAAATGGCTGCTAAGTCTTCCCCCTTACTCTATTACCTCGTTTGCTAATCTAGTTAACCTGTTTAATAATTAGTTTTCTTGTAGTAGAAAATTTGAGCGTTTAACTAGTGACTTATATAGGATAACCCAAGGTCATAATGAATCATTAAGAGATTATATCACTAAGTTTAGTAAAGAATCCTTAGATATCCCTAACCTAGATATAGCAACGGCTGTTGAAGCCTTTAAAATGGGATTGCTTAGGGATTCATTATTCTATGATGATCTTGTTATGACACCTTGCAGGAATCTAGATGAGGTAAGAACCCGGGCCCTTAGGTTCATCCGGCTAGAGGATGACAAAAGGATCCAGGAAAGATTAGCAGGATCCTCAAAGCAAGAGAAGCAAGGATCCTCATTCAGGAGCAAAAAGTTCAGATCCTACAACAAATCTGATAACCAGAATGTGCATGCTGTAGAACAGGATGAGGATGATGAGGATTATCCTCCAATTTCTGAATACTGTTTTTCTGTTGATAACAACGAACTAATCCTTGCGATGCAGAATCTAGGTGATAAAGCTAGGTGGCCAAGAAAAAATGACAAACCAGCTGCAACTAAAGATAAATCAAAATGGTGTGCATACCACGAAGATTTTGGTCACCTCACAGAAGAGTGTATCGCATTGAGAAAGGAAATTGGATACTTGCTGAGCAAGGGGCACTTGAAGTGAATTATTGGGGAGAAAGAAGTCAAGAACTCAGGATCCTGAAAGGATCCCAGAGAAAGCTCCAGCCCCTCCAGCAGACGCACAAGTTATAAACTTTATATCTGGAGGATCAGACATTTGTGGAACATCCTTTTCTACAGCTAAAATACATGCAAAGGAAACCAAGATGGATAATGGAGATAGACCCATTCAAACATCCAATGTCTCCAAAGGAAAAATCATAACTTTTGATAAGGACGATCGTGTTGACATTCAGGATCCTCATCACAATGGTTTGGTTATTACTCTTTTTATTTCTAACCATTTTGTTCACAGGATCCTTATAGACGGAGGGAGCTCTGTGAATATCATCCAGCTTGATGTTCTTAAGAAAATGAATATTCCTGAATCCGATATCATACCAAGATCCTCAGTGCTTGTGGGATTCAGTGGCGAGACTAAGAATACTCTGGGGGACATTAAACTCCCAATCTATATTGAAGGGCTACATTCTTACCAAAAATTTTGTGTTATTGATTGTTTATCTTGTTGTAACGTTATCCTTGGCAGGCCTTGGATACATGACATGAAGGCAGTCCCATCCACTTATCATCAATGTGTGAAGCTTCCTAGCCCATGGGGGATAGTGAAAATTGATAGTGATCAACAGGAGGCTAAGAACTGCTACACTTCATCAATAAAACCAGCCTCAAAGTCAAGGGAGCAATAGTAATCAAAGCATCCTCCGAGAGATGTCTTGGAGGCAAGAGAGCAGGATGTAGTAGAAATCCTTATGGATCCTGATGATCCTGAATCTAAAATTTACA
Source organism: Helianthus annuus (assembly GCF_002127325.2). NCBI lineage: Eukaryota > Viridiplantae > Streptophyta > Magnoliopsida > Asterales > Asteraceae > Helianthus > Helianthus annuus. Next base: position 135,861,167 of record NC_035449.2, on the reverse strand, counting down.
TAGGATCAGGGATCCTTGGCGAAATGAAAGAAGACTTAATATCCTTCCTCAAAAGGAGAAAGACTACCTTTGCATGGAAACACGAAGATATGACAGGTAAATCTAAAGATATAATCACTCACAAACTTGGCATTGACAGGTCATTCAAACCAATCCATCAAAAGAGGAGAAAGTTTGCACCAGAAAGAAATGCCATTATCCAGGAAGAGATAGAAAAGTTACTCCGAGCAGGTATGATTAGGGAGGTCAAGTATCCAAGATGGTTGGCCAATGTGGTTGTAGTTCAAAAGAAAAACGGAAAGTGGAGGGTAGGTGTCGATTTTACAGATTTAAATAAGGCATGTCCCAAGGATCCTTTCCATTACCCCACATTGACTCCATGGTGAATGCAACTTTGGGTCATGAACTGTTAACTTTTATGGATGCTTCATCTGGATTTCAGCAAATTCAGATGGAACCATCTGATCATGAGGATACAGCCTTTATGACTCCAACTGATATATACTGTTATATTGCTATGCCGTTTGGATTAAGAAATGCAGGTGCAACTTATCAAAGGCTAGTGAATATGATGTTCAAGGATCAGATTGGACACACTATGGAAGTTTATATAGACGACATGGTAGTTAAATCTAAAAAGGCTGAGGATCACCTGAGAAACTTGGAGGAAGCATTCAATATCCTTGACAAATATAATATGAAACTTAATCCTTCAAAGTGTCACTTTGGTGTTAAAGCAGGTAAATTCTTAGGGTATATGGTGACAAAGAGGGGCATTGAAGCCAGTCCAGAGCAAATCAAAGCTATAATAAACATCAAGTCCCCTGCCAACGCTAAGGATGTTTAGAGGCTAACAGGTAGGATTGCAGCTTTAAACAGATTCATATCCAAATTGTGACAACTCGAGTTTCCGAGATTCTACTTTCGCATTTATTGCACGTTCACTGTTTGTTTAGTTGTTTACTTGCACAATTGGTTTGCTTTGTAACTGTATACGTTTTGGTTCGATAAAGTGTATTGTGATTGTGCATGGTTATGTGTTATTTACGAATGATTTGGCAAATACATGAACCTGGTGATAAAACTGTAAATTGTATGTCTTGTGCATGCATTTATGTAATAGATAATACTTAAAGGTGTTTAGTGTTAATAGTGGAAATAAAACAAAACCCTTAACCCTAATCATTCTCACAATCATCATACGTACTTCAACATTCCCCTACAATTCTCTCTACAATCATCTTCTTCATCATTGGCACAAGCTCTCAATCATCACTCTTGATCCCTCTCTTTATCTAGAATCAATCCAAGGTAATTGTTTAATGGTTATTTGTTGTTAATCATTGATTATTTGATTTATGCAAAAACCCTAGTTCTTCATATGATGGTTCTGTGTTTATTAAAGATTCTGATTGTTGTGAAATGGTTTATAATCAGTTGTGTAATCACTTGTTGAATGTTAAGATGCATGTTATGATAGAATGTTTGATTGATGATTAGATTACTGCAATGCTAAGGTATGAAAACTAGGGTTTCTTGATCGTAGAAACGTAACTGTTACAATGATGTTGAATGTTCGCATGATTGATAGTGGCCCGACTCTTGATTGCAGGTAAAGTACGAGCTTTGGTTACTTGATGTTGTCCGAGTTATGCATGATGTTTTGTGAAGTCCGAATTATTGTAAAGGACACTAGGTCCGAATTTTTCATACTCACAAGGTCCGAACTTTATTAAGGAACCAAGGGGTCCGAATTTTTGTTAAGGAAAGCATATATGTCTGACTTTTGTTTAATATATATGTCCGACTTTTGCATGATATATATGTCCGACTTTTGCATGATATATATGTCCGACTTTTAATGATACAAGGATGGGGTCCGACCTTTTAATGATGTAAGGGGGTCCGACCTTTTAATGATGTAAGGGGGTCCGAATTTATGTAGGAGATGCTCATGGGGTCCGAATTTTAATATCATGATTGGTCCGTATTTCATGCGTATGCTTGTGGTCCGAGTTTTAGGCTATAAAGCCTTGTCCGAGTTTTTTTAAGCCATGATCTCTTGTCCGATTGTTGTGAAGGTTATGTAGATCCGACTTTTGCTTGTTATACATATGGCCCGAACTTTTATAAGGATGCTTGATAGTCTGAATTTTTATAAGGGATTTAGTCTGAGTTTTAAGAGTAAATGCCCTTGTCCGAATTTTGCAATGCATACACACACAAGGTCCGAGTTTCATACTTTAATGCCTTGTCCGAATTTCATGACTAATGTACTGTCTGAGTTTTCAATCATTAAAGGGATCCAAGGTTGTTGATCTATTCTTAAATGTGTTACTGTATATATATCATTATATGCCACTGTATGCATGTCACTACATGTTATTGTATGTATATGCAATCTACGCCATGCTGATCTGTTTAGACATTAAGGAACTGAAAACCCTAATTGAACGTAGACACTTACTTCGAGTTTATGTGCAATGCACCCTAGGTCGTGTGTAACGGACCTAATCATCTATTTACACTAGAAACAATAACAAACCGAGCAAATCAAGGTGAGTTCACACTCTTACCAAGGCATGGGATTCCCGGGGTTTGGGAATGGGTTTGAAGGAATGAGATTGAATAAATACTTGTGCTTACACTGTTACTAGACTATCTACCATCGTCCTCGGGTTAAGCAGGACACGTACGTAAAACCTACGTAAACAAGTACTTGCCATTGTCCTCAGGTTTCAAGGGACACTTACGTAAAACCTACGTAAACACTCATATGCTACTGTCTTCCGGAGTCAGGAAGGACACTTACTAAAACCTACGTAATACGTAAACCCCACGCGTACCACTGTCCTCGGGTAAAGAAGGACACTTACGTAAAACCTACGTAAAGCTTGTACGTACTACTGTTCTCGGGTTAAGAAGAACACATATGGTTACGAATAGTCTAGTGTATATGTAAACATGGGAAGCCCCCACCAATAGAACATACTAACGGCCTAGTAGAGCCACACGTTACGAACAAACTTACTATTACGAACTTACTTACTGTGAACTCGCTCAACTAGTTGTTGACTCTCTGTTACATGCCTTGCAGGTCGTTAGGTATACATGGAGCTTGCACTGGGAGGCGCGGTCGTTGTGGACAAGGATCGTGAATGCTTGATTTAAACATTATGAAACTAGATACATTATTTGTGATTGGGCTTTTACTCATACGCGTCCGCTAAACTTTGTTATTACACTTATGTTTTGGAACACCTTTCATATGGATTGGTTTGGTTAAATGTTAATTACTTTTACTATTTACGTTGTTCTATATGATTGGTGGCTTGATCCTGGTCAGTCACGCTCCCAAGCGGTGATACTCCGCAGGTGGATTTTGGGGGTGTGACACAAATCCTCAGAGAAATGTAAAGAGTTCTATGTTATCTTAAGGAAGAACAAAAAGTTTGATTGGACTGAGAAGCATGAAAATGCTCACAAAGCTCTTAAGGATTACCTGTCCTCGGCTCATGCCTTGATGAAACCAGAAAAAGGAGATGTGTTATCCTTATATCTAGCAGTATCCTCAAAAGCAGTAAGTGCGGTCCTTGTCAAGGATCACCAAGGTGCACAACATCCTGTCTATTATGTAAGTAAGAGTTTACTTGATGCTGAATCCAGGTATTCACACTTAGAAAAACTTATTCTTGCCTTAATCATGGCATCTACTAAATTGAGACATTATTTTGAAACTCATGCCATTATTGTTAAAACTAATTTTCCAATTAAGAATGTTCTCAGGAAACCTGAAATGTCAGGAAGAATGGCTAAGTGGGCAGTGAAGCTTAGTGCTTATGATATAAGATATGAGCCTAGGACAGCCATTAAATCCCAAGCCTTAGCTGACTTTGTGGCAGATTTCAGTAGTGACTTGCAAAGGGAAGCCGAGTTAGAAGTCCAACAGCTAGAGGAGACTAAGGATCCTTGGATACTCTATACAGATGGATCCTCTAATGTCAAAGGAACAGGGCTTGGAATACTACTAAAATTGCCACAGGGGGACATAATACCCCACTCTATAGCTTGTGAGTTCCAAACTACTAACAATGAGGCTGAATATGAAGCTCATGGCTGGACGCATTAACTTGACATATGTTAATTTAAGGGCTGGACGCATTAACTTGACACAAGCCCAGTTGACGGCTCTCATCAACGAACAAGTTGCTGTGGCACTTGCTGCCACACAAGCAGGAGGTATACCCTTCAGTCGTAACTCACACTAGGATCTTTAGAATCCTACACTCCTAAACCAACTCTTGTGTTTAACCTTGTCCTGTTCTTATATACACAACAGGTCTACACGCTCAGCCACCTGTTTGCACTTTCAAGAATTTCATGGACTGTCGTCCAAGCACGTTCAGTGGCACGGAGGGAGCAGTGGGACTCCTCCATTGGTTTGAAAAGCTCGAGTCGGTATTTGAAATGTGTGAATGCCCTGAGGCTCGCAGGGTGAAATACGCTACTGGTACTCTGGAAGGAATTGCGCTGACTTGGTGGAATGCGCAACTTCAACTTTTGGGATTAGCAGCTGCTAACGCTACTCCCTGGAATGATTTCAAGGAGCTGATTAAACGGGAATACTGCACACGCGACGACATCCACAAGTTAGAATTGGAGTTCTTTCATTTGAAGATGACTGGGTCGGAAATTGAGGCATATACTAAAAGGTCAAACGAGCTGGCAGTTCTGTGTCCAACTATGGTGGACCCTCCTATTAGACGTATTGAGTTGTATCTCAAAGGGTTGGCACCAGAAATTCAGAGCCATGTGACATCGGCTAATCTTGACAATATCCAGGCTATTCAGCGCCTTGCTCATCGCCTCACGGATCAGGCAGTGGAACAAGACAGGCTGCCTAAGCGCATCAGCGCTACTGCTACCGTTACCACTTCTGCTACTCCTGCTACCCCCAGTGACAACAAGAGAAAATGGGAGGGGGATTCCAGCAAAGGTACAGCTTCAGTTCAATCTCAGGTGCAGCAGCGAAAGACTGACAACTATCAGAGCCCTGGTCAGCAATCTTCGGGCAGTCACAGGCAGGGTGGTTATCGAGGGAACCTTCCAAGGTGCAACAACTGTAACAGGCATCACAGTGGCCAGTGCAACAAGGGTCGCTGTCAGAGGTGCCTCAAGATGGGCCATGAGGCCAAGGATTGTAGAAGTCTGCGGCCTGTAAATCAGAATCAACAACAGCACCAACCACCGCAGAATCAGCAACAGGGCAACAAGGGATGTTTTCATTGTGGCGCTGAAGGTCACTTCAAAAGACACTGCCCTCAGTTGAACCGAAACCAGAACAACAACAACAACAATAACAACAATCAGGGCAATGGCAACAACAACAATGGGGGAAACAACAACGGCAACGAAGCTAGGGGACGAGTATTTGTGCTGGGGCAGGGTGATGCCAGAAATGATCCCAACGTGGTTATGGGTAAGTTTCTTCTTTACGACTTTTATGTTACTGTATTGTTTGATTCGGGTGCGGATACAAGTTATGTGTCTTTGAAAGTTAGCCAAATGTTAAAACGTGCACCAACTCCCCTAAACACCAAACATGTCGTAGAGTTAGCTAATGGTAAAAGTCTAGAAGCCACACACATAGTTCAGGGTTGTAATCTTATCCTCGCTGGTCAGACTTTCTCCATCGACCTCATTCCTATAGTTCTGGGTAGTTTCGACATCGTCATTGGTATGGACTGGTTATCCAAACAGCAAGCAGGAATCCTATGTAAGGAGAAGATCATTCGTATTCCCCGTTCTGGTAAAGAACCTCTCGAAGTTCAAGGCGACAAGAGTGGTGCTGTGGTTGGCATCATCTCCTTCCTGAAGGCTCAGAAATGTTTGCGAATGGGTCACACTGCCATTTTGGCACTAGTTACTGATGCATCAATGAAAGAGAAAAGAGTAGAGGATATCCCAGTTGTACGCGAATTTCCTCAAGTGTTTCCTGAAGATTTACCTGGGCTACCGCCTCATTGTCAGGTCGAATTTCAGATTGAACTAGCTCCTGGAGCAGCACCTATAGCCCGCGCACCGTATCGATTAGCTCCAACCGAACTGGAAGAACTGTCAAAGCAATTGCAAGAGCTCTTGGATAAGGGCTTTATTCGTCATAGCTCTTCGCCTTGGGGAGCTCCAGTGTTATTCATGAAAAAAAGGACGGTACCTTCAGGATGTGCATTGATTACCGCGAGCTGAACAAGGTCACAGTGAAGAACCGCTATCCTCTACCACGTATTGACGACTTATTCGACCAGTTGCGAGGGTCGAGCTACTACTCCAAGGTTGATCTGAGGTCAGGTTATCATCAGCTGAGAGTCCGGGATGAGGACGTCTCCAAGACAGCATTCAGAACTCGCTACGGCCACTACGAGTTTCTAGTCATGCCGTTCGGGCTAACGAACGCGCCTGCAGTTTTCATGGATCTTATGAACAGAGTGTGCAAGCCTTACCTAGACAAGTTTGTGATTTTCTTCATCGACGACATCCTGATCTATTCCAAGAGTCATGAGGAACAGGAGCAACATTTGCGACTAATCTTGGAACTTCTTCGAAAAGAACAACTATACGCCAAGTTTTCAAAATGCGACTTCTGGCTTCGTGAAGTCCACTTCCTAGGCCATGTGGTAAACAAGGATGGGATTCATGTCGATCCATCCAAGGTAGATTTGATCAGGAACTGGCCTGCACCGCGTACACCAACGGAAATACGCCAATTCTTGGGTTTGGCGGGTTACTACAGACAATTCATCAAATACTTCTCAAAGATTGCACAACCGCTTACTCTACTGACACAGAAGGGTGTCACCTATCGTTGGGGTAATCCCCAGGAAACCCCTTTTCAGCACTTAAAGGATAGGCTCTGCAGTGCACCTATCCTCTCATTGCTAGAGGGCACGGACGATTTTGTGGTCTATTGTGACGCATCGATGCAGGGGCTTGGTTGTGTATTGATGCAGCGGGATAAAGTTATCGCTTATGCGTTGCGTCAGGTTAAAGTTCATGAACGGAATTACACGATGCACGATTTAGAGGTGGGAGCTTTTGTTTTCGCACTTAAGATATGGCGACACTACCTGTACGGTACCAAGTGCACTATCTACACTGATCACATGAGTCTCGAGCATATCTTCCAGCAGAAGGAATTGAACATGCGTCAACGTCGATGGGTTGAACTACTGAATGATTACGAATGTGCTATCAAGTATCATACAGGCAAAGCCAATGTTGTGGCTGACGCTCTCAGTCGAAAAGATACTTTACCTAGACGCGTGCGAGCACTACAGCTTACTATTCAGTCTAGTCTTCCTGCACAGATACGAGATGCTCAGGTAGAAGCGTTGAAACAAGAAAATGTCAAGGTTGAAGCCTTACGCGGTTCAAGACAGCATTTAGAACAAAAGGAAGACGGCGCCTACTATGTAACGGGGCGTATTTGGGTCCCACTATATGGCGGTTTACGAGAACTTGTGATGGACGAAGCATATAAGTCTCGCTACTCGGTACATCCAGGTTCGGATAAAATGTATCGCGATCTTAGAACTACGTACTGGTGGCCTAGCATGAAGGCCCACATAGCAACTTACGTCGGCAAGTGTTTGACCTGTGCGAGAGTCAAAACGGAATACCAGAAACCATCAGGCCTATTTCAGCAACCAAAGATACCACAGTGGAAATGGGAGGAAATTTCCATGGATTTCGTTACTGGCCTGCCTAGGTCCCAGCGTGGGAATGATACTATTTGGGTGATCGTGGATCGACTCACAAAGTCTGCTCATTTCTTGGCTATCAAAGAAACGGATAAGTTCTCTACCTTAGCAGACGTCTACTTGAAGGAAGTTGTTTCGAGGCATGGAGTGCCAACCTCCATTATTTCGGATCGGGATGCACGATTCACTTCAGAACTATGGCAAGCAATGCACAAATCTTTTGGCTCTCGATTAGACATGAGCACAGCATATCACCCTCAGACGGATGGGCAGTCTGAGCGCACTATTCAAACTCTTGAAGACATGCTTCGGGCATGTGTTATCGATTTCGGCAACAGCTGGGAAAAACATCTTCCGTTAGTAGAGTTTTCGTACAATAACAGTTACCACACCAGCATTCAGGCCGCTCCATTCGTGGCATTGTACGGACGTAAATGCCGGTCACCTCTCTGTTGGGCAGAGGTGGGGGATAGTCAAATCACAGGTCCAGAACTTGTAGTTGATGCTACTGAACGGATTGCACAGATACGACAACGCATGGCGGCAGCTCGTGACCGTCAGAAAAGTTACGCTGATAAGCGCAGGAAACCCCTCGAGTTCCAAGTTGGGGATCGAGTGCTACTCAAAGTCTCACCCTGGAAGGGTGTGGTTCGTTTTGGTAAACGGGGCAAGCTCAATCCGCGGTACATTGGACCGTTTGAGATCATTGAAAGAATAGGCAAAGTGGCCTACAAACTGAATCTACCAGCTGAACTCGGTGCAGTTCACAACGTATTTCACGTGTCGAATCTGAAGAAGTGTCTGTCTGATGAGACCCTCATAGTTCCTTTGAAGGAACTCACTATCGACGAACAGTTGCATTTCGTCGAGGAACCTGTTGAAATCATGGACCGGGATGTTAAGGTCCTCAAGAACACTAGAATACCTCTTGTACGAGTTCGTTGGAACTCCCGTCGTGGCCCAGAGTTCACCTGGGAACGAGAAGATCAAATGAAACTCAAGTATCCCCAGTTATTCGAAAACCGTGCAACCACTACTGAGACTGAAGCTACTACAGAATTTCGGGACGAAATTCCAAATCAACGGGGGGATGATGTGACACCCCAGGGAAACCAGTAAACGATGCAACTTACCTAGCTTCCTTAGTAACCGCATGCTAAATTTCGGGACGAAAGTTCTTTCAAGTTGGGGATAATGTGACAACTCGAGTTTCTGAGATTCTACTTTCGCATTTATTGCACGTTCACTGTTTGTTTAGTTGTTTACTTGCACAATTGGTTTGCTTTGTAACTGTATACATTTTGGTTTGATAAAGTGTATTGTGATTGTGCATGGTTATGTGTTATTTACGAATGATTTGGCAAATACATGAACTTGGTGATAAAACTGTAAATTGTATGTCTTGTGCATGCATTTATGTAATAGATAATACTTAAGGGTCTTTAGTGTTAATAGTGGAAATAAAACAAAACCCTTAACCCTAATAATTCTCACAATCATCATACGTACTTCAACATTCCCCTACAATTCTCTCTACAATCATCTTCTTCATCATTGGCACAAGCTCTCAATCATCACTCTTGATCCCTCTCTTTATCTAGAATCAATCCAAGGTAATTGTTTAATGGTTATTTGTTGTTAATCATTGATTGTTTGATTTATGCAAAAACCCTAGTTCTTCATATGATGGTTCTGTGTTTATTAAAGATTCTGATTGTTGTGAAATGGTTTATAATCAGTTGTGTAATCACTTGTTGAATGTTAAGATGCCTGTTATGATAGAATGTTTGATTGATGATTAGATTACTGCAATGCTAAGGTATGAAAACTAGGGTTTCTTGATCGTAGAAACGTAACTGTTACAATGATGTTGAATGTTCGCATGATTGATAGTGGCCCGACTCTTGATTGCATGTAAAGTCCGAGCTTTGGTTACTTGATGCTGTCCGAGTTATGCATGATGTTTTGTGAAGTCCGAATTATTGTAAAGGACACTAGGTCCGAATTTTTCATACTCACAAGGTCCGAACTTTATTAAGGAACCAAGGAGTCCGAATTTTTGTTAAGGAAAGCATATATGTCCGACTTTTGTTTAATATATATGTCCGACTTTTGCATGATATATATGTCCGACTTTTAATGATACAAGGATGGGGTCCGACCTTTTAATGATGTAAGGGGGTCCGACCTTTTAATGATGTAAGGGGGTCCGAATTTATGTAGGAGATGCTCATGGGGTCCGAATTTTAATATCATGATTGGTCCGTATTTCATGCGTATGCTTGTGGTCCGAGTTTTAGGCTATAAAGCCTTGTCCGAGTTTTTTTAAGCCATGATCTCTTGTCCGATTGTTGTGAAGGTTATGTAGATCCGACTTTTGCTTGTTATACATATGGCCCGAACTTTTATAAGGATGCTTGATAGTCTGAATTTTTATAAGGGATTTAGTCTGAGTTTTAAGAGTAAATACCGTTGTCGGAATTTTGCAATGCATACACACACAAGGTCCGAGTTTCATACTTTAATGCCTTGTCCGAATTTCATGACTAATGTACTATCTGAGTTTTCAATCATTAAAGGGATCCAAGGTTGTTGATCTATTCTTAAATGTGTTACTGTATATATATCATTATATGCCACTGTATGCATGTCACTGCATGTTATTGTATGTATATGCAATCTACGCCATGCTGATCTGTTTAGACATTAAGGAACTGAAACCCTAATTGAACGTAGATACTTACATCGAGTTTATGTGCAATGCACCCTAGGTCGTGTGTAACGGACCTAATCATCTATTTACACTAGAAGTAATAACAAACCGAGCAAATCAAGGTGAGTTCACACTCTTACCAAGGCATGGGATTCCCGGGGTTTGGGAATGGGATTGAAGGAATGAGATTGAATATATACTTGTGCTTACACTGTTACTAGACTATCTACCATCGTCCTCGGGTTAAGCAGGACACTTACGTAAAACCTACGTAAACAAGTACTTACCATTGTCCTCAGGTTTCGAGGGACACTTACGTAAAACCTACGTAAACACTCATATCCTACTGTCTTCCGGAGTCAGGAAGGACACTTACGTAAAACCTACGTAAACCCCACGCGTACCACTGTCCTCGGGTAAAGAAGGACACTTACGTAAAACCTACGTAAAGCTTGTACGTACTACTGTTCTCGGGTTAAGAAGAACACATATGGTTACGAATAGTCTAGTGTATATGTAAACATGGGAAGCCCCCACCAATAGAACATACTAACGGCCTAGTAGAGCCACACGTTACGAACAAACTTACTATTACGAACTTACTTACTGTGAACTCGCTCAACTAGTTGTTGACTCTCTGTTACATGCCTTGCAGGTCGTTAGGTATACATGGAGCTTGCACTGGGAGGCGCGGTCGTTGTGGACAAGGATCGTGAATGCTTGATTTATACATTATGACACTACATACATTATTTATGATTGGGCTTTTACTCATACGCTTCCGCTAAACTTTGTTATTACACTTATGTTTTGGAACACCTTTCATATGGATTGGTTTGGTTAAATGTTAATTACTTTTACTATTTACATTGTTCTATACGATTGGTGGCTTGATCCTGGTCAGTCATGCTCCCAAGCGGTGATACTCCGCAGGTGGATTTTGGGGGTGTGACACAAATCCTCAGAGAAATGTAAAGAGTTCTATGATATCTTGAGGAAGAACAAAAAGTTTGATTGGACTGAGAAGCATGAAAATGCTCACAAAGCTCTTAAGGATTACCTGTCCTCGGCTCCTGCCTTGATGAAACCAGAAAAAGGAGATGTGTTATCCTTATATCTAGCAGTATCCTCAAAAGCAGTAAGTGCGGTCCTTGTCAAGGATCACCAAGGTGCACAACATCCTGTCTATTATGTAAGTAAGAGTTTACTTGATGCTGAATCCAGGTATTCACACTTAGAAAAACTTATTCTTGCCTTAATCATGGCATCTACTAAATTGAGACATTATTTTGAAACTCATGCCATTATTGTTAAAACTAATTTTCCAATTAAGAATGTTCTCAGGAAACCTGAAATGTCAGGAAGGATGGCTAAGTGGGCAGTGAAGCTTAGTGCTTATGATATAAGATATGAGCCTAGGACAGCCATTAAATCCCAAGCCTTAGCTGACTTTGTGGCAGATTTCAGTAGTGACTTGCAAAGGGAAGCCGAGTTAGAAGTCCAACAGCTAGAGGAGACTAAGGATCCTTGGATACTCTATACAGATGGATCCTCTAATGTCAAAGGAACAGGGCTTGGAATACTACTAAAATCGCCACAGGGGGACATAATACCCCACTCTATAGCTTGTGAGTTCCAAACTACTAACAATGAGGCTGAATATGAAGCCTTGATAGCTGGTTTGCAAATTGCTAAGCATATGAGGATCAGGTATCTTGAGGTACATGAAGATTCATTATTAATCACTAATCACTTTAATGGATCCTATGTTGTTAAAGGTGAAAAGCTAACCAAATATTTGGAGATAGTCGAAGAATTGGCACTCTCTTTTGTTTCCTTTAGTTTGACACAGGTACCAAGGGAGGAAAATACAGAAGCTGATGCATTGGCTAATCTAGGATCATCTTTGAAGATCCCAGAGGATATAAGTATCCCCATTATCCATATCCTGACCCCTGCCATCGAGGATCATGTGGCTATGGAGATAGGAGAGGATTCTGCAATTATCCCCAGTGATGATACTCAATCTCATTCAGGATCATGGATTCTCCCAATCATGAGATACATACATCATGGAGAGATTCCTACAGGAGAAAACCCTAGGGCTTTCAAAATTAAGGTATCCCAATTCACAATATTAAATAATATGTTGTATAAACAATCTCTTGCAGGACCATACTTAAGATGCATTGAGGATCCTGAAATCCAAGAAGTTTTAAAAGACTTCCATGAAGGAGATTGTGGAACCACACTGGGGGCAGGGCATTATTCTCAAGGATCCTGAGGACAGGATACTATTGGCCAACTATGAAGAGAGACGCTGTGGAGTATGCTAAGAAATGTGATCCTTGTCAGAGACACAGCAATATCCTTCATCAACCGGCTGAATTCCTGCATCCTATATCCTCCTCTTGGCCGTTTATGAGATGGGGTATGGATATAGTTGGTAAGCTTCCTAAGGCACCTGGTGGAAAAGTGTCCATGCTTGCTATGACTGATTACTTATCCAAGTGGATAGAGGCTGAAGCCTTTGCCCAAGTCAGAGAAAATGAAGTTATATCCTTCATTAAAGAAATATTATTACTAGATTTGGTATCCCTTCTGAGATTATTTGTGATAATGGATCCCAATTTATTGGGGGCAGAACTACTAACTTTTGTGACAGCTGGGGGATTAAGATGATAACATCAACACCAGTCCACCCACAAGCTAATGGTCAAGCAGAATCATCCAACAAGATTATCATCAACAACTTGAAAAAGAAGCTTGGGTCCAAGAAAGGAAAATGGGCAGAAGAACTACCTTATGTGCTTTGGGCCGATAGGACAACCCCCAAGAATGCTACAGGCCAATCTCCATTTTCTTTGGTATTTGGGGCAGAATCAGTGATCCCTACAGAAATGATGGTTCCAACTGCAAGATCAAGTATTCGTGATCCTGAAGAAAATGATGAGAACTTGGTTCAAGACCTGGATACTATAGAAGAAATCAGGGATTTGGCAAGGATAAGGATGGCCAGTTATCAGCAAAGGATGGTTGGAGCCTACAACAAAAATGTCAGGATCAGGAAGTTCCAAGTTGGTGATATGGTACTAAGGAAAGCAATTCAGAATACTACAAATCCTGCTGATGGGAAGTTGGCTCCAAAGTGGGAAGGCCCTTACTTGATTGAAGCTGAGGCAGGAAAGGGGGCATATCGATTGCTAACAATGGAAGGTGATTGCTACCTAGAGTCTGGAATGCTGTCCATTTGAAGAAATACTTCATGTGACAAGGATCCGTGATCCTCACATGATAAGTATCCTTGAAGGATCCTTACAGCACAGATGATCCTTATTTTGGTAACATTTTAATCTTAAACTATTTCATTCTTTTATTTTCTCATATAAGGATAGGGATCCTGCATCCTTTATCCACCTTTCACTTGATTCTGAGTTTTGAAGGTTCAGGTATCCTTAGAAAAGGGTTGGTTATCCACAGAAGCAACCAATTATTTGGGTTTGACCCCAGTTATTTGGGCTTGACCCCAGTTTCGCCATTAGCGCACGATGATCCTGGTATAGTTCATGGCAATGGGACCAGTACTCGCTTTAGGGGCTGACAATTCCATTATACTGGCTATACCTAGGATCCTACGTATAATGGTAGACGTACCATACATCTGTTCCTAAGGTTTCTAACGTTTTCACATTAGCTAAGGTTTTGGCATTTTCATGTCACTAAGTTTGGATTGTCGCCAGTAAGGGCCATACTCCAGTTTACACACGATCCTTTGGGCTTGTCCCCAGTTATCCTTTGGGCTTGTCCCCAATTATCCTTTGGGCTTGTCCCCAGTTACTAACTTGTCTTATATATTGGCTTAGTCTCAAGTTATGTTCTATTTTAGGTTTTTGAAGTTAAACAACCAAGGATCCTTGATCGTTACCTCTTACTAAGGTTTGTCTTATGGTTATCCTGATTATAATATTAAGGGTTAGGATCCTAACTTGGATTCTCAGGTATGATCCTTAACTATTTTGATTTTATTCATTATTTATTTGAATAACCCTTATCCTTTAACAACTGAACTTATGATTCTTAAACTATATTACTTTTCAGAACTTATCGATTATGGGATATGTGATCCTTGATCATATCCTAAACTTTTTGGGGATATTTTTTAAATTTTATCAAATCTTGATAAGTTTAAACAAAATGAATATTACAACAGTTGGAAAATAAAACATTAACAAGGATAACATCACAGGATAAGTCAAAAGTAAAAGTTTTATTTATTAACAAAATATTTAACCCTTTTGAGGTTGTCAAAATTGCCAACCCACGTTTCTACCAGCAAAACGTGGCTCGTCCACATGGGTTGGCAAAGGGTGTCCATTGTTCATGCGGTCATAGCAAGTGCAGGAAATAAAAGTTGGCAGGATCACAATGGCTTCATCCCCCAAACAGAGGATCCCTCCACCATTTGTAATCCTACCTATTGTCCAAAGGATCCTTGATCCTTAAACCTAAAGCTATTGTTCAAAGTACAGACCATCATTGTTTAAAACATCACAACCAAAAAACCACTACCAAATTTAAAAAAAAATGGGCTCCCGCTATGTCTAGAAGTGTCCTTCATCGCCCATTCATGCAGCCTACACCATCACGGCCTCATCATCCCCTCCAACTCCAGTATCCTTCGTCTGATCCTTGCCACTGCCACCAGCTTCGATTGCCAGAACCTCGTCAGCCTCCTCTTCATCATCCTCCAACTCAGCCAGCCTAGCCTTCCAGCCCACCATGTCCCAGCTGCTCCTATCAAAGGCAGGATCCTGAGCTTCTTGAGCCATCTGTATCTTGGTCTTGTACATGGCAATGGCAGCGGAGACTTTAGCATCCTGTGTGATCTCGTGTTTCTCGTAATCAGCATTGATCAGAACCTTGGCCGTCTCAGTTTTGGCAGCATGGAGGTCTTTTTGGAGGTCAGCAATTTTGAGATCCTTGAGTATCGCAACTTGCTGAAGGTCTGCATACTTCTTGTCCAGCTCTTCAACGTTCCCAACATAGTCTTCAATCTCAGCAAATTTCTACAAAGAAGACAATGCAAAGATTAGAGTCAGATGATCCTCAAGTGGATAGGATAACTAGGCTAAGTCAGTGATCCTTACATCGTTGAAGTACTCGAGGAATTGATGACGGATCAGAGGTAAGCCTTGAAGGTTGTCAGCTTCAGAGCTCTTTCTTTTCCTGCCACCTCTTCCCTTTGAAGTGGTAGCCTTGGTGATTACGACAGAGGGGCTAGCAGCAAACTTCTTCTTTGAGGATCTGACGTTGTCAAGATCAGTGACACTGAACTTGGAGGCAGACTTTGAGGATTTACCAGCACCTGCACATTCAAAACAGATAAGTATCCTTATCCTATTTCTATTTAACTATTTACTTAAATCTTTAACTATATAAAAAACAGGATACTTACTTGACATAGTGACAGAACCTGAGGATACTTCTTGTGAGTCCTGGGTGTTTGTTTTGAATGACCTTGTTGCAGGATCAAGTCTTCTGAAAGCAGCAAGCCTTTCCTCGGTGGCAGGTGATGGTATAAGGTGCGAAACAGAGACAACTGTACAACAGAAACAAAAGGGTGTTAGTGATCCTTATACAACAACAAGGTTATCTGGTGATCCTTCTCAGGATCCTCTATCCTACCATGGGTGGTCCACTTCCTTGGCAGATCCTTTCCATCTGGGATAGAATCCCTTCTGACAAAGAAGAATCGTCGTTTCCAGTTTGTATCATTCTTAGTGGCTTTGAAGATGGGATGTTCTTCACCGGGTTTACGCTTGAATAGATATCGGTGGGATCCAACTGTTGTGAGGTCATACATCTCTGCCAATTCCGACATTCCTAGATCGATTCCTTCTTGCTCAATGATCCTCTCAAGGGTATATAAGACCCTCCAGATCATTGGCATAGCTTGAATATAGGAGATACCGGTGAGGGAGAAGAAAGACTGGGTGAATTCAGGGAAAGGATACGAGTACCCTATTGAGAAAGGAGTGACCGGGAAAGCTACCCAAGTTTCAGAAATGTAATCACTCAGGACGGTGGGGTCAAACGGTTTGAAATAGGTGTTCGCCGGAAAGCAATGTCGGATTCTATCTATTTGTGGATCAGTGAAGCAGCATCTTTTATTCACCAAATCTTTGATGATCCCCTGGCTCTTAAGAGGACTGTCCTTCTTATGATCCTTAGCAGGAGAGGATCTTAGCATCATCTTGATTACGAGGAAGGTGAAGAAAGAAGGAGCAGAGAAAGAAAACGTAAAGGAAGCAGAGAAAGAGAAGTACCTGATGGATCTTCGGATATGAATTTAAAGGGAGTTTCTCTTGAATTTAAATGCGGGTTGATCCCTATCTCTAACTCCTATTTATAATGATGATTTTGCAAGATAGTCACTTCAGTGACGTCAGGTTTGTAACGGCTAGTCCGTCTTCAACGGCTAGTTATCCGTTAGCTTGTTACGGATAAGAACAAAATACAACTCGTTTATTTACATAATTACTCCTTATATTTTGGGGGCAATTGTTAGGGGAGGATTTCTCAATGACCTGTGATCCTTAATTACTGTTGGGTTCGGTGATCCTCACTTTTGTTTCAGTTAGTGATCCTCAGAAGTGCTTCAGGATCAGGATCATGGATCATCTTAAGGATCCTTATACTAACGATTGTCTACTTTGAATATGGTATTGTTTTGCAGGAGTACCAGCTTGGACTTGGTCTTGGCGACATTCCTGGGGCATATTCCATGTTTATTCCACACGTGCTTAGCTAAAAGTGGACGTTATGGAGTCGTGGAGGACTTGCACCATTTACGGAATGTTAGTTAGTGTAGATATGTTCCATTTTTAAAAGGGGTAGCGAGCTAATTAGAAAACACTTGGCTATTTTTGGCTACACACACACTCGTACAACTGCTCTCACCAGCTCTCTGCAATTCACTTGGCGATTACACACATTTTTACACAATACACTATAGTGATCCTTGTACTTAGCTCGCTATCATCCAAAGTTGTAATACATTCATTGTTTAATTTGAGTTGGTGATCGGTAGTTTCCATCACTCGAGGTTTTTTATGCCGGAGATCATTCATTGATTTTTTCCTCGTATAAATCTTTGTGTCACTTGTTCATTTCATTTCTGAGTGATCCTTATTATTGTTCATCAATTCAAGCATCACACCTCACAACAGAAAGTTTGGTTACATTGTCTTAGCTTGATTTTTGACCAAAACAATATTCAAAGCAGACAATCGTTAGTATAAGGATCCTTATGATGATCCGTGATCCTGATCTTGTAATACTTCTGAGGATCACTAGCTCAAACAGAAGTGAGGATCACTAAACCCAACAGCAATTGAGGATCACAAATCATTGGAAAATCCTCCCCTAACAATTTCCCCCAAAATATAAGGAGTAATGATGCAAATAACGAGTTATATTTTCTCGTCCTTATCTGCAACGAATCATCCAGAGAACTAGCCGTTATAAGCGGACTAGCCGTTAAGATCCTGACGTCATTGAGATGACTATCCTGCAAAATCATCATTAAAAATTGAAGTTAGAGATAAGGGCTAGAGAGCATTTAAATTCATGTGTTTCCTCTTTAAATACTCATTCGAAGACTTGATCAGGTACTTCTCTCTCCTTTCTCCCTTCACCTTCTTACTCTGTTTCTCCTTCACCATTGTCATAATCAAAATGATGCTACGATCCTCACCGGCTAAGGATCACAAGAAGAATAGCCCCTTGAAAAGCTAAGGGATCATAAAAGATTCTACAAAAGAACGTTGCTGCTTCACCGATCCACAGATCGACAGAATTCGCCATTGTTTCCCGGCGAACACCGTTTTCAAACCAGTTGATCCCACCGTTCTAAGCGATTTTGTGTCTGAAATGTGGGTAGCTTTTCCGGTCACCCCATTCACAATAGGATACACATACCCTTTTCCAGATTTCACCCAATCCTTCTTCTCTCTCACTGGCATCTCCTACATCCAAACAATACCTATGATCTGGAGGGTCTAGATCACCCTTGAAAGGATCATAGAGCAACAAGGTATTGATCTGGGAATGTCGGAGCTTTCAGAGATGTACGACCTTGTTAGCCATGGGTCCCACCGGTATCTACTCAAACATAAGCCTGGTGAAGAACATCCCATCTTCAAAGCCACTAAGAATGACACCAACTGGAAACGGCGATTCTTCTTTGTCAGACGGGATTCTATCCCTAATGGAAAGGATCTGCCTAGAAAGTGGACCACTCATGGTAGGATAGAGGATCCTTAGAAGGATCACCAGGTGAGTTTGCTTCTGATCAGGACCACTAACATATTTCCATTTCTTTTATGCAGCTATTTCTATCTCACATCTCTTCAAAATACCTGCAACAAAGGAAAGGCTTGCTGCTTTCTGAAGACTTGATCCTGCAATAAGATCATTCAAAGCAAACACCCAGGATTCTCAAGAGGTATCCTCAGGTTCTGTCACCATGTCAAGTAAGTATCTGTGTTTATATGTGATTAAATGCTTAAATAAAATAAAATAAGGATACTTATCTGTTTTGAATGTGTAGGTGCTGGAAAATCTTCAAGATCTGCCTCCAAATTCAGTGTCACTGACCTTGACACTATGCGATCCTCAAAGAAGAAGCTTGCTGCCAGTCCAACTGTCTCGATCCCCAAGGCACCCATTTCTAAAGGCAAGGGTGGCAAGAAAAGGAAGACCTCTGAGGCTGACAATCTACAAGGCTTACCTCTGCTCCGTCATCAGTTCCTTGAGTACTTTAATGAGGTAAGGATCACTGATTCAGCTTAAGTATCCTACTCACTTGAGGATCACGTGATCCTGAACTTTGCACTATCTTCTTTGCAGAAATTTGCTGAAATTGAAGACTACGTTGGGAATGTTGAAGAAATTGAGCAAAAGTACTCGGACCTCCAACAAGTAGCGGTGCTCAAGGATCACAAGAGTGCTGCTCTCAAAAAAGACCTCAACGATGCGAAGACCCAGACGGCCAACGTTCTGATCAATGCTGATTATGAGAAACATGAGCTCATGGAGGGTGCTAAGGTCTCCGCTGCCATTGCCATGTATAAGACCGAACTGCAGATGGCCCAAGAAGCTCAGGATCCTGACTTCGACAGGAGCAACTGGGACGTTGAGGGCTGGAAGGCTAGGCTGGCTGAGCTGGACGACGAAGAGGATGCTGAGGAGGTTCTAGCAATCGAGGCTGGTGGCAGTGGCAAGGATTAGGGTGGAGAGGCAGGTGGAGCTGGAGATGGTGATGCAGCAAAGGTGTAGCTGCAAGGATGGGCGATGATGGACACTTCTAGACATAGCCGGAGCCCATTTTTTATAGTTTGGTAGTGGTTTTTGTGGTTATTGATGTTTTCGTTGAACAATGGTTGGTCTGTACGTTGAACAATAGTTTTTAGGATTATGGATCAATGATCCTTAGACAATAGGTAGGATAATAGGTGGTGGATGGATCCTCTATTTGGGGGATGAAGCCACTTGTTATCCTGCCGCCTTTTATTTCCTGCACTGCTATGACCGCATGAACAATGGACACCCTTTGCCAACCCATGTGGACGGGCCACATTTTGCTGGTAGAAATGTGGGTTGGCAATTTTGACAACCTTAAAGGGTTAAATATTCTGTAAATAAATAAAACTTTAACTTTTTGACTTATCCTGTGTTGTTATCCTAATGAATCCTTTAGTTTCCAAGCGTTATTATATACTTTGTTCGAATAAGAAAAGTTAAACAAATTAAGTTTAAGAATTTTAGGATATGATCCAGGATCAAATATCCTATAGTCGAAAAATTCCAAAAAGTAGTATATTTTAAGGATCATAAGTTCAGTTGTCAAAGTATAAGGGTTATTCAAATGAATAATGAATAAAATCAAAATAGTTAAGGATCATACCTAAGAATCCAAGTTAGGATCCTAACCTTTAACATTATAATCAGGATAACCATAAGACAAACCTTAATAGAAGGTAAGGATTAAGGATCCTTGGTTGTTTGTCTCCAAAAAACTGAAATAGAATATAACTTAGGACTAAGCCAATATAAGATAAGAGTTAGTAACTGGGGACAAGCCCAACAATTCTGGGGACAAGCCCAATATACTAGGGACAAGCCCAATATACTGGGGACAAGCCCAAAGGATAACTGGGGACAAGCCCAAAGGATAACCGGGGACAAGCCCAAAGGATCGTGTGTAAACTGGAGTATGGCCCTCACTGGCGACTATCCAAACTTAGTGACATGAAAATGTCAAAACCTTAGCTAACGTGAAAACGTTAGAAACCTTAGGAACGGATGTATGGTACGTCTACCATTATACGTAGGATCCCGGATACAGCCAGTACAATGAAATTGTCAGCCCCTAAAGCGAGTACTGGTCCCATTGCCATGAACTGTACCAGGATCATCGTGCGCTACTGGTGAAATTGGGGACAGGCCCAAACTGGGGACTAGCCCAAAAAACTGGGGTCAAGCCCAAACAACTGGGGTCAAGCCCAAATAACTAGATACTTCTATAGATAATCAATCCTTTGGTAAGGATACCTGAACCTTCAAAACCCAGAATTAAGTGAAAAGAGGATAAAGGATGCAGGATCCTTATCCTTACATAAGAGAATAAAAGAATGAAATAGTTTGAGATTAGAATGTTACCAAAATGAGGATCATCTGTTCTGTAAGGATCCTTCAAGGATACTTGTCATGTGAGGATCATCTGTTCTGCAAGGATCCTTCAAGGATACTTGTCATGTGAGGATCATCTGTTCTGCAAGGATCCTTGTCACATGAAGTATTTCTTCAGATGGACAGCATTCCAGGCTCTAGGTAGCAAATCACCCTCCATTGTTAGTAATCGATATGCCCCCTTTCCTGCCTCAACTTCAATCAAATAATGGCCTTCCCATTTTGGTGCCAACTTTCCATCAGCAGGATTAGTGGTATTCTGAAATGCTTTCCTTAGTACCATATCACCAACTTGGAATTTCCTGATCCTGACATTTTTGTTGTAAGCTCCAGCCATCCTTTGTTGATAACTGGCCATCCTTATCCTTGCCAAATCCCTGAATTCTTCTATAGTATCCAGGTCTTGAACCAAGTTTTCAGCATTTCCTTCAGGATCACGGATACTTGTTCTCATAGTAGGAACCACCATCTCTGTAGGGATCACTGATTCTGCTCCAAACACCAAAGAAAATGGAGTTTGACCAGTAGCACTCTTGGAGTTGTCCTATCAGCCCATAATACATAAGGTAGTTCTTCTGCCCATCTTCCTTTCTTGGATCCAAGCTTCTTTTTCAAGTTGTTAATGATGAACTTGTTGGATGATTCTGCTTGACCATTAGCTTATGGGTGGACTGGTGTTGATGTTATCATCTTAATCCCCCTGCTGTCACAAAAGTTAGTAGTTCTACTCCCAATAAATTGGGATCCATTATCACATACAATTTCAGAAGGAATACCAAATCTATTAATAATGTTTCTTTTAATGAAGGATATAACTTCCTTTTCTCTGACTTGAGCAAAGGCTTCAGCCTCTATCCACTTGGAGAAGTAATTAGTCATAGCAAGCATGAATACTTTTCCACCAGGTGCCTTAGGAAGCTTACCAACTATATCCATTCCCCATCTCATAAAAGGCCAAGAAGAGGATATAGGATGCAAAAGCTCTGCTGGTTGATGAAGGATATTACTGTGTCTTTGACAAGAATCACACTTCTTGGCATATTCCACAGCATCCTTCTTCATAGTAGGCCAATAGTATCCTGTCCTCAGGATCCTTGAGAATAATGCTCTACCCCCGGTGTGGTTTCCACAATCTCCTTCATGGAAATCCTTTAAGACTTCTTGGATTTCAGGATCCTCAATGCATCTTAGATATGGTCCTGCAAGAGATCGTTTATACAACATATTATTCAATATTGTAAATTGAGATACCTTAATTTTGAAAGCCCTGGGGTTTTCTCCTGTAGGAATCTCTCCATGTTGTATGTATCTCATGATTGGGAGGATCCATGATCCTGAATGAGATTGAGTATCGTCACTAGGGATGATTACGGAATCCTCTCCTATCTCCATAACCACATGATCTTCAATAGCAGGGGTCAGGATATGGGTAATAGGAATCCTTATATCCTCCGGGATCTTCAAGGATGATCCTAGATTAGCCAATGCATCAGCCTCTGCATTTTCTTCCCTTGGTACCTGTGTCAAACTAAAGGATACAAGAGAGAGTGCCAATTCTTTGACTATCTCTAAGTATTTGATTAGCTTTTCACCTTTAACAGCATAGGATCCATTAAGGTGATTAGTGATTAATAATGAATCTACATGTACCTCAAGATACCTGATCCTCATATGCTTAGCAATTTGCAAACCAGCTATCAAGGCTTCATATTCAGCCTCATTGTTACTAGTTTGGAACTCACAAGCTATAGAGTGGGGTATTATGTCCCCCTGTGGCGATTTTAGTAGTATTCCAAGCCCTGTTCCTTTGACATTAGAGGCTCCATCAGTGTAGAGTATCCAAGGATCCTTAGTTTCCTCTAGCTGTTGGACTTCTAATTCAGCTTCCCTTTGCAAATCACTACTGAAATCTGCCACAAAGTCAGCTAAGGCTTGGGATTTAATTGTTGTTCTAGGGTCATATCTTATATCATAAGCACTGAGCTTCACTGCCCACTTAGCCATCCTTCCTGACATTTCAGGTTTCCTGAGAACATTCTTAATTGGAAAATTAGTCTTAACAATAATGGCATCAGTTTCAAAATAATGTCTTAATTTAGTGGATGCCATAATTAAAGCAAGGATAAGTTTTTCTCAATGTGAATACCTGGATTCAGCATCAAGCAAACTCTTACTTACATAATAAACAGGATGTTGTGTACCCTGGTGATCCTTGACAAGGACCGCACTTACTGCTTTTGAGGATACCGCTAAGTATAAAGATAATATATCCCCTTTTTCTAGTTTCATCAAGGCCGGGGCTGAGGATAGGTAATCCTTAAGAGCTTTCGTGGCACTTTCATGCTTCTCAGTCCATTCAAATTTCTTGGTTTTCCTCAGGATGTCATAGAATTCCTTGCACTTTTCTGAGGATTTGGATATGAACCTGTTCAAGGCTGCGATCCTGCCTGTCAATCTTTGCACATCTTTAGCATTGGCAGGAGATTTGATATTCACAATAGCCTTGATTTGTTCTGGACTTGCTTCAATGCCCCTCTTCGTCACCATATAGCCTAGGAATTTACCTGCTTCAACACCAAAATGTTACTTGGAAGGATTTAGTTTCATATTAAATTTATCAAGGATATTGAATGCTTCCTCCAAGTCTTTAAGGTGATCCTCAGCTTTCTTGGATTTAACCACCATGTCGTCTATATAGACTTCCATAGTGTGTCCAATTTGTTCCTTGAACGTCATGTTGACTAGCCTTTGGTAAGTAGCACATGCATTTCTTAGTCCAAATGGCATAGCAATATAACAATATATACCAGTTGGGGTCATAAAGGCTGTATCCTCTTGATCAGAAGGTTCCATCTGAATTTGTTGGAATCCAGGTGAAGCATCCATAAAAGTTAACAGTTCATGACCCGCGGTAGCATCCAGCATGGAGTCAATGTGGGGTAATGGGAAAGGATCCTTGGGACATGCCTTGTTTAAATCAGTAAAGTCGACACATACCCTCCACTTTCCATTTTTCTTTTGAACAACAACCACATTGGCTAGCCATCTTGGATACTTAACCTCTCTTATCATACCTGCCCGAAGTAGTTTATCTACCTCTTCCTGGATAATAGCATTCCTTTCAGGTGTAAACTTCCTTCTCTTTTGATGAACCGGCTTGAATGACCAGTCAATGCCAAGTTTATGAGTAATTATATCTTTAGATTTTCCTATCATATCCTCATGTTTCCAGGCAAAGGTGGTCTTTCTTCTTTTGAGGAAGGATATCAGCTCCTGTTCAATGTCGCTAAGGATCCCTGATCCTATGAAGATCTTGGATTCAGGATCCTCAGGATCCATGAGGATTTCTTTTACATCCTGTTCTCTGGCCTCCAATAATCCCTTGGAGGATACTTTAATTGCTATTGCTCTGTAGGCTTGGAGGCTGATTTCATTGATGAAGTGTAGCAGTTCTTAGCCTCTTGCTGATCACTCTCAATTTTTATCACTCCCCACGGACTAGGAAGCTTTACACACTGATGATAAGCGGATGGGACTGCCTTCATGTGATGTATCCAAGGACTGCCAAGGATAACATTACAACAGGATAAGCAATCTATAACACAAAATTTTTTTAAAGAATGTAATCCTTCAATGTAGATTGGGAGTTTGATGTCCCCCAGTGTATTCTTGGTCTCCCCACTGAATCCCACAAGCACTGAGGATCTTGGTATAATGTCGGATTCAGGAATATTCATCTTTTTAAGGACTTCAAGCTGGATGATGTTCACAGAGCTTCCTGTATCTACAAGGATCCTGCGAACAAAATGGTTAGAAATAAAAAGAGTAATAACGAGACCGTCATGATGAGGATCCTGGATGTCAACATGATCATCCTCATCAAAAGTTATGACTTTGCCCTTGGTAACACTGGATGTTCGAACGGGTCTGTCTCCATTATCCATCTTGGTTTCTTTGGCATGTCTTTTGGCTGCTGAAAAGGAAGTACCACAAATGTCTGATCCTCCAGATATGAAGTTTATAACTTGTGCATCTGCTGGAGGAGCTGGAGCTTTTTCAGGGATCCTTTCAGGATCCTGGGTTCTCGACTTCTTTCGTCCCAAAAGTTCCTTTAAGTGCCCCTTGCTTAACAAGTAACCAATTTCCTTTCTTAGTGCGATACACTCTTCAGTTAGATGCCCGAAATCCTCATGATATACACACCACTTGGATTTATCCTTTGTAGCAGCTGGTTTATCACTTTTTCTCGGCCATCTTGCTTTCTCACCTAGATCCTGCTTCGCAAGAATCAGTTCATTGTTATCAATAGAAAAACAGTAATCAGAGATTGGAGGATAATCCTCATCATCCTCTTCCTGTTCTACTACATGCACATTCTGGTTATCAGACTTGTTGTAGGATTTGAACTTGTTGCTCTTGAAAGAGGATCCTTGTTTTTCCTGTTTTGAGGATCCTGCTAGTCTTTCCCGGATCCTTTTGTCATCCTCTTACCGGATGAACCTAAGGGCCCTGGTTCTTACTTCATCAAGATTCCTGCAAGGTGTCATAACAAGATCATCATAGAATAATAAATCCCTAAGCAATCCCATTTTAAAGGCTTCTACAGCCGTAGCTATATCCAAATTAGGAATATCTAAGGATTCTTTGCTAAACTTAGTGATATAATCTCTAAGTGATTCATTTTGACCTTGTGTTATCCTATACAAATCACTAGTTAATCGTTCAAACTTTCTACTATAAGAAAATTGGTTATTAATCAAGTTAACTAGATTAGCAAATGAAGTAATAGAGTAGGGGGGAAGACTTAGCAGCCATTTAAGAGCCAATCCTGTGAGGGTGGATCCAAATCCCTTGCATAGACATGCTTTCTTTAACCTTTCTGGGATGGGGTTAATCTCCATCCTTTCCCTGTATTGAGCTATATGTTCTTCAGGGTCTGTGGAGCCATCATATAACTTCATGCTTATTATCTGGAACCTCTTGGGTATCTCAGCATCACAAATAGGTGGTGCAAAACGAGATATCTTATGGCTCCCATCTACAATTTTAGGAATAGGCTTAACCACCCCTGGAACGTTGGATATCATATCCTTAAGCTTTTGTAACTCCCTAGCCATAGCTTGATTGATACCTGTATCCTGCACAAGGCCATGGTTAGTGGTATAAGAATTATTGAAAGTGTTACCTCCCAGTGGATTCAAGCTTGGAATCCCGGATGTGAATCCATATTGTCGAGGTTCTGGTATTATTGAAGGACCAAAAGAAGCAATGGTTTGCATTGGGATGAAGTCTCCTTGATGGACATCAGAACTTCCAGGTTGCAAGCTTCTTAAGGATCCTAGATCCTGCGGAGCATTGGATCCTTGATGCACCATGAATGGGGTCTCGGAGGATAGACCGTGGATCCGAAAACCTGAGAGGATCCCTGAGGCTGAAAGGAGGATCCTTGAACCTGTTGCGTCCCCATGTATCCTCCTGAACTGAAAAAGGATCCTTGATGCTGAGAGAAGCATCCAGCTGGTTGAAAATAGGATCCCATGGCCTGAGACGTTGCTGAGGATCCGTAGTGCATTCCTCTTGTTCCACCCAAGTATTGGACATCTGGATCTGCAGAATGCTGAGAGGTTATGACCGGAGTGTCAAAATTCAGTGATCTAGGCATCAATGGAGAATGATCCTCCACTGATCTCTTCTGTTTCTTGATATCTCCAATTTCTCTGAGAATCTTTTCGTTGGTCTTGTCCTGCTGTTGTATGTGATCCTTCATCTGCAAAATTAAAGTAAAAAGATCACTAGTAGTAGGAGTTTAAGATGCAGAAGAAGTTGGAGGTTTTGAGAAAATAGGAGTTGATTTCTTCTCAGCATTCTTCTGGGATCCAGAAGGTGGTGGAGGTAAAGGTGGAATGCCTTGGGATGAATTGACCGCAGACATTGCACTTGAAGTGTTCTTCGCCGAAGAAGCCATCTGCTTGGTTGTAACGAACCGGAATGATCACAAAAACAAGAATTCCTTAGGAATGAAGCACCAATTGCCCCACGGTGGGTGCCAAACTGTTTTGGTCAAAAATCAAGCAATGATAATGCAACCAAACTTTCTGTTGTGAGGTGTGAAGCTTGAATCAATGAACGATATTAAGGATCACTCTGAAATGTAATGAACAAGTGACACAGAGATTTATACGAGGAAAAAGCCCTTGATCAATGAATGATCTCCGGCATAAAAAACCTCGGGTGATGGAAACTACCGATCACCAACTCAAATTAAACAAGAAACGTATTACAACTTTGGATGAAAGCGAGCTAATTACAAGGATCCCTATAGTGTAAAGTGCACAAAAATGTGTAATCGCCAAGTGAATTGTCAAGAGCTGGTGAGAGCAGTTACGAGTGTGTGTGTTAAGCTAAAAAATAGCCAAGTGTTTCTATTTAGCTTGCTATCCCCTTTAAAAATAGAAAATATCTAAGCTAACCAACTATCTGCATTTCATGCAAGTCCCCCACGAACTCCATAACGTCCATATTGGTCAAGCACGTGCGGAATAAACATGGAATATGCTCCAGGAATATCGCCAAGACCAAGTCCAAGCTCGTACTCCTGCAAAACAACATCATATTCAAAGCAGACAATCGTTAGTATAAGGATCCTTATGATGATCCATGATCCTTATCCTGCAATACTTCTGAGGATCACTAGCTCAAACAGAAGTGAGGATCACTAAACCCAACAGCAATTAAGGATCACAAATCATTGGAAATCAAGTGCAGTCCTTGTTAAGGATCATGAAGGTACCCAACATCCTGTGTATTATGTAAGTAAAAGTTTACTTGATGCTGAATCCAGGTATTCTCATGTAGAAAATCTTATCCTTGCTTTAATCATGGCATCTACTAAGTTACGCTATTATTTTGAAATTCATACTATTATTGTTAAAACTAACTTTCCAATTAAGAATGTTCTCAGGAAACCTGAAATGTCAGGAAGGATGGCAAAATGGGCAGTAAACTTAGTGCTTATGATATCAGATATGAACCATGAACTGCCATCAAGTCTCAAGCCTTAGCTGACTTTGTGGCTGATTTCAGTAGTGATCTACAAAGAAAAGCTGAATTGGAAGTTCAATAGCTTGAAGAGACTAAGGATCCTTGGATACTCTTCACAGATGGGGCTTCAAATATCAAGGGAACTGGACTAGGCGTACTACTAAAATTGCCACAGGGGGACATAATACCCCACTCAATTGCTTGTGAGTTTCAAACTACTAATAATGAGGCTGAATATGAAGCCTTAATAGATGGTTTGCAAATTGCCAAGCACGTGAGGATCAGGTATCTTGAGGTACATGTAGATTCATTGTTAATTATTAACCACTTTAATGGTTCTTATGCTGTTAAAGGTGAAAGACTAATCAAATATCTAGAGATAGTCAAGAAATTGGCAGACTCTTTTGCTTCTTTTAGGTTGACACAGGTACCCAGGGAAGAAAATGCAGAAGCTGATGCTTTAGCCAACCTTGGATAATTATTGAAGATTCCAGAGGATATTAAAATTCCCATTATCCATATCTTGACTCCTGCTATTGAGGATCATACAGCTATGGAGATAGTAGAGGATTCTGCAATCATACCTAGTGATGATGCACAGTCAAATTCATGATCCTGGATCCTTCCAATCATGAGATATATACAACATGGAGAGATTCCTATAGGAGAAAATCCCAGAGCTTTCAAAGTCAAGGTATCTCAATTTACAATATTAAATAACATGTTATATAAACGATCTCTTGCAGGCCCATATCTAAGGTGCATCGAGGATCCAGAAATCCAAGAAGTCCTAAAGGATTTTCATGAAGGAGACTGTGGAAACCACACTGGGGGCTGAGCACTGTTGGTGCATATTTCTGACGACTTCGTCTTGTATCGAGTCTTGTAATAGAAATGATAGATCAGGGCACAAAGTATGAGAAAAGTGAGAAATATGTGAGAAGTATCAATTTCTCATGAAATGGAAAGGCCATTTCGTACGAAATGGACATTGTCCTTTTCGCACGAAGTGAGCATGCCCATTCCATGCGAAATGGTCCTCCTATAAATAGAGGACTTGTCACTTCATTTGTAGAACTTTCTGATTCCGGTGCCGAAGTGCCGCCGAAGTGTCTCCAGGCTGTAAAACGTTGTTATATCAATAAACAAGACAATTAAAGTGTATATCAAGCTGATTTAACTCCGATACGTCTGTTTCCGCCTTTCGTATTGGATAAAAACTCTTCTGAATGACTCGTTTGGTCGTGCAAACGATCCTTTCGTATCAGAGCTCAGGAGGAATAGTTCTTACCGAATTCAGCTTGATTTCATCAAAATTCTGATTTCTACACCTTCTTTTACAAGATTTTTCAAAATTAAACAAGATTTCACGGTTAGAATGGCTTGATTTTTTCACATAACATGCGTAACACTATTTTAACAAATCTTTGAAAGAATCAGACTTAAAATCAACCTAAAACCTGATCAATTTGTCAAAAACATGGCCGATTATATGACATCAGCACCATTTCGCACGAATTGAACTTCCAATTCGCATGAATTGGCCCATTTCGCATCAAAAGATTCAAATCGTGTGAAATCTACTTTTTCGTATCAGATCATCCATTTCGCTTGAAAAGACTTTCAATTCGCACGAATTGGACATAGTAGACCTCAATTCGCACGAATTGGTTCAGACTGTGTGGAATACTTTCCATTTCGCATGAATTGGCCCTATTTCGCATCAAAGTGTCAATTCGTTTGAATTGGACATCCATTTCATACGGATTGAGCTTTAGTGACCCCAGTTCGCACCAAATCCATTTCGTTTGAAAGTCTGAATTTGTGTATTTGAGAATTTTTTTTACAGAATCATGGAAAACGAATTCTACAATGCGTTTGCTACTGCCCCGGGTACTCCTGTTACCATTGCTCAGAGTGTGAACATGGAAAATGAAACAGGAACGTTACAGAAACCTCCAAAGTTGATGGGCATTGAAGAATACTATTGTTGGAAAGACCGGTTCGAAAATTGGGTTCAAGCAAATCATTTAAGGTCGTGGGAGTGTATTGAAAAAAAGTATGTTAAACCTCGTACAGATGTGGGAGTTATCAAAACTATTTCTGAATTGTCGGATAAAGAAAGAGACATGTACAAAGCAGAAAAAAATGATGATTAGTCTACTTCAGCAAGCTGTGAAAGAAGATATCTTCATATTACTTCAACACGATGGTACTTCACATTCGATTTGGGAAGTACTTCGAATTAAATTTGAGGGAAGTACGGAGATGATTAGGAGTAAGAAATCATTATTAAAGAAAGAATTTGATTTGTTTACTGGCTTGCAGGGTGAAACTACAAAGAAACTGATTGAGAGATATTGTCATTTAGTGCGTTCAATGTCACTGTTAGATATAAACAAAGATCGAGAAGAATGGGTTGACAAATTAGCTGATGTTTTACCTCAGAAAGAATGGGGTCCATATCTAATGATCTTAAAGAACACTGGAGAATATGATAAATTGACAATTTCTCAGTTCATTGAAAAAATTGAAGGACAAGATCTTGAACAACAAAAGATTGCTAGAATGAACAATCCAAGTGGTCAACAAGACATCAAGATGTGTTACAAAGGGAATGTTCAGAATGTTGAAGCAAGTCCGAAGGTTCAAACCGCTTTCATTGCAGAAAACCCATCTGGATAGTTAATCAAAGCCAAATCAGCAACAGTGGATTTTCTTCATACTCGATTGTTAATCCAAGTGTTTCAACCTCAAGTTATCAGTCTCAAAGCTCAAACAATGGTAATGGTCATGTGTTACATTGCAACATCGCGTTGCATCTTCAGAACGATCAAAATTTCTCTGAAGAAGTTGCTAAAGGTCATATGGAATTACTAGCTACAGTATTAGAATCATATGAGGGTTTGGTTGCAGGAAGGATCAGAAATCCTATGTTGACAAAAGAGGATTACGATCAGATCGATGCTGGGGAAATGGAGCTTATGGATGTTAAGTGGTGTTTAGCGAGTGTGTTGAGGAGAGCTGAGAAATTTAAGCTAATTACAGGAAGAGATAACTTCCGTGATGCTAATGTTTCTACTTTAGGTTTTGATAAATCTGAAGTTACTTGTTTTCGATGCAGGGAAAAAGGACATTTCAAGAGGGAATGTACCAATCGACAAGTAGGTGGAGCTCAGAATCCATTCGGGAATAATGATTATTATCGGAAAGCTATATATCAACAAGTTGCTCAACAACTGTCATCATCCCATGCTATTGAAGATGGAAAGAAGAAAGCTTATTTTGTTAATCAAGATGATGAAAGAATAGCAGAAGGTTTTTGCTGGGACAAATACAATCCGGCTAATTCAAAGTTTAGAGCATTCATTGCACAAATAGTTCAAGAACCAGATTTCATGAAAGAGTGGATGGATGTGTTTGCTAATGATGAGAAAAGTCAAGATGGAGAGTCTGTCTCTTCAGAAGAAAACTCAGAAAAGATACCAGTCTCTGATCAATCATCAACTGATAGCAGTGACGATGAAGAGAAAATACAAATAAACATTGGAAAACTCAATTATCTCCTGAAAGTTTTAAATTTTATTTTGCAGATAGATTGGAGAAGCTAAAGGAGAAACAAGCAGCAAAAGAACAGAAAAAGGTAAAATGCAAGAATGTTGCTCAGGAAGAGAAGTCTGAACAGAGTGAAAAAGTTGAAGTTGAGAAGGTGGTTGAAGTTGAAAAGATAGTTGAAGTTGAAAAGATTATCAAAGATGAAAAAATTGTTGAGATCACGAAACCTTGTCTAAAATGTTTGGAACCATGCAAACATTGTGAAGAGAAAGATGAGAAGTTTAGTGAGCTTGACAAGATGAAAGAAAAATTATTGTTCGATGTTAAATATGTGAAAGAATCGTATGATGTGTTGAACAGAACGGTGAATAGTCTACAAAAGACAAACTCAGAAAGAGAAGATGCTTTAACCATGATGAATGCAGTGATGATGTCTAAGCAGAAGGCTATTAATCACTATATTGAAGAGTGTGCAAAGTTGAAGCAGTAGTTGGAGACTGACGGGTGGTCCATTGGACAACCCTTAATCATGTTAAAAGACGAATTAATCCTTCACTTAATCGTGTAATTATCTTGAATTAGATGACTACGGTTGCTTATGTTTCAGGTGCAGTTCAGGAGCTTAAAGCGGATAAAAATGCAGCTTTGGAAGCTTCGGAGTTGAACGGGTTGAGTTTGAAGCAAAAGATGAAACGAAGAAGACAAATCAGCTGTCCATCATAATTTACGGTCCCACCGTAATTTACGGTGGACCTGATCTTCACCTGATTTGTGCCGTAACTCAGACTACTTGCACCGTAACAAATTCATGTCCACCGTAACTTACGGTAGAGCCGTAAGTTACGGTGGAGTCTGCGATCAAGTTTGTAACTGCCATCATTAAGTCAGTTTATGGGTGCCTTTTCACCTATTCTCATCATTGTCGGTTAGAGAACACTTTGGGGGCGATTTTGGCTATCTTGGCTTGGTTTTAGACAATTTCTAACATTCGGTTTGTGTTTTCGATTTGTATGAACATTGAATTGCTTGTTATGATGATTCACCAAGCTATGTGTGGCTAAAACTTTCGGTGATCATCTTAGGTGCAGGTTTCTCTTGAACTTTTGTGTGTTTATTTCTGAATTTCTAGAATGATAACTTGTGTTTGCTTGTTTATCATGGTGTATGCATAATTGTTTGTAGTGTGTTAATTGATAGTGCAATTTCTAGTCTCAATCGTACGTTCTTGGTGCCGTTGGCAATCGAGATATCACGGGAAGGGTTAGGGTTGCTTATTGATTAATTGGTCATCGGGAAACAACCTCGCGTTTATATAATCCGAGTACTTTGTTCCCTTTTATCACTTCAATTATCTATACACGAGTTATGTCTATGTAACTCTTTCTAGTTGGAATTACACACAATTGTTTAAAGAAACTGAATCCTAAGATGGTCACTGTTTTCCTAATCTGTTAAACAACCAATTTTGATTTGCACTTAGTTATTAATTTAGTTTTCTAAAACAACAATCTAAATCATTGATCTTTATTTTCTGCAAATTAGGTTAATTGTAGTTTAATCGCAAAGCTATATAATCGACATATTTTCCACATACTCCCTGAGTTCGATACCCTCTTACCACTATCTTTAGTTGTTATTGGGATTAAATTTGATTGTGACCACGACATCACGTCAAATTTTGGCGCCGTTGCCGGGGAGTAGTGCGCAACGTGTGTCAGTTTGTTAGTTTTGCTTTGTTATTTTCGGGTTTACACTGGTGTGTTAGTGTGCAGGTTCTACAGGTGCATGCATACTAGAGGCTCTCACAAAGCGTCACCATTGTCATTTGATCCGGAAATCGAAAGAACGCTAAGGCAAAATAGGGTTTTATTACGAGAAAACCGAATCATTGGTTCACCCACTTCACCCATTACACCAAGAAACATCATGGCCGATTCACAAATTCCACCTACAATGGGTCAAACGACCTCATCATTTATACCTACTTCCACACAACCATCACCAAACACAACTATACCAAATTCCACTACAATTCCTACTCCACCTCATGACACTAGACCAACCAACACCACACAACCCATTACTACCCAAGAAGAACCAACCATTACCTTTAACCCATCCACTACTATACCGCCATTGTCCCATTTTTTCCCGGGTGCGGGTCCATCATATTCAAGCCATACCATAGCACCAATTTCGACCATTGTCCATGCTACTTCAACATTTAGACCATCTAACCAAGCGGGTTTTCAATATTCAAACCTTCCATTTGGGCCATCGTCAGGAATTCAAGGAGATGGATATGATGAAGGATTTGAGGAGTTTGAGGGTTATGATGAGGATGGGTATGCTTACGGGGGTTATGGTGATCAAGGAGAATTTGGATACGTGCAAAGTCAATCTCAAGGGATGGCAAGTGTCGGTGGAATGCCACAACAACAACAACTCGTACCACAACACATTCGGCCAAGACCACAAGGGCTACCAATGCAACATCCTATTCCATTGCAACAAATTCGGCCACAAAATGTACAACCACAATTTCAAAGACCACCTCAACGCCCACCGATGCGACAACAACAGTTTCAACAACCAATCGCACCACAAGGGCAAGTACCAAGGCCAATGGGTCCTATCCCTCCAAGAGGTAGGTTTGGTGTACCAAGGAGACACCTTAGAGAAAATGTGAGGGGCATCGAAGCACATTTTAGGCCGGTAATCACTCAAAACCCTTCACCGGTAGTTATTCCTCACAATGATCAATGGAGGACATTTGAAGTGAGGACCAACTCTTTGCAAAGTCTACCAAAATATAAGGGGTTAGCAACGGAGGAGCCTTACTTTCATTTGGAGGCTTATGACTCGATTTGTAACACTCTTGGGAGTCAAGGGTTCTCGGCTGACGACATTAAACTGGTATTGTTCCAATTTTCTTTGGAAGATAAGGCGAAGAAATGGTTCTACACGTTACCTTCGGCATCCATATATACATGGGGGGAGATACAACAAACCTTCTTGGATGAGTTTTACACCGCCCAAAAGACCAACGACGCAAGAAAGGGGTTGAGAAGCTTCCAACAACAACATGGTGAGATGTTTCACGAGGCATTTGAGCGTTTCAATATGATGATTAAAAATTGCCCTCACCATGGAATCGAATTGTGGGAGTTGATGAATGCCTTTCACGAGGGTTGAGTGCCGAAGATGCACGTGATTTGATGTCCACTACCGGTGGGACTTTTGGTACAAATTATGAGAACGATGATTGGGAGTTCTTGGAGAGCATGGCAACTACATCAAAGAGGAAAGCTCAAGCATCAAGAAGAGCCCGACCGGCCATTGCCCGACCTCAAGTGCACGCCATAGATGATGGTAATGTTCAAACTACTAACCAAATTTATGATGTTTGTGCTTTGTGTAATGAAATAGGTCATGCAGCTGAAAATTGCCAAGGGATGATGGAAGGGCAATATGAAGAAGTCCATGCGGTTCAAGGTCAAGGTTAAGGAGGGGGTGGTAGAAATTACAACAACATGAACTCAAATACTTACCACCCCGGGTTGAGAAACCACCCAAACTTTCGGTATGGGAACCCTTCAAATCAAGCTAACCCGAACTTTCAAGGTAGCCAAGGTAACTTTGGTTCACGCCAACCTTACAATAACCAAGGTAACTTTGGTTCACGCCAACCTTAAAAAAGAGGTAATTAAGTGGTTGGATGCGGGAATTATTTATCCGATTTCGGATAGTGCTTGGGTGAGTCCCACCCAATTGTACCTAAGAAGGCCGGCATTCAAGTAGCCAAAGATGAAAGTGGTGAACAAATTGCCACCCGATCGGTTACCGGGTGGCGTGTATGTATTGACTACCGGAAATTGAATGTCGCGACTTCTAAGGATCATTCCCCGCTACCATTCATTGATCAAATTATTGAAAAATTATCGGGTCAAAAATACTACTATTTTTTGGATGGGTATTTGGGTTACAATCAAATTGCAATACACCCGGATGACCAACACAAGACCACCTTCCCTTGTCCATATGGCACCTTTGCCTTTAGGCGAATGTCATTTGGCTTGTGCAATGCTCCGGCAACTTTTCAACAATGTATGATGAGTATTTTCTCGGACATGGTTGGAGAGTCGCTCGAAGTTTTCATGGATGACTTCTCCATTTTTGGCACTAGTTTTGACGCTTGTCTCAACGAATTACAAAAAGTGTTAAAAAGATGCGTTGAGAAATACTTAGTGCTAAGTTGGGAGAAAAGTCATTTCATGGTGCAAGAGGGCATTGTGTTGGGTCATGTAATTTCTGAAAGGGGGATGGAGGTGGATAAGGCAAAAATACGGGTAATATCATCTTTGCCACCTCCGAAAAATGTTAAGGGTGTAAGGTCATTCTTGGGACACGCGGGTTTTTATAGACGTTTCATTAAAGGATTTAGTGTTATCACTAAGCCTTTATGCAACTTGTTATTAAAAGATGTCCCATTTGATTTTACTAACGAGTGTATGCAAGCTTTCACTGTTTTGAAGGAACACTTGATCAAGGCTCCTATCTTGCAACCACCGGATTGGTGAAAGCCGTTCGAGATAATGTGTGATGCAAGCGACACCACTATTGGTGCAGTTTTGGGTCATCGCAAATGAAGCTAACGGGTATTGTGAATGGAATTCCAGTGGAGATGTCTTTTACCACATTGAAGAAATTGGGAAAGTACGACAGTCTACCGGCTAGTGATTATATGATACCGACTCTTGATGACCTCCTGGTTAAACCGGAGAAACATGTTCGATGGAATGATATGTTGGCAGCAATATTTTTACCCGGTAAATACAGTGGTATTCTATACCGGAAGAATTTAACAATAGAAGCTAAATTGTTGTTAGCCATATGTGTTCTCAATGTTATTCCACGAAGGGGAGACAAGGAGCAGGTGAGGTTTCCCGAAGTACCAGTTCTTTACACGCTAATGCATGGGTCTCCGCGTTTTCCGATACGCTGTCTGATCATGAACCACTTATGGATCTGCCGGAATAAGTATGGAAGAGACATCGTCCCGTATTGTCGAATAATTACGGGGTTAATGAAACAACAAAAGGCGATAACATCTGAAGATCGAGGAGCAACAAAAAGGCATCAGCCTTTTACGTTGGATAAGTTGGGGATTGGGTGGTCATATACACAATCGGAGCGTTATCACAAGTTAAAGTCGGAAGGGCAAAGGTGGAGGGCACTAAAGTTGGGTGCCCGAGATTTGTTACCGGGTGAGCCGAACGAGCCAGAAAGTGATGAAGAAGTAGTTCCAAGTGGAGATGAGCACTATGCGGACGAGCCGCATGGTGGTGAAAATGTTGGTCAAGGGGGTTATGGTAGAGGTTATGGTGGCATGTTCTACGATTATACGGAGCGATCTTATGTGCCCGGGTGGGTGTATGAAGGTACCATGCAAGAAGTGATAGCAAACCAACGTCCTCCGGCTTCCGTTTTTGGAGAATGGAACGACATGATGTCTTCCATCTTTGGACCTCCGGGACCGCGCTACTATTAGTCAGGTTGTGTTTCTCCTTTGTATATTTTGTACATATGTGTTAGTTTGTTTTGTTTTGTTTTGTTTACGGTTGGGCGGTTGGGTGGTGTGTGATTGTTATGTTGAGTTTGGGATGGTGCTTGTTGGTGGTGTCATGTTTTAAAAAAAAAGAAGAAAAACATAAAAAAATTATAAAATGAAAAATCCAAAAAGAAGTTTGGGGTTTGAGTGTAGAAGCTTTTTGTGGATGTTGAATGGATTTTAGTGATCAAAGCCTCCTAAAACCATACATTGGGGTCAATGTATCCCAAGTGTGGGGATGGGGGGAATTTTTTTGAGATTTTTAAAAAAAAAAAATTGAGCCAAGCGAAACAATGTGAAAATTGATGCACCGGCAACCCTTAATATCCTTTCATTCTTGGTGAGAGTTGAAGCCACATTTGTATATAAATAATGCTTATCTTTGATGAGAGTGGCTACGGGTGGGGGTGCATTAGAACTTGTGCTTGAATGCGGTTCGAGGCCTTAGTTGAACATGAATGTGAAAAGGATAAGGGCATCTAGGTAGCCTCGTCTTTAGTGTGTGCGAGTGTGGGATTTGGGGGGTTGGACCTCATAAAGTATATATATGAGCATGGTAGTGAGAGGGGCGGGGGTTTGGACATTTAGTTGCCCAATTTTGTGCCTAAAAGCCTATCATTTGTTACCCCTAGCTACTTACCTAAAAAATTTGCCCAATTTGACCCGGTCTTTTAGTATTAGTAGTAGTAGTTGTAGTAATGAGATGTAGATATGTTGATGCTTTATTACATGGTTATTTACTATGAAAAAAAAGAAAAAAAAAAGAAAAAGAGAAAAAAAAGAAATGAAAAATGAAAAGAAAGGATGTTTAGTTGTCTTGTACTTAGTAGTTAGTTTGGTAGTTGTTAGTTTGCTTATTCGTGTACTAAAAAGACCGGGTTAAATTTTCGCTACTTCATATATATTCCATTTCCTACCCATACACCTAGCCACGTTACAACCTTGAAAGTCCCTTTGATTTGCATTCATGTTTGGCACTTGTTAGGAGAAGGATCGATTTAGGTACAAGCTTATGATTGTGCAACCACCCGTTTGCCTATTGTGTGTCTAGCTTATCTTTGCTAGTATTCAATTGTAGCCGAGAGGATTTAGAGAGGGGTGCATTGTTTTGGGTGTTAAAAAGGGGTTAGTAAAAAGATTGCATGTTTTGTTTGGTTTACATTGATCACTTGTGTAGAAACTGATTTGATGAGTTGCTTGGGACAAGCAACGGTTAAGTGTGGGGATGTGACGGGTGGTCCATTGGACAACCCTTAATCATGTTAAAAGACGAATTAATCCTTCACTTAATCGCGTAATTATCTTGAATTAGATGACTACGGTTGCTTATGTTTCAGGTGCAGTTCAGGAGCTTAAAGTGGATAAAAATGCAGCTTTGGAAGGTTCGGAGTTGAACAGGTTGAGTTTGAAGCAAAAGATGAAACGAAGAAGACAAATCAGCTGTCCACCGTAATATACGGTCCCACCGTAATTTACGGTGGACCTGATCTTCACCTGATTTGTGCCGTAGCTCAGACTACTTGCACCGTAACAAATTCATGTCCACCGTAACTTACGGTAGAGCCGTAAGTTACGGTGGAGTCTGCGATCAAGTTTGTAACTGCCATCATTAAGTCAGTTTATGGGTGCCTTTTCACCTATTCTCATCATTGGTCGGTTAGAGAACACTTTGGGGGCGATTTTGGCTATCTTGGCTTGGTTTTAGACAATTTCTAACATTCGGTTTGTGTTTTCGATTTGTATGAACATTGAATTGCTTGTTATGATGATTCACCAAGCTATGTGTGGCTAAAACTTTCGGTGATCATCTTAGGTGCAGGTTTCTCTTGAACTTTTGTGTGTTTATTTCTGAATTTCTAGAATGATAACTTGTGTTTGCTTGTTTATCATGGTGTATGCATAATTGTTTGTAGCGTGTTAATTGATAGTGCAATTTCTAGTCTCAATCGTACGTTCTTGGTGCCGTTGGCAATCGAGATATCA
Source organism: Helianthus annuus (assembly GCF_002127325.2). Lineage (NCBI taxonomy): Eukaryota > Viridiplantae > Streptophyta > Magnoliopsida > Asterales > Asteraceae > Helianthus > Helianthus annuus. The sequence continues at coordinate 135,821,755 of NC_035449.2, read as the reverse complement.
CCGGAAGGGTTAGGGTTGGTTATTGATTAATTGGTCATCGGGAAACAACCTCGCTTTTATATAATCCGAGTACTTTGTTCCCTTTTATCACTTCAATTATCTATACACGAGTTATGTCTATGTAACTCTTTCTAGTTGGAATTACACACAATTGTTTAAAGAAACTGAATCCTAAGATGGTCACTGTTTTCCTAATCTGTTAAGCAACCAATTTTGATTTGCACTTAGTTATTAATTTAGTTTTCTAAAACAACAATCTAAATCATTGATGTTTATTTTCTGCAAATTAGGTTAATTGTAGTTAATCGCAAAGCTATATAATCGACATATTTTCCACATACTCCCTGAGTTCGATACCCTCTTACCACTATCTTTAGTTGTTATTGGGATTAAATTTGATTGTGACCACGACATCACGTCAGAGACTGAAAAGATAGAAAATGAAAGAATCAGAAGATTGTTTCAAAGTTATTCAAGTTCTGATTATTTGATTGACAGAATTTATCCAACTGTTGCAGGTTTTGAAGCATTTCAAGGTGAGAAGCCAGAAGAGAAGGATACTGGTAAGAAACAAAGTGTCAGTTATAACAAGTGTCCGCCTCCAATATGGGAAGGTTATTCTCCAAGAAAACCAAATGAGGAACAAGTCAAAAAGGCTGTCAATAAAAAGTTAAAGTCTGAAACAACTGATGAGTTACCAGACAATATTGACGTCACATTCGCATCGTCTGATACTGATCATGAGTCTGAGTTAATAAAGAAAGTGGTCGATTAGGTGTTGGATAAGGATGAGGAGTCAGAGTCAAAGTCTGAGTCAGAAACTTCGAGTTCGCCGGTCAGCAGTTCAAAACCATCAGTCAAAAGGATGTACAATAAAGAATTTATGGTATCAAAATCTAATTTGAAAGACGAAACATTTGAAGTTGCATATACTTTGAATGATTCTGACAAATTATATTTTGATAAAGAATTTCCAATAAAAAGTGTTCAAATTGAAAAGATTAAAAAGGTTTTCAAATTAACAGAAATTAATATTTCTGAAATAAAAGATGTAAATCTTAATGAAAAACCTAAAAAGTACACTTCAAGAGTTCAACAAAGATTGAACAAGAAAAAGGGTTACAGTTCTGGTTCTGATTTTCAAAAGAAATCAAACCATAACAGTAATTTCAAAAGGAAAGGTTTAGACTTTATTCCACCCGAAAATCATAAAAATGAGAAAATTTCTAAAACAAAAACAATATTTGTTTCAGGGTCAAGTTCTGAAGAAGAAGAAGAAGAAGAAGAAGAAAAGAGCTCATTCTGGAAACAGTCAAACAAAGAGTTCTTTGCAGAAAAACAAAAGTTTGAGAAGAATGGAGCTAATCAGAAAAAGGAGACAAGAACCTGTTACCGATGTGAAGAAGTTGGTCACATCGCCTGGAATTGTCCAAAGGCAGCCAACACAAAACAGGAAGTTGTTTCTAAACTCAAAGAAAAAATTGTTGATAAAACTTAACCACCAACTGAAAAATTAAAAGTGTTTAAAAATTCTAAATTTGAAGTTAGTGAGTGTTCAAAAAGATTTTACAAAAGAAGGGTGAATCTTAACAACCAAACGTGGGTTGTTAAGAAATCAGATGTGAAATCTGGCGATGAATCTGACTCGTCAAAGTCAGAGGAGCCACAAGTTGAGGTTAAAAGTGAAAATTCAGTACCGCCAATGGATGATGTCAACTTTCCACTATTGCGAGTTGAAAATTTAAATCAAAGGTTGGAAAAGTGGAGATTTCGAATCAATTCTATTCTGAAAAGAAAGAATTTGATGTCGAAAAGGCTTTTAATAGTAAAGTGAAACATATTATTGGGAAAATGGTTGAGGGGAAGGCCAAAGGGGTGAAAGATTTTTATGAAGAAAAAAGGAATGTTCAAACCCCGAGTGAAACTGATAAGGTCGCACCCAAAGCTAGTCAGGCTTGGGTGCCTGTATTCCATATGTAAAAATCCTGACTTGCCGGAACACCCAGGTTGGTAATTCGGGAGTAGGAATCGGCATTTTTCTTGAGAAAGATCACTTTCGTGAATAGTGGTTGTTCAATGATATTTCAACCTACAAGTGGTAGTATTCTTGAAAATTGTCACATTTCAATTTACAAGTGGTATGGTTGAATAAGTGAACCTACAAGAGGTTGAAAAAGAGGTTTTCACCTACAAGTGGTTAATCAAGGTCATTAAGTTGAACTTGATTTAACTTTCATTTAAGTGGTAATTGGAAAACAAAGTGATGATCAAAACCCCAATCTTACAAGTGAAATCAACAAAACTAATTTTCGGAAAAACCATTTTAATTAAAACAAGCTTAAGTGTTTTGAAATCATAATGGGAAAATAGTTTGTTGCCAGGGGGAGTTTTGATTGTTTAAGCCAAGTGGATGGAGAATTGAAGCAATTCAAATCAGTTTGTCACTTTATGTGTACAGTTTGTTTTCAAATTTTCTTTGAAAATCAAAAATTGGTATATATTTTTGATTTTAGGGGGAGTAAAAATTTTAGAAATTTCGAAAATTTGAAAAATCCAAAAACATGATAAAATCTCAAAATCCAAAAACATAGAAAAAATTCAAAAACGAGTTTTGTTGTGAAAAAGAGGAAATGATAGTACATTAGTGGACTATCACAACATGCTTAAGAATTGGAAAGTCAAATGTGATAAACGATCTCACGGATGATATGCAAGTAGGTTTTATACATTCAGTAGATTGTTTTCGAGATATAAACCTAAATATCATAACTTACTTATCTCATGGGGGAACATCTCTCGGATATATGGGTAACCCCCGAAATCTTGTTTGAAAGACTTTCTATTTCTGACATACTAGGTCTTTGTGCGTGATGATATCTGGGGTATTATACCTGGACTTCTGATTTTGCGGAGGCAATAGCCTAGTCCTCGTATAATGCTCTGCACTGCTTTAATCATAAAGCTTTCCCTCAGCATAAAAAAATGATGAAACATTGAAAAATGCTAATCATGTGCTGTTGAAGAAAAGATCCACAAACGGGACACATCGAAAGTCGAGCCATCATCTCTTTGTATGAACGGAAGTTCTAACCTGAGCTCTCATGGTCTCGCATTACCCGTTTACAGATATCATTAGTGTACAATCACCTGTAAGACTGAATATAGAAGTCTGGATACGGGAGTATATTCTGAGGTGGGACACGCGAATAAGTTTAAGTGATTAAAACACTAATCTCGTATCTCGAAACAGTTGAACTTTGTGTGAAACTTTAAGTGGGTCAGAATACTGACAATCTACGTGAATCGTTTAGAACTTAAAATGTTTAAAGCTTAAAGGTGTTGATGATTTGTCTCAAAAACTGATATGATCCTCTTACACAATCTCACAAAAATATTGTCTGTAAATATTTCTTTACGGTTTTTCGTTAAACAAAAACCCAAAAAGATTTACAGTGTGTTTTAGCATAAAATTTTGAAAATATAAAAAGATTTTCGACAACTGATGTTGGAGAGTTGATTTTCAAAATTCGAGTACTAAACATGATGAACAACAGGTGAGGGGAGTCTGTTTGAAATGAGAAAAGATTTTGAAATGATTAAATGGTTTCAAATTATTAAAAATGTTAAATTTGAATGTTCCGAATACAAATGGTTAGCAGGGATTCTAAATTTATTAAATCTTATCTATTGTGAATCTTAATGTTGGGTTGAGATTTGTGCAGGTCTTCGTGTCTAAGCCTGAGCAGAGTTTGAGCCAGGTCACGATCCTAGAACATAAGATCCAGATACAGATTATGGATCAACATTCAAGGGGGAGTTTGAATGTTAAAGAGACAGATTTGAATCCTGTTATCCTCGCAAGTTGCTGATTGTTTTGGTAAAAAATCTGATGAGGATAATGCAACCAAACTCTTTGTTACGGGGTATGATGCTTGAAATGAGGAACAATGAGAAGGATCACTTCAATGTAAATTGCACAAATGACACAAAGATTTATACGAGGAAAAAGCCCTTGATCAATGAATGATCTCTGGCATAAAAAACCTCGGGTGATGGAAACTACCGATCACCAAGCTCAAATTAATCAATAAATGTTTACAACTTCGGATAGTAACGAGCTAGGTACAAGGATCACTATGGTGAAATGTGTAAAAGTGTGTGAAAACTGTTAAGTGTTTGCCGAATGCTTCAAGAGTGCGGTTGTACGAGAGTGTGTGTAGCTGAAAATGGCTAAGTGTTCTAATTACTAGCTCGTTACCCCTTTAAAAATAGAAGTTAACTATGCTAACAAACTATCCGACTTTTGTGCCATGCTCCCACGTTCCCCACAACGTCCATTTCTAGTCAAACGTGTGCGAAATACCCGTGGAATATTCCATAGCAACATTGCCAAGACCTGATCAAGCTTGTTACTCCTGCAAAACAATACGAAATTCAAACAAACAATCGTTAGTATGAGGATCCTTAAGGTGATCCATGATCCTGATCCTGAAGCTCTTCTGAGGATCACTATCTGTCACAGAAGTAAGGATCATTATTAGGATAACAGGTAAGGATCATAGGTCATTAAATACCCTAACAATTGCCCCCAAAATATAAGGAGTAATTTGTAAAATGAACGAATTATATTTTCTTGATCTTATCCGCAACTAACTAACGGATAGATAGTCGTTGATGTAGAACTATCTGTTGCAACTGTGACGTCACAGAAGTGACAACCCTGCATAATCATGATTATAAATAGGAGATAGAGATAGGATCGTTCCGCATTTAAATTTCAGAGATACTCCCTTTATAATCCCATCCGAAGATTAAACAGGTATTCTCTCTTCATCCTCTTCCTTCTCTTGCTCTGTTTTCTTTCTCTTTCCATCATTCTGTCAAAAATGTTGCTCCGGAACTCCCTTGCTAAGGATCATCAGAAGAACAGCCCACTGAAGAGCCAGGGGATCACTGAAGATTCCATAAAAGAACGTTGCTGTTTTACCGATCCGCAGATTGATAGGATCCGCTATTGCTTCCCGGCGAATACCGTGTTTAAATCCTTTGACCCCAATGCCCTGAGTGACCATATTTCCGATGATTGGGTTGCTTTTCCTGTGACCCCGTTTACCATAGGTTATACATATCCTTTTCCAGCCTTCACCCAATCTTTCTTCTCCTTAACCGGCATCTCTTACATCCAAGCCATGCCAATGATCTGGAGGGTTTTGTATACCCTTGAAAGGATCATTGAGCAGGAGGGGATAGACCTGGGAATGTCAGAGCTGGGAGAGTTGTATGATCTCACTACCTTTGGCTCTCATCGTTATTTGTTCAAACGTAAACCTGGTGAGTAACACCCAATCTTCAAAGCTACCAAAAATGACACTAACTGGAAGCGGCGTTTCTTTCTGGTCAAAAGAGATTCTATCCCTGATGGGAAGGATCTACCCGGGAAATGGGCTACCCATGGTAGGATGGAGGATCCTGAGAAGGATCACCAGAGAACTTTCTTTTCATATAAGGATCACTGACCCCTTCTGTTTTTTGTTGTGCAGCTATCAGCGTCTCACATCTCAGACTGACTCCTGCTGCCAAAGAGAGACTCGCCGCCTTCAAGAGACTTGATCCTGAAACAAGATCTTTCAAGACAACCACCCAGGATTCACAAGAGGTATCCTCAGGCTTTGTCACGATGTCAAGTAAGTATCTTTGTTCAAAAATTCAAATGAATAGTGAAGTATAAGTAAGGTAAAGATACTTATCTTGTTTTGGTTGTGTAGGTGCTGGAAAATCCACCAAGTCTGCTTCAAAGTTCAGCGTCACCGATCTTACCACCGTCAGATCCTCCAAGAGAAAGACTCCTGCCAGCCCGACTGCTTCAATCCCCAAGGCACCCCTCAAAGGAAAGGGAGGCAAGAAGAGAAAAGCCTCCGAAGCTGAGGATCTGCAAGGTCTGCCCATGATCCGCCAACAATTCCTTGACTACTTCAGTGAGGTAAGGATCACTGTCCCTGCTTGTATATCCTGCTTGTTTGAGGTTCACCTGATCCTAAATTATCCTTTATCCTCTTTGCAGAAATTTGCTGAGATTGAGGATTACGTTGGCCACGTGGAGGATCAGGATAGGAAAATTGCTGATCTTCAACAGGTTGCTCTGCTAAAGGATCTCAAGATTGCCGACCTTCAGAAGGATCTCCAGAATGCCAAAAACGAGACGGCCAAGGTGTTGATCAACTTTGACTACGAGAGGCATGAGATCACCGAGGATGCCAAAGTCTCTGCCGCCATAGCAATGTACAAGACTAAACTGCAGATGGCCTTGGAAGCTCAGGATCCTGATTTTGACAGGAGCACCTGGGATGTGGAGGGCTGGAAGGCAAGGCTGGCTGAACTGGATGATGAAGAGGAGGCTGAAGAGATCCTGACAATTGAGGCTGGAGGCAGTGGCAAGGATCAAGGTGGTGATGCAAGTGGAGCCGGAGGTGGTGATGCAGCGAAGGTTTAGGCTGCGTGATTGGGCGATGATGGAAATTTCTAGACATAGCCGAAGCCCAATTTTTTAGTTTGATGGTTATTTTGTTAAACAATTTGATGGTTTGTACTGAACAATAGCTTTAGGTTTAAGGATCTAGGATCCTTCAGACAATAGGCAGGATTGCAAATGGTGGAGGGATCCACTGTTTGGGGGATGAAGCCATTGTGATCCTGCCGCCTTTATATTCCTGCACTACTTAAAACTTATTATCATGGACACCCTTTACCTACCCCAGCGGACGGGCCACGTATTGCTGGTAAATGCTCGGGGTAGGTAATTTTGACAACCTTTTAAGGGTTAATCTTTTGTTAATAAATAAAATGTTAATCTTTTGTGGCTCATCTTGTGTTGTTATCCTTTTTGTCCCTTTAATCCTCAATTATTCTGATGTATATTTGTTTAAATAAGTAATTTTGAACAAGTCAGATTGTAAATATTTAGGATATGATCCAAGATCAAATATCCTATATTTGAAAAATCCCAAAAAGTAATATATTTTAAGGATCACAAGCTTAGTTGTCAAATTACAAGGGTTATTCAAATAATCAACGAATAGAATTGAAATAGTTAAGGATCATACCTGAGGATCCAAGTTAGGATCCTAACCATAATCAGGATAACTAAAAGATAAACCTTAGAGAGAAGTAAGGATCAAGGATCCCTAGTTGTTTAACTTCAAGGACCTGAAATAGAGCATAACTTGAGACTAAGTCAATATAAGATAAGAGTTAGCAACTGGGGACAAGCCCAAGGATAACTGGGGACAGGCCCAAGGATAACCGGGGACAGGCCCAAGGATAACCAGAGACAAGCCCAAGGATAACTGGGGACAAGCCCAAAGATCGTATGTAAACTGGAGTATGGCCCTAACTGGCGACTATCCAAACTTAGTGACATGACAATGCCAAAACCTTAGCTAACGTGAAAACATTAGAAACCTTAGGAACGGATGTATGGTACGTCTACCATTATACGTAGGATCCTAGGTATAGCCAGTACAATGGAATTATCAACCCCTAAAGCGAGTACTGGTCCCACTGCCTTGAACTATACCAGGATCATCATGTGCTACAGGCGGAACTGGGGTCAAGCCCAAATAACTGGGGTTAAACCCAAGGAAGAGATTGCTTCTGTGGATAATCAACATTTTGCTAAGGATACCTGAACTTTCAAAACTCAGAATCATGTGAGAGATGGATAAAGGACACATGATCCTTATCCTTATGTGAGAAAATAAGGAAATGAAATAGTTCAAGATTAGGACATTACCAGAGTAAGGATCATTGATGCTTTAAGGATCCTTCAAGGATACCCCTAATGTAAGGATCATCTGTGCCATGAGGATCCTGCTCACATGAAATATTTCTTCAAGTGGACAGCATTCCAAGCTCTTGGTAGCAAATCACCTTCCATAGTCAGCAACCGATATGCCCCCTTTCCTGCTTCAGCTTCAATCAAATAAGGGCCTTCCCATTTTGGTGCCAATTTTCCATCAGCAGGATTGGTGGTATTCTGAAATGCTTTCCTTAATACCATATCTCCAACTTGAAACTTCCTGATCCTGACATTTTTGTTGTAAGCACCGGCCATTCTTTGTTGATAACTGGCCATCCATATCCTAGCCAGATCCCTGATTTCTTCAATAGTATCCAGGTCTTGAGCCAAGCTCTCATCATTTTCCTCAGGATCACGGGTACTTGTTCTAGCAGTTGGAACCACCATTTCTGTTGGGATCACTGATTTTGCCCCAAATACCAAAGAGAATGGAGTCTGGCCTGTAGCATTCTTGGGGGTTGTCCTATCAGCCCAAAGCACATAAGGTAGTTCTTCTGCCCATTTTCCTTTCTTGGATCCAAGCTTCTTCTTCAAATTGTTGATGATGATCTTATTGGATGATTCTGCTTGACCATTAGCTTGTGGGTGGACTGGTGTTGATGTTATCATCTTAATCCCCCAGCTGTCACAAAAGTTAGTAGTTCTGCCCCCAATAAATTGGGAACCATTATCACATATAATTTCAGAAAGAATACCAAATCTAGTTATAATATTTCTTTTAATGAAGGATATAACTTCCTTTTCTCTTACTTGGGCAAAAGCTTCAGCCTCTATCCACTTGGAGAAGTAATCAGTCATAGCTAGCATGAACACTTTTCCACCAGGTGCCTTAGGGAGCTTACCAACTATATCCATGCCCCATCTCATAAATGGCCAAGAGGAGGATATAGGATGTAAAAATTCAGCCGGCTGATGAAGGATATTGTTGTGTCTCTGACAAGGATCACACTTTTTAGCATATTCCACAGCATCTCTTTTCATAGTTGGCCAGTAGTATCCTGTCCTCAGGATCCTTGAGAACAATGCCCTGCCCCCAGTGTGGTTTCCACAATCTCCTTCATGGAAGTCTTTTAAAGCTTCTTGGATTTCAGGATCCTCAATGCATCTTAAATATGGTCCTGCAAGAGATCGCTTATACAACATATTATTTAAGATTGTGAATTGAGATACCTTAATTTTGAAAGCCCTAGGGTTTTCTCCTGTAGGAATCTCTCCGTGTTGTAAGTATCTCATGATTGGCGAGATCCATGATCCTGATCCTGAATGAGATTGAGTATCCTCACTAGGGATAATCGCAGAATCCTCTCCTATTTCCATCGCCACATGATCCTCGATGGCGGGAGCCAGGATATGGATAATGGGAATGCTTATATCCTTCGGGATCTTCAAAGATGATCCTAAGTTAGCCAATGCATCAGCTCCTGTATTTTCTTCCCTTGGTACATGTGTCAAACTAAAGGAAACAAAAAAGAGTGCTAAATATTTGGTTAGCTTTTCACCTTTAACAGCATAGGATCCATTAAAGTGATTTGTAATTAACAATGAATCTACATGTACCTCAAGATACCTGATCCCCATATGCTTAGCAATTTGCAAACCAGCAATCAAGGCTTCATACTCAGCCTCATTGTTAGTGGTTTGGAACTCACAAGCTATAGAGTGGGGTATTATGTCCCCCTGTGGCGATTTTAGTAGTATACCAAGCCCTGTGCCTTTGACATTTGAGGATCCATCAGTATAGAGTATCCAAGGATCCTTGGTCTCCTCTAGCTGCTGGACTTCTAACTCAGCTTCTTTTTGTAAATCACTACTGAAATCAGCCACAAAGTCAGCCAATGCTTGGGATTTGATGGCTGTCCTAGGCTCATATCTTATATCATAGGCACTAAGCTTCACCGCCCATTTAGCCATCCTTCCTGACATCTCTGGTTTCCTGAGGACATTCTTAATTGGAAAATTAGTTTTAACAACAATAACATGAGTTTCAAAATAATGTCTCAACTTAGTAGATGCCATGATTAATGCAAGAATAAGCTTTTCAAGGTGTGAATACCTGGATTCGGCATCAAGTAAACTCTTACTTACATAATAGACAGGATGTTGTGTACCTTCATGATCCTTAACAAGGACTGCACTTACTGCTTTTGAGGATACTACAAGATATAAGGATAACACATCGCCTTTTTCTGGTTTCATCAAGGCCGGGGCTGAGGATAGGTAATCTTTGAGAGCTCTTAAGGCATTTTCATGCTTCTCAGTCCACTCAAATTTCTTGTTCTTCCTTAGGATATCATAGAATTCTTTGCACTTCTCTAAGGATTTGGATATAAATCTGTTCAAAGCTGCTATCCTGCCTGTTAGCCTCTGGACATCCTTAGCATTGGCAGGAGATTTGATATTCACTAAGGCTTTGATTTGTTTCGGGCTAGCTTCAATGCCTCTCTTGGTCACCATGTATCCTAAGAATTTTCCTGCTTTAACACCAAAGTGACATTTTGAAGGATTAAGTTTCATATTATATTTGTCAAGGATATCAAATGCTTCCTCCAGGTCCCTTAGGTGATCCTCAGCTTTTACGGATTTTACCACCATATCATCTATGTAAACCTCCATAGTTTGTCGAATCTGATCCTTGAACATCATATTCACCAGCCTTTGTTATGTTGCACCTGCATTCCTTAATCCAAACGGCATAGCAATATAACAATATGTACCAGTTGGAGTCATAAAGGCCGTATCCTCTTGATCAGATGGTTCCATCTGAATTTGTTGAAATCCAGATGAAGCATCTATAAAAGTCAACAGTTCATGAACCGCCGTTGCATCCACCATGGAGTCAATGTGGGGTAATGGGAAAGGATCCTTGGGACATGCCTTATTTAAATCTGTAAAATCGACACATACCCTCCACTTTCCATTTTTCTTTTGAACAAACCACATTGGCCAACCATCTTGGATACTTGACCTCTCTAATCATACCTGCCCGGAGCAATTTCTCTACATCTTCCTGGATAATGGCATTTCTTTCCGGTGCAAACTTCCTCCTTTTTTGATGGATTGGTTTGAATGACCTGTCAATGCCAAGTTTATGAGTGATAATATCCTTAGATATACCTGTCATATCCTCATGCTTCCATGCAAAGGTAGTTTTCCTCCTTTTGAGGAAGGATACGAGGTCTTCTTTCATTTTGCCAAGGATCCCTGATCCGATATAGATTTTGGATTCAGGATCATCAGGATCCATGAGGATTTCTACCACATCCTGCTCTCTTGCCTCCAAGACATCCCTTGGAGGGTACTTTGATTGCTATTGCTCCCTTGACTTCGAGGCTGGTTTCATCGATGAAGTGTAGCAGTTCTTAGCCTCCTGCTGATCACTATCAATCTTGACTATTCCCCAAGGACTAGGGAGCTTCACACATTGATGGTAGGTAGATAGGACTGCCTTCATATCGTGTATCTAGGGCCTGCCAAGGATAACATTACAGCAAGATAAACAGACAATAACACAAAATTTTTGATAAGAATGTAATCCTTCAACATAAATTGGGAGTTTAATGTCCCCCAGGGTATTCTTAGTCTCGCCACTGAATCCCACGAGCACAGAGGATCTTGGTATGATATCTGATTCAGGTATACCCATCTTCTTTAGAACATCAAGCTGGATAATGTTTACTGAGCTTCCTCCGTCCATAAGGATCCTGCGGACAAAATGGTTAGAAATGAAAAGAGTGATAACTAAACCATCGTGATGAGGATCCTGGATATCAACACGATCATCCTCATCAAAGGTTATGACTTTTCCTTCGGAGACACTTGATGTTCGAATGGGTCTTTCTCCACCATCCATTTTGGTTTCCTTTGCATGCCTTTTAGCTGCTGAGAAGGATGTGCCACAAATGTCTGATCCTCCAGAAATAAAGTTAATTACTTGTGCATCTGCTGGAGGGGCCGGAGCTTTCTCGGGGATCCTTTCAGGATCCTGAGTCCTTGACTTTTTTCTCCCCAATAATTCTTTCAAATGCCCCTTGCTCAACAAGTATCCAATTTCCTTTCTTAGTGCAATGCATTCTTCTGTGAGATGCCCAAAATCTTCATGGTATGCACACCACTTTGATTTATCTTTGGTTGCAGCTGGCCTGTCATTTTTCCTGGGCCATCTAGCTTTATCACCTAGGTTCTGCATCGCAAGGATTAGTTCATTGTTATCGACAGAAAAACAATATTCAGAAATTGGAGGATAATCCTCATCATCCTCTTCTTGATCAACAGCATGCACGTTCTGGTTATCAGATCTGTTATAGGATTTGAACTTGTTGTTCTTGAACGAGGATCCTTGCTTCTCTTGCTTTGAGGATCCTGCTAATCTCTCCTGGATCCTCTTATCATCCTCTAACCGGATGAACCTGAGTGCCCGGGTCCTTACCTCATCTAGGTTCCTGCATGGTGTCATAACAAGATCATCATAGAACAATGAATCCCTAAGCAATCCCATTTTGAAGGCCTCAACAGCCGTGGCTATATCCAGGTTGGGAATGTCTAAGGATTCTTTACTAAATTTGGTAATGTAATCCCTTAATGACTCATTATGACCCTGGGTTATCCTGTACAAATCACTAGTTAAACGTTCAAATTTTCTACTACAAGAAAACTGATTATTAAACAGGTTAACTAGATTAGCAAATGAGGTAATAGAGTAGGGAGGAAGACTTAGCAGCCATTTAAGAGCAGATCCTGTGAGAGTGGATCCGAATCCTTTGCATAGGCATGCTTCCTTTAACCTTTCTGGGATTGGATTGATCTCCATCCTCTCCCTGTATTGTGCTATGTGTTCTTCAGGATCCGTCGAACCATCATACAGCTTCATGGTTGGCACATGGAACCTTTTGGGTATCTCAGCATCACAGATCGGTGGTGCAAAACGAGATATCTTATGGCTTCCATCTGCGATCTCTGGGATGGGTTTGACCACTCCTGGAACACTTGATATCATATCCTTCAACTTTTGCAACTCTCTGGCCATGGCATGGTTGATACCTGTATCCTGCATGAATCCATGGTTAGTGGTAAGAGAATTATTAAGAGTGTTACCTCCCACCGGGTTCAAATTAGGAACAACGGATGTGAATCCATATTGTTGAGACTCCGGAATGATCGAAGGACCAGTAGAAGCAATGGTCTGCATCGGAATAAAATCTCCCTGATGGACATCTGAACTTCCTGTTTGCAAACTCCTTAAGGATCCTGGCATCTGGAAGGATCCTTGAAACTGGGATGATCCTGGGACAAAGGAGGATCCTTGAACCTGGGATGATCCTGGAACGAAGGAGGATCCTTGAACCTGGGATGATCCTGGAACAAAGGAGGATCCTTGAACCTGGGATGATCCTGGAACAAAGGAAGAGCCTTGAACCTGGGATGATCCTGGAACAAAGGAGGATCCTTGAACCTGGGATGATCCTGGAACAAAGGAGGATCCTTGAACCTGGGATGATCCTGGAAACGGCCAGAACCCCTGAATCTGCTGCGCTCCTGAGTGTCCTCCCGAACTCGTGAAGGATCCCATATACTGAGGATAGGATCCTGTTGGCTGGAAATATGAGCCTGATGCCTGAGTCACTGTTGTTGATCCGTAGTGCACTATTTTTGGTCCACCCACATATTGAACATCTGGAACCACTGATGGCTGAGAAGTAATCACCGGAGTATCAAAATTCAAGGATCTGGGCACCAATGGGGAATGATCCTCTGTCGTTTTCTTTTGTTTCTTGAGATCTCCGATTTCTTTGAGAATCCTTTCGTTGGTCTTATCCTATTGCTGTATATGATCCTTCATCTGCAAAATCAAAGTAAACATGTCACTAGTAGTAGGAGTGTAAGAAGCAGAAGAAGTTGGAGGTTTGGAGAAAATGGGAGTTGGCTTCTTCTCAGCATTTTTCTGAGATCCAGCAGGTGGTGGAGGCAAAGGTGGAATGACCTGAGATGAATTGACCGCAGACATTGCAGTAGAGGTATTCTTCAATGATGAAGCCATGTACTTATATGCAATGAACCGGAATGATCACCAACAGAAAAACTTCTTAAGAATGAAGCACCAATTGCCCCACGGTGGGCGCCAAACTGTTTTGGTCAAAAATCTGATGAGGATAATGCAACCAAACTCTTTGTTACGGGGTATGATGCTTGAAATGAGGAACAATGAGAAGGATCACTTCAATGTAAATTGCACAAACGACACAAAGATTTATACGAGGAAAAAGCCCTTGATCAATGAATGGTCTCCGGCATAAAAAACCTCGGGTGATGGAAACTACCGATCACCAAGCTCAAATTAATCAATAAATGTTTACAACTTCGGATAGTAACGAGCTAGGTACAAGGATCACTATGGTGAAATGTGTGAAAGTGTGTGAAAACTGTTAAGTGTTTGCCGAATACTTCAAGAGTGCGGTTGTACGAGAGTGTGTGTAGCTGAAAATGGCTAAGTGTTCTAATTGCTAGCTCGTTACCCCTTTAAAAATAGAAGTTAACTATGCTAACAAACTATCCGACTTTTGTGCCATGCTCCCACGTTCCCCACAACGTCCATTTCCAGTCAAACGTGTGCGAAATACCCGTGGAATATTCCATAGCAACGTTGCCAAGACCTGGTCAAGCTTGTTACTCCTGCAAAACAATACGAAATTCAAACAAACAATCGTTAGTATGAGGATCCTTAAGGTGATCCATGATCTGGATCCTGAAGCTGTTCTAAGGATCACTATCTGTCACAGAAGTAAGGATCATTGTTAGGATAACAAGTAAGGATCATAGGTCATTAAAAATCCTGCCCTAACACTGATGCTGAAGAACATAAGGAATCAAGAGATCTGATCAAGAGAAGATAGAGTCAGAATTGAGAGTCTGGAAGAGTAGAGAGAAGATAAAGATTGAGGATGCTTACAATGGAGAATACTTTGGAAAGAGCGAGAAGACTGATCATGACTGAAGATGTGTCATACCGAAGACTCGACACCGAAGACTTCGTCAACATCCAATGGGTAGTCTATTGGTGCATATGCCTGTCGACTTCGTCTTGTATCGAGTCTTGTAATAGAAATGATAGATCAGGGTACAAAGTACGAGAAAAGTGAGAAATATGTGAGAAGTATCCATTTCGCACGAAATGGAAAGGCCATTTCGTACGAAATGGACATTGTCCATTTCGCACGGAGTGAGCATGCCCATTCATGCGAAATGGTCCTCCTATAAATAAAGGACTTGTCATTTCATTTGTAGAACTTTCTGATTCCGGTGCCGAAGTGCTGCCGAAGTGTCTCTGGGCTATAAAACGTTGTTATATCAATAAACAAGACAATTAAAGTGTATATCAAGCTGATTCAACTCCGATACGTCTGTTTCCGCCTTTCGTATTGGACAAAAACTCTTCTGAACGACTCGTTTGGTCGTGCAAACGATACTACAGCACTGTTCTCAAGGATCCTTAGAACAGGATACTATTGGCCTACTATGAAGAAGGATGTTGTGGATTATGCAAAGAAGTGTGATGCTTGTCAAAGACACAGCAATATCCTTCATCAACCAGCGGAGCTCCTGCATCCTATATCCTCTTCTTGGCCATTCATGAGATGGGGAATGGATATAGTTGGCAAACTTCCCAAAGCACCAGGAGGAAAAGTGTTTATGCTTGCCATGACTGATTACTTTTCTAAGTGGATAGAAGTTGAAGCCTTTGCACAAGTCAGAGAAAAGGAAGTGATATCCTTTACTAAAAGAAACATCATTGCTAGATTTGGCATACCTTCTGAAATTGTTTGTGATAATGGATCCCAATTTATTTGGAATAGAACCACTAACTTTTGTGACAGTTGGGGGATTAAGATGATAACATCAACACCAGTCCACCCACAAGCTAATGGTCAAGCAGAATCATCCAACAAGATCATCATCAACAACTTGAAGAAGAAGCTTGGATCCAAAAAGGGAAAATGGGCAGAAGAGCTACCTTACGTGTTATGGGCTGAAAGAACAACTCCCAAGAATGCTACTGGCCAGACTCCATTTTCTTTAGTGTTTGGAGCTGAATCCGTGATCCCTACAGAGATGGTAGTTCCTACTGCAAGAACAAGCATCCGTGATCCTGAAGGAAATGCTGAAAACTTGGTTCAAGATTTGGATACCATAGAAGAACTCAGGGATTTGGCAAGGATAAGATTGGCTAGTTATCAACAAAGGATGGCTGGAGCTTATAACAAGAATGTCAGGATCAGAAAGTTTTAGGTTTGTGACATGGTGTTGAGGAAAGCATTCCAGAATACCACAAATCCTACTGATGGCAAGTTAGCACCAAAGTGGGAAGGACCCTATCTTATTGAAGCTGAGGCAGGAAAGGGGGCATACCGTTTATTAACAATGTAAGGTGATTTGTTACCAAGAGCTTAGAATGCTATCCATTTGAAGAGATACTTCATGTACTAAGGATCCAGGAACCTTGGCCATCTTCATATCTGATACACACTAAGGATCCTTAGAGGGTATAAGATCCTCATGGTAATAATTTCATTTTAATTTATCTAATCATTTAATTTATTTGATTATAAGGAGAAGGATCCAGGATCCTTTATCCTTCTTCACTAAATTCTAAGTTTTGTAGAAGTTGGTGCATCATTAACAAAGGATCAAGTATCCACATAAATCTCCTAAGTTTTGGGTTTATCCCTAGTTTTTGGGCTTGTCCCCTGTTTAAGGTATCTACTACCTTCTACGAATCAGGTTCTTACACCTTCGCCAGTTGCGCACAATTATCCTAATGCAGTTAAAGGCAATGGGACCAGTACTCGCTTTAGGGGCTGACAATTTCATTGTACTAGCTGTATTTAGGATCCTAAGTATAATAGTAGACGTACCATACATCCGTTCCTAAGGTTTCTAACGTTTTCATGTTAGCTAAGGTTTTGGCATTTTCAAGTCACTATGTTTGGATAGTCGCCAGTATGGGCCATACTCCAGTTTACACATGATCCTTTGGGCTTGTCCCCAGTTTTTTGGGCTTGTCCCCAGTTTTTTGGGCTTGTCCCCAGTTTTTTTGGGCTTGTGCCCAGTTTATTGGGCTTGTCCCCAGATTGTTGGGCTTGTCCCCAGATACTAACATCTTCTTTTACAATTGGCTTAGTCCCAAGTTATCTCATATTTCAGGTTTCCAGAGCTGAACATTTAAGGATCTAGGATCCTAACCTTCTACAAAGTCTTATCCTTTGATTATTTCAGTTGTAAGTGTTAAGGATATAGGATCCTAACTTGGATTCTTTGGTATGGTCCTTATTTACTTTAACATTATTCTTTGTTTGATCATACCCTTATTTTTGACAACAGGATATATGATCCTAAAATTATCTTACTTTTCAAACTTTTTGACTAAAGGATATTTGATCCTTGATCATATCCTAAACTTTTTGACATAAACTAATTTTTATACTTTCACTAATAACTTGTAAGTTCAAAAAATTGTACAATAACAATTGAAAGTCCAATATATGCAAGATAAACAACACAAAGATAGTCAAAAGGTTAAAGTTTTATTTATTTATCATAGTTAACCCTTTTAAAGGTTGTCAAAAATGCCTACCCAAACATCTACCAGCAAAACGTGGCCCGTCCGCTTGGGTAGGCAAAGGGTGTCCATGTTCATAAGGTTCATTGAGTGCAGGAAATCAAAAGATGAGGGGCATCAAAGGCTTCATCCTCCACAAAAAGAAGGACCCATCCACCTTTGCTACCCCCTTATTGTCCCAAGGATCCATGATCCTTAAACCTAAAAATTATTGTTTAGTTACAGACCATAAGTGTTTGAAATAAAAACACCACCACAAAATCCATAAAAAATGGGCTCCGGCCACGTCTAGAAATATCCATCATCGCCTATTGATGCAGCTTACACCTTCATTGCCTCCACCACCTTGTCTCCATCACCTTTGCCATCACCACCAGCTGCCACCTCAGGATCCTTCAACACACTGCCTCCGGCTTCACCAGTTGCTGCCCTTGGACTCATCCTCATCATCCAGCTCAGCCAGCCTCTGCTTCCAAGCCTCCTGATCCCATTCAGACCTGTCAAAGGCAGGATCCTTAGCCTCCTTAGTCATTTGTAGCTTGATCTTCAACATGGCCATAGTAACGGAAAGTTTAGCCCCATCCATGACTTCTGCCTTCTCTTGCTAGGTTGTGATCTGAGCCAGGACCAGTTCCTTCTACAGCAGGTTTACCTCTTTTTCAAGGGAAGAGATCTTTTTATCCTTGGCAAGGAACATCTGTTGGAAGTCCAGGTTTTTCTGCTCAGCTTCTGCCAGATGTTGATTAAGGAGGATTTGAACCTCAGCAAATTTCTGCACAAAGAAAGTAAACAGTCAGGATCCTTTATCCTTAGAAAAGAAAGCTCAGGTATAAGGATATAGGATCCTTACCTCAGAGACGTATTCCTGAAGCTGGCGTTCTATGAGAGGGAGGCCTTCAGCGGGCTCAGCAGTCTTCCTCTTCTTGGCACCCTTGCCCCTTGTGCTCATGCTCTTAGGATTCAGGATGCTTGGGCTTGCAACCAGCTCCTTTTTGAGAGACCTTGAGGAGGCATACTCTTGAAGATCACTCACGCTGAACCTGGAAGCAGACTTTGAGGATTTTCCAGCGCCTACAAGCATGACAAACAGATAAGTGTTCATATTTTTATCAAACATTTATATACTTACATATGCAGATACTTACTTGACATGGTGTAGGAAGTGGATGAAACCTCAACTGGATCCTATGATTTTGGTGGATAGGTTCTAATTACAGGGTCAAGTTTCCAAAAAGCTTCAATTCTCTCTTGAGTGGCAGGTGATTCTTGAATATATGACAGAGTTATAGCTGCAAAGACAAAGATAAAGGATCAATTATCCTCAAAAGAAAAGATAACTTTTTACCATTTATCATAGTCCAAGGATCCTATATCCTACCATCAGTGTTCCACTTTTTGGGAAGTTGGTTCCCGTTTGGAACATAATCCCTTCTCACGAAAAAGAATTGATTCCTCCAGTTGGTGTCGTTTTTGGTGGTTTTCAAGATTGGGTGAGATTTCTGGGGTTTAGACTTGAAAAGATATCGACAAGATCCATGGCTCATAAGATTGTAAAGTTGGCTCAGTTCAGACATCCCCATGTCTATGCCTTCCTGCTCTATTATGTGCTCGAGTGTGAATAAAACCCTCCACACCATCAGCATGGCTTGGATGTATCACAGGCCGGTAAGTGTGAAGAAGCTTTGTGTAAAAGAAGGGAAGGGATAGGTGAAACCTATCTGGAAGGGAGCAGCAGGAAAGGTGATCCATGTGTCCGATACACAGTCACTTTTGGTTGAAGAATCAAAGGGCCGGAAGATGGTGCCATCAGGGAAGCAGGATCGGAACTGATCAACTTTAGGGTCAGTGAATCGACAAAGCTCCATTGAAGGGTTTTTGGTGAGACCCTGACTCTTCAATGGGCTATTGTGATCAAGATTTTTGGCAGGTGAGGAACGAAGGGTCATCTTCGCCGTCGATTTTGAAGAACAGAGGATCAGAAAGAAGAAGATAATAGAGAAGAGAGAAGGAATTACTTGATGAGATCTTTGAATGTGGATTTAAAGGAGAGGATCTCGAATATAAATGCAGATTTTGATCCTTATCTCTAACCTATTTAAAATGATTATTGTTGCAGGAGATGATGATCGCTGACATCAGCATTGCAACGGCTATATCCTTTTGTAACGGCTAGTCCGAGAAATGTTGAAACATGACTATCTAATTAGATATCAACTAGTCATGTTTAGGGGCAATTGTTAGGGATAGAATTTCATAGCATATGGATCACGGATCCTCAAGTGCGGCCTGGATCACGGATCCTCAGTTCAGTTTGAATTAAGGATCCTTAGAAGACGTTGCAGGACTAAGGATCCAGGATCCTCATTATTATCCTAACACTAACAATTGTTTCCATTATGTTTAAACTTGTTTTGCAGGTGTATTCGAATCAGACTTGGTCCAACCGAGAATCCAAGGGAATATGCTTGACATTTTTGCACGTGCATGAGCTCTTCGACCGTTATGGTGATCGTGGGGGGCTTACACCTAATTCGGATAGTTTGTTAGTTAGATAATTTCTATTTTTAAAGAGGATAACAAGCTTCATTTTGATTATTATTATTAGCAACATAACTGCACTACACTCGAGCTCTCAAGAACTCTCTGCGATTACACACTAGTGATCCTTGTATCAAGCTTGTTATCATCCCGATTTGTAAACATTGTTTGTTTAATATAGTTGGTGATTGGTAGTTTCCATCACCCGAGGTTTTTTTATGCCGGAGATCATTCATTGATCAAGGGCTTTTTCCTCGTATAAATCCTTGTGTTCATCATTCATTTCATTCATTCATTGTTCATACATTTCATCATTTAACTAAGCATCATACCTCACAAAATCAGATTTGGTTGCATTATCCTTGTGTGATTTTTGACCAAAACACGTAGTTTTTGGATTTTTTTTTTTGAGTTTTTTTAAAATACTTGTCCAAAGTAATTTTATTATAGGTTAGGAGTTTTTGGCCTTTTATGCATGATGGTGTTTCACATGCATTTTGTCTGTGTGGCGTTTTTATTAAAATAATGTATTTGTTCTTAGTTGAAAAATACATAACAAACAACTGAACAAGAAAATTAAGAAAATAAAAATAGAAACAATTCATCTTCCAAATCTTCACTGTCACCAGTCTCTTTCTTCTTTGAAACATCTTCACTGGCGGTTTCACTTTGGTATGCTTCATTTTGTTTTTTTGTTGTTGAAATAGCCTTTTTGTCGCCGTTTGAAAGCACAAATGACGTGAGTTTTTTTAGTTTGAAGTATATATTTATCTTCATTTTTATCTTCAACCCACTCATCAGTGTCATCCGTCTCTTCATGCCATTCAAATATTCATCAAGAACAAAACACAGAAAATGACATAAGTCTGACATCAACATCTTTTTCTTAAAGATTTGTCCATCTCATGCAGCAAAATGTTATTGTGTTACACCCCTCGACTAAGAATGTATTCTGCGAAACTTCGCGTAGAACAATATTTAATATACAAGAAACGATGTTTGCCATTTTTGGCGTTTTACTAAGAAAATAGTGTATCTAAAAGAAATGTCGATTGGGATCTTTGATGTTTGTGTTTTTTTGGCATTTTCAAAGATGATTGATATATAGTAAAATAAGGTGTTTTGAGTTATGTGTGTTTTATGTTTTGGATTTTTTGGCGTTTCTAAGATGAATGGTATATAGTAGTAAATATGGCGTTTGGAGTTCAGGGTGTGTTTAGTGAATGTCTAAGATGTTTGTTTATATAGGATGTGTTTTGTCCTGTAATGTGTTTTATTCATGAGTTTGGCATTTTGGGTAGAGAAGTCTAAAGACCCTTTTACCCTTAATGAAGCGCGTCCACTTAATAGAATTGGTGTTATTTACGAAAATGTCACCGCGGCAATCTAGTCCATAGATTGTTTTGATCGAACGATCCATAACCGTTCTCACATTTTTCACCGTTTTCTCTAAATCCTGACCCTATATATATATATATATAGGGGAGGGTTATCTTGAGAACGCTAAATATTGCGAGAACCGTGAGACCAAATAAAAAACCAATCAAAACCATTTTTTAACACAAACCTCATTGTAATTAGGATACAACATCAAAAAAAGAATTTACAACGTCAAATAATTCATTTCTCCTTTCAAAATCACTCTTTTTAGATATTTTTACACATGTGTAAATATAACAGATTTACACACACATGTGTAAATGGCAAACTTACACATGTGTAAATTTTCTTTATTAACGAATTCACATAAATTTAAATGTGTAAATAAATTAACTAACATTGTATTCGAATAATAATGATAAGTGTAGAAAAAAACTTTTGAATTTGAATTGTTTTTGACCAAGTTCTCGCGGTTTTTTCATTTGTTCTCAAGGTTCTCACAATATTTAGCGTTCTCATTTAAACCCTCCTCTCTCTCTCTCTCTCTCTCTCTCTCTCTCTCTATATATATATATATATATATATATATATATATATATATATATATATAGC
This sequence comes from Helianthus annuus, assembly GCF_002127325.2. Classification (NCBI taxonomy): domain Eukaryota; kingdom Viridiplantae; phylum Streptophyta; class Magnoliopsida; order Asterales; family Asteraceae; genus Helianthus; species Helianthus annuus. Next base: position 135,799,760 of record NC_035449.2, on the reverse strand, counting down.
GGAAGATTTAAATGAGAACGCTAAATATTGTGAAAACCGTAAGAACGAATAAAAAATCCACGCGAACTTGGTCAAAAACAATCTGAGTTCAAATTTTTTTGGCACTTATCATTATTACTTGAATACAATGTTATAAATTTAATTTACATGTTTAAATTTACCTGAATTCGTAAATAAAGAAAATTTACACAAGTGTTTTACATAAGTGTAAGTTTGCCAACTACACTTGTGAATTTGTTATATTTACACATGTGTAAAAAATCTAGTAAGAGTGATTTTGAGAGGATAAATGAATTTATTTGATGTTGTAATTTTTTTTATGTTGTATTTTAATTGCAATTAGGTTTGTATTAAAAAAAATTGGTTTTGATTGATTTTTTCATTTGTTCTCACGTTTCTCGCAATATTTAGCATTCTCAAGACGACCCTCTCCTATATGTATATATAGAAACGGGATCATGAGAAAACAATCAAAAGTGTGAGAACGGTAAGAACGCATCCTGGCCCAACACGTGTCACGCGGCATAGAGAAGGGCGGAGGGGCTTTTTTGTCCTTTTATCTTCTCCTTTTCCAGTTCCGCTTTTCACAATATTGTTTTATTTTTGGGGTTTAAGATTTTTGGCGTTAACCAAATTCAATAATCAATGGCGTTTAATGGTTTCATTGTATTAACATTTTGGCATTTATGGCGTTTTCAAATCATATGCCATTGGAACCCCAGGGGGTTAGGAAATCTATCTGAATGGCGTTTTTTCAAGGGGTTTTAAACAAGATGGTCCATTGTTCTATTATTTTTATATACATTTTGGCGTTTTTGGTATCTTGGCGTTTTTCAATTGTAAAATAATATTACAACCACAGGGAAAAAATAGAAACGAATAAAATAAATTAAAAATCCTAATTGGATCTCTCTTCACAATCTTCACTGTCATCAGTCTCTCTCTTCTTTAATTGTACAAGAACTGTCACCAAATATATGGCATTTTATATAAAACTTAACAAACCCATCGGTTTGATTATTTTGCCTGCTCGTCTGTTGAAGTGGCTTTTTGTGGATGTTTGGGGAGATAGATCTATGACGTGTGGGTGGGTTTTCGATTTTTCTTCATCTTTATAATCATCCCACTCTTCTGTGTCATTGATCTCTTCTCCTCATACAAGCTTTATTCAAGAACAAATAACACAAAATGACATTCGATTGTCATCAGTATCTTTTTCTTGAAGATTTGTCCATCTCATGTAGCAAAATCTTACTGAGTTTCTCCCCTTAGCTAACAATCCATTCAGTGAAACTTCACGAAGAACACTACTGAATATCCAAGAATGCATATTAGCCATCTTTGATTTTTTTTTTTTGGCGTTTTACAGTAAGTGGTATTTAGTAGCATTTTGGCGTTTGTTTTTTTGGTTTGATTAAATGGAAGTTGCTGAGAGTTATTATTTTATAGGATTTCTTTAGGCGGCGTAGGTTAGGTGGCGCATTATTTTAATAAACTATTTGTCGTTTCAGTTACTGTTTGTAATTATTCTTTATGAAGACTATAACACGTCTCGTCTTTCAAGTTTGCCGTTTTAGATTCTAATATAATAAATTTTCCGTCTCTCCATTTTTTACTATTTTGTAGTTACTGCTTCTAGTTACATTTTCAAGTTTGGTTTTTATTTTTTTTTTTATTTTTTAGGTTTTTTATAATACTTTTCCATAAGTAATTTTATTATAGTTTGGGAGTTTTTGGGGCGTTTTACGGCATAATAGCATTTTAACAAGCATTTGGATGTCTGGCGTTTTTATTATATATGGCGTTTTTATTATATATGGCGTTTTTATTATATAACAATCAACTGAAAAAGAAAACGAATATATATATATATATATATATATATATAAACTATTGATCTTCTAAATCTTCACTGTCACCAATCTCTTTCTTCTTTTTTGAATCATCTTAACTGGCTGTTTCGACTTTCGTATGATTCATTTTATTTTTTTTTTTTTGTTTTGTTTTTCAAGTAGTTTTTTTGTCGCCATTGGAAGCACAAAGTCGGACATCAACATCTTTTTCTTGAAGATTTGTCCATCTCATGCAGCAAAATGTTATTTAGTTTACACCCTTTCAGCCAACAATCATGAATTTTCCAATGAACGATGTTTAACTTTTTGATTTTGGCGTTTTACCGATAAAAAGAACGCCACTAAATAAAAGCACCTTAAACCTCCAAATTTGATCATGCTAAAATCAATAATGTTTTGTTGTATGAGATGGACAACATTGTTAATCCTCGGTTAAGAAAGATAACTGACAATGTTGTCCACCCCATACAGCTAAACTTTATTGACAACAAATCTCAATAATGTTTTTGTATGTTTTGGCGTTATAAATTGGATGGAAGTTGAGGATAAAGTAAATAAGATTTTTACTCAATGAAATGTTCAATATCCTCACGTAAGGATTTTTTGTCCATTACATTGAGTGAAATCTTAAAGACAACCAAACTGAATTTCAAATAAACGTTTTGGGTTAGAAGATATTTGATGTTTAGGTTTTTTGGCATTTCTAAGGCGAATGGTATATATTAAATATGGTGTTTGGGGTTTTGTGTGTATTTTTAATTGAAGGTCTGAGATGTTGTATATATAGGATTTTTTTTGGCGGTTTTTTTAGGCGGGATTTTATTATAATTAAGTTTGGCGTTTTATTTCTAATGGCGTTTTTATTTAGAATGGTGTGTTCTATATGTTTGGCGTTTTATTTCATGAGATGGCGTTTTGTGTGGATAAGTCAAAAGACTTTTTTACCCTTAATGAAGCACGTCCACGTAATAAAATTGATGTTATTTACGAAAACGCCACCGCGCCAATCTAATCCATATATATATAGGGTAAGGATATATAGAAAACCACTTTTATTGAGAAAACCCGGGAAACTCAAAGCTCCCGACATTTTTTTTTTTTTGAAAAAAATAACACATGTAATATACATGTTTTTAAGAGTTTTGGGCAAAAAAAAAAAACAAAAAAGCGCCGAAGAAATTTTTTTTTAAAAAAATAAACAAGTTTCAGCATTTTTTGCCTAACACGTGTTAGTCAACAAAGTTGCTGAAATTTGTTTATTTTTTTTTTAAAAATAATCCTTCGGCGCTTTTTCGATTTTTTTTTGCCCGAAACTCTTAAAAACATGTATATTACGTGTGGTAATTTTTCAAAAAAAAAAGTCGGGAGCTTAGAGTTTCCGGGTTTTATCAATAAAAGTGGTTTTCTTTTTATCTTTGGCCTATATATATATATATATATATGTATATATATATATATATATATATATATATATATATATATATATATATATATATAGGGTCAGAATCTAGAGAAAACGGTGGAAAGTGTGAGAACGGTTAGAACGCTTATGGATCGTCCGATCAAAATAATCTATGGACTAGATGACGCAGTGGCGTTTTCGTAAATAACATCACTTTTATTAGTGTGGCGCGCTTCATTAAGGGTAAAAGGGTCTTTTGACTTCTCTACACAAAACGCCAAACTCACGAAAATACGGGCCAAAAACTTCCTATATAAACAACCTCTCAGACCTACTAAAATCCACACCAAAACCCCAAACGCTATATTTTCCTCTATACCATTCATCTTAGAAACGCCAAAAAAAAACCCAAATATCAAAGATTCCAATCCGTGTTTCTTTGATATACATTATTTCCTCAATATAAACACCAAAACATACAAAAACCACAAAAAATCAAAAACGTCATTTCATTGAGATTCAATTTTGTTCTCAATAAAGTTTAGCTAAACGGGATGGACAACATTGTTAGACATCTTTCTTGATTGAGGATTAACAATGTTGTCCATCTCATCAGGGGCGGTTCTTAGAAGGGTTGTGGTAGGGCCACGGCCCGGGCAAGTTTTTCGGCCGTAGTGTTAATTTTCCGCATTTCATCGAAATTTTTTATATATTCTATTTTCCGCATCTCATTCAGTAATAACGTTATAGATTAAAAGTCCATTAATTGAATAATAAACAAGACATAATAAACACATAATTTAAAAACGATATGATGAAAACGCCATGAGTTGAATAATTAAAAACACTTAACAACATAAATAATTAACAAAATATAACATCACAATGAAAACACCATAATTAACAAAACTGATGTTTACACAAATTAACAAATAGTAATAACTGATGTTTACAAATGCTACTAAATCGTCAATGATCGTAAAAACATAAGAAATATACTAGATCGTAAACGACAATTAAAATTAATATTGAAAACTCCAATTATTAGTTCTTAGTAATTGTTTAAATACCAATTAAAACGCGATTAAATTGCATAATTGAATAACGCCATTGAAAATCATACAACACATTATAAAAAACAATGAAACAAGCATAAAAGAACAAAACGCGATATATGTTGCATGATTTGATGGAACAAACGTAGAAAACGCCAAAGAATTTTACTTTGTCAAATATTAGACGCCATAGATCTGAGAAAGCTTGCAAAGGAGGTAACAGCTAACAAGAAATCTTTGGAGATTTAATTTGAAAGAGATTTATAATGCTAATAAGGAGGGAACGTATAAAAGGACAATCGTACCCCCGCATAATAATTAGTGCCCCCTGCCACGTATGTGCCAGGATCCGTTCTCACCGTTCTCATACTTTTCATCGTTCTCTCCTGATCCCGTTTCTATATATATATATATATATATATATATATATATATATATATATATATATATATATATATATATATATACACGAAAGATAAAACGAAAACCCACTTGAGTTGAGAAAACTTAAGAAAACCCTATGTAACATTTTTTTAAAACTACCAGGGATTGTAACATAAATGTATTTGAATATTTTAAAAAAAAAAATGTAAAAAGTGCCTACTAGTTTTTTTTTTTTAAATGTTCAAAATTTGTATGTTACATTTTTTGGACATATATATTATGTAACATGAAATTTTTAACATTTTTAAAACACAAACTACTATGCGGTTTTTATTTTTCTTTTATAAAAATATTCAAATATATGTATGTTATATTTCCTATTTTTTAGAGTGGTATTTGTTGGTGTTTAACGGTGATGGAGGTGTTGTGACAGGTTCAGGTGGTAATTGAAGGTAGGCGGTGGTGTTTGATTCGTGTTGAGGGTTAGGGTTTGGATGTGATGAACGCTAGTATAAGTGGATGGTATTGGTGGTCGACAACTAGTGGTTGATGCAGGGTTTCAGGTGGTGGGTGGATGACAGTGAGAGGTGGTGGTGTTTCACGGTGGGATGCAGTGGTTGCAGTGGTGGAGCATGACGTTGGTGAGAATAGGTCAAAGGGTATTAAAGGGTTTTATAAATTAAATGGTGTGAATGGATGATTTTGCCTTTGCTTAGATATAAAATATCTGAGTAAACTATCTGCATTTAAATTAAAGGACTTGAAATGTTAGAAAGCTAGGAATATGAACACAATCTGTAATTAAACTATTCGAAGAACTTGTTTCATAAATCACCTAATACATAAAGGACACAAAGTGTAATTTATTCTATAATCTTTTATCTTCCTTTTTTACCTTTTTAAAAACCTTTCTTTCTTTCTTTTTTTACATCTTCTTTTACTTTTTTTCATTTCTTTCTAACTTTTACTTACCTTTTTACCTGTATTATTTACCTAGTTTTTTACTTTTTCTTATTGGTGTTGTACTGAGTGGGGACGCTATAACGATATTCGAACATATAAAATTGAAACGATGCCGATTGAATTTCTACAACTAACAAGTCGATATAGATACCGATCAAATTCTCGTCGCGTCCCCACAACAACGCACGGGTTTAGGCACAATAATTACAATAATAGTAAAGAAAAAATTAATGGAAATTGCTTATATATTAGTGATAGTAACAGTAGAAATGTTGTGTGAAAAGTTATAATTTTAAAAGATTTTAACTACGTCACAGACATATTTTTTATCTCTATTTCATTATGTAAAATTGAGTCAAACTCACGATGTATTTTTTTATCTGCGTTTTGTTGTGTGAAATGGAGCTCAACTTATCATTTCAAAAATATTTTGTTGTGTGAAATGGTAACGAGTCGGGTCACCCGTGTTGTGTGCTATTGCGGGTGTGGATGGCTTTTTGCCAATTGGTGCTCGGGTGACCGGGCTTTGTTGCACATAAAAAAATTAATAATTGTTGTTTAGTCACAAACAACGTAATTAAAGAAGAAAGTATCTACTTTTTTATACACTTTATTTTCTTAAAAGGTTAAAAGTAATTCACCAAACGCTATTGACAATTGACAAAGGCAATAAAAAGGTTGCAAGGAAGCCATGATCAATTTTTTATGAGGTCTAAAAAGAGATAAAAGGGAAAAGGAATAGCATTAACCAAAATAAGCATCCAACTTTTGAACTAGGGATCGATGCCACCATCATAAAATATCTCTATGTCACTCTCATTATTCATGTGTAGTTGATGGATATCGAGAACCATATAAGAGAATTTGTAGTGGATTTGGTTAGAACCAAAAAAAAGTATGCAAAAGGAGATGTTTTAAATAAAGGAAAAAGTATACAAAAGGAGATGTAAAACAACTGAAACTTAAAATCAACGGCCAAATCAATGATGATTGACCCAAAGATAATGTGTATAGAATTCGATGATAACAACAATGGTCGGACTTGTAATATATCACTGAATTTGGTGCCATCACATTAACTATCCATTGATGGTTTTTTATTAACCACCAAATACCAACTTAATTTTAAAATAAACGGCCAAATCAAACATGAATACAAATACATAATATACACATGTAACATAATAATAAATAATTACGCATAGATAAAGTTGTTTACAAGCTTAAATTTAACACAACTCCCTAAACTAATCTTTAGTGTTACTAGGGAGACTATTGTTCGCTTCTACTAGTGTTTGTTCCATGAGTTTGAAATAAAACCTCCGTTGCTTCATGATTTTTCAAAACCCTGCTAGATCACAACCGGCATATCGCATTATGTCATTCCTGCCATTTAATGAGTGTTATTGTATATGTCCATTAAACTTCGAATCTCCCAGATGGTGTTGCTTGACGAGAAGAGAATGACCATTTTGTCATCATTGTCGCTTGGTCCCTTTATGCTAACTATTTATCATAAGTAATTCGCATAAGCATTCCCTCTTGCCACAAAAATCCTTAATCTCTTGCAATTACATACCATATGTTATGGTTTGAAGTAGATTGGTAACCTTCTTTCCTCACCGGTAAATACAAAGTAAACAAGTCTTATATAAGGTTTAATAATTCCACACAATCATTTAAACTTGAAATTTCTAAATTGTCTAACGACATACCCTTTTATATGTAATGAGATGACCTAATTCTCTGCAATAATAACACCTTTCTAATTTTGACAAATCATGGTCACTTTCTCTTGCCACTTGATTTCTTAATTGTTTTCTAATCTTGAAAATAAAGTTGGTTTTGTAAATCCAATTCAAACAAAGGCTCTAATACCACATTGATGGATATCAAGAACGATATAAGAGAATTTGTAATGGATTTGGTTAGAATCACAAAAAAGAAACAAAGTATTCAAACACTACTAGAAAATCTAAAACTTCTTACATCAGTTTTCGTAGGAAATGCGTTATAAAACTGGCTTTTCTACGCATTTATGACTAACACTTGATGTAGGAAAACACCTTGTAACACCCCAAATTCCATGGGATTTTTAATTTAAGTTAGATATGAATAAGTAGAGTGTAATGCCCCAAAACCCATATGTTTAACTTACGAATGTGTTTACTTGTTTTATGGCATGAAGTGGGTTAACCGGTTTTAAATAACTTAGTTAAGATATGAGTTAAATAGTGAGGAAGGAAGTTTGTGACAAATAAGAAAAATGGCAAACTTGAGGGACTAAACTTGGTGGAATGGAATTAAGTTTATATATATATATATATATATATATATATATATATATATATATATATATATATATATATAAAGAAGGAGCTAGAATGTGCATGTGTGTGTGCGTGAAATGTCTGGAGAAAGAAAAAGAGGAGAAAACCCTCTTACAAGAACAAGTATGCAATTCCAACTCAAATCAAGATCAATTGGATGTGAAATCAATGCATGAAAGAAGAATCCTTACCATCTAGACAAGATAAACATGTGGTAAGTTGTAATTTGTCATTTGGTGATCTTGTATGAAGTGGGTTTGTGATCAATCCTGAAATTTGTTAAAATTGAGCATGGATATGTGTTAGAATGACCAAATAGAACTTCTTTTATGTATGATATCAAGTAATTTGATGTTTGAAGGTGAAACCCACTTGGGTTAGTGAAAATGGCGACATGGGTATAACACCCATGTCCAATCCATGTTCAAAATTTGATGTAGTATGTTGTATGTGATGAATACTTGTTAGATAAGTTGAGTATGGTATGGAATTAGGTTGATTTTAGTTGTATTCGATTGATGAAGGAAAGAAGTAGGAGGATGAGCTTGAGATGCTTGTACAATGTGCTTAGAAAGTAGTACGCACACCAAGTGTTTGTTGAAATGCCTAGGTGAGATTAATAGATGAAATTGTATGGAAATGATGGATGAAAGTGTATAATGTGTGGAGATGATGTAATTCGGTGATAATTAAACATGAGAAATATGTTTTGAATGGAATACATGTAGGATTTTGGTTAATTATATGATTGGGTAGAATTATGCATAAGAACTTGTACTCTATGCTTGAATGATGAGGTGCACAACATGTGTTGGACCAATTGCCTATTGGTAATTTAGAAATGAATGTGCACTAAGTATATAACATATGAACTTGCTAGTAAATAATGATGTTGTGATTATGTTAAATAGACTAACCTTGAATGTGGTTGTCAAATGTAAGATAATGAAAGCATTAGCGTGTGAAAGTATGTGTATGTGAATGTGAATGTGTATGTGTATGTGTATATAATTTGGTGATCATGTGGTTGTAAGCATATTACATCATGAGTTTGAAATGTATATAATGTCATTAGTATGGGCTAATATGATGACACAGATATATGAGGTTAAGTAGAATGTTCATATGATAAACCGTTGACTTCTGAAAGTCAACTGTGCATAAGTAGCAAGGTTAGGCTTTTGTCACACTTGTAATTTTATAGAATGTCAAATGGTACGTGTTATATCGATATGTGTTATACGTGATGACGTGATGAATTATATGAGTTGAAAAGATATAATTATGGGAATATGCCTTATGCTTGTTAGAACTGACTAATGAAAGTCAAATGCGAGATATGCATTTGATATGATCGTTAATATGTATAATCATGTATGCTAACAAGAATGTGATTGTGATGACATGAAAGTATAGGGATCATGCCGAGATGGAATCAAGCATGAAAGGCTAACGGGCCAAGATGAGGCAAGGAAGCGGATACGAACACGGACGCATAAGGTAAGTGATTTTCGGAATCACCTCTTATTTATAAATGAAGTTAAGATGTAAGTTGTTGGTGGTCATCTATGTTGGAATTACACGCTAGAAGTGAACGGGTCAAAATGTAGAAAGAAACATAGCGTGATGCGTTAGATGGTTTGATCTTAGGGTTAAGTAGTAAAAGGATATGGGGGCTTGAATTATGGTCATGTTACGTCTTGGAAGCATGAAAAATGTGGAAGAAGGAAGTTCAAATATCTAATGGTTGTCTTGTGAAAATTAAAAAGGAAGAAGGGTTAGAGTGAAAGAACCCGTCGCAAGCTACGGCAGGTCAGCCGTAGCTTACGGCCAAGCAGGCAAGGGGAACAACTGTTAGTGCAGTAATGTCTATCGCCTCCGTCAATCCAGTTCGTAGCAGAATCTGAAGAAACAAAGCTTTATATTGTCATATTTTAGTAAAAGGCAAGGTGGCATTTGTGTAAATAATGAGATATCTCATTATGTCCCTTGGCCTATAAATAGATGCCTTAGGGTTAAGATTTAGGACTTTTGCTCATTTGGTGATTTAGGAGATCTAAGCTTAGAGAGAGAAAGTCTAGAAAGAGAAAGTCTCTCAGTGATTCTCGGCTTTGTACACGACATATTATTCAATAGAATCACGTCATTAGTACGTTCTTGTGTGTTCGGTCACGCACGTTCACGGATTTCGCACGTCGAACAACGGTGTCAAAACCGGGACCTACAAGTGGTATCAGAGCAGGAGCTCGGTTGCGAAGATCAAACGCACAGATTCGTACAAGATCCGATCAGATTCAGAGCCTTAAACATCCAGATTTGTCAAATTCTTCTTATTTTTCTTGTTCTTGTTCTTCACGTTTTTAACTGAATTTTGACAAATTGAACAGGTTTCTACGGTTGAAAATTGTTGATTTTCGGATATGTTGTGCGAAAGTACTTGATCTACAAGCCTACAAATTTTCAGATCTTAATTCGAAGCCATTTCGGAGAAATCTTGAATTTTTTGATCGAAAAAAATTGGTGAAATGTTAAATATTGCTGTTATGAGGTTGTTGAATGCCAACCGATCGGCCAAGCCAACCGATCGGCTAGGCTAACCGATCCATTGCTCTGCTATTCGATTTGACTTTGTTGACCCTGGCCGATCGAACAACATTTCCGTTTCTCTACATCACTGACACTCATTTAAGTCATTGACCTGTTGACCTAGCCGATCGGCTAGGACTCCTGTTCGATCCACCGTCATATTCATCCAATCGAACAGCATCACCGAACGGCCAGCTTTCCTGTTCGATCAACCGTCATATCCATTCAATCGGTTGGTAATACGTGTCATCATTCTGAATTAGCTGTCAAAGTCATTCGGTGAACATGTGATTGAAGTGTGAGTTTAATAAACTGTTAACAGTCAAGCGGCCCTATCATCAATAAACAAAAAATATGCACCGACCCACTAAGAGTTGAAGGTCCAATGAAATTGTGATACATTGAAAGTTGTCGGTTTAGTGAACTTTGAGGTTAAATAGGATTAATTGTCACAAATCATTTTAAAACGGCTCTATCATAAAAAAAAAGGGATTAAACAAATGATCAGACCCATGTAAACATCATTTTATCGGTCCTATCAGAATTGTGTATTCAAAGTAATTGTCGGCTGTAGTGGTTTACATGTGAATCATCAGTGCACTAACAAGTAACAAGTTTGGCCTAATTAGATTGTGTCACCATAAATTGTTGTCGGCCGAAAGCATTTATTGAATATCACGAGATTTTTTAAAGTTGATAGCTGATATCAGTTTGCATGTGTAAGATTGTCGGTCACTTTAATTGATATGCGTGAACAGTTTGCATGTGATTTTATCAGAATTACACGCTAATCGATCGACATCCTACCCTATTCAAATTAGGCCAGCCGTTCAACAACATTTTTGTCGTTTAGTTCACTCAATCGGCCAGCACTCTCGATCGAACAACATTCTCGTTCGGCCAGCTTAGACCTGTTCGATCGAACAGCAAAATCCCAACCGTTCGGCTAGCCCAACCGATCGAAGAAGCCAACCGATCGGCTAGCATCCCTGACCGATCGACCGGTAACTTGTTTCACTTATCCCAACCGATCAACCTTTTGTCAGTGATGAGGATACGTCCCTAACCGGACCGAGTCATTGCTACAAACAGATCGGAACGGGCCTTGCACCACGAAACGAACCGGACCCTACGATGGTCCGGTGTAACTAACTAGGCCCCACCTCCATAACCGTCATGACAGCGACTGGTCCGACCCTAACTAACTCGCCACGTCAGCACACCCAAAAGCTATAAATACCCCGCCAAAGCCTCCAGCAAGGGGTAATCGCTACTCTCTCTCTCCCTGACTTACTTCCTCCTCACAAATACTTATTCTCACGCCCGAGCTTGGTCACAGAGAGGCCCCCCTCCCTGTGACGAGGCTAACGGTGTGCTTGTCTCTTGTGATCTTGCAGGTCTCTTGTCGGATCATCTGAAGTTCTACTCTGGCCAGTTCGCATCAACTGGTTTTTGAGTCTTCAGTGGCGCCATCCCCTCGAATTCACATAATTCATTTCGTTGTTCTCATTTTTTCGAAGTAATGGCAGAATTACCAGCAGTAATCTCCACCAGTCCTTTCCCATCTTACAATGATATATGGGAAGGAAATGCTAATTCCACAATCGCTCCAGCAGCAGTTATCGCTTCAGCAGCCTCGATAGGCTCCACATCGGCTCCTCCAGCTGCAAATGTTGTGGGTGGAAGTTCTGTCACCACACTGTCCGTTACCGCTCCAGTTGTCACGCCACTACCGAGTTTTGACAACGCTTTCCTCTTAAGGAATGCTGATCTGTTGCGACAGTTACAGCAGCAACAGCAGAGAGATGAGATGCTGCAAAGTCTCCGAACAAACTTGTTTACCAGTGCCTACTCAGGGGGAAACCCTGTCTCCGTCGGTCCTTTTGCTTCTGGATCTCTGGTAAGTTCTATGATCTCCACTTCTATACCACATGTTACACAATTCTCATCCGTAACAAGTGCTCCGATGAATAACGGTCTAAACGACCTGTTTCTCCAGGGATCTTTGGGTTTAAACCCCCAAGACCAAGAGCTACTCATGCCATATCATCCCACGTCTATGACTTCGCAATCGAAGTTCACGCTACGGATTGTCAATGCTCCACTCCCAGCTAAGCTGAAGATGCCTCCCACGTTAAAATTTTACGATGGTACGTCCGACCCGGACGACCACATGTTCGCGTTTGCCGGAGCGGCTAAGGTCGAGCAATGGCCAATGCCGGCTTGGTGTCTTATGTTCGCCCAAACTCTCACCGGATCGGCTAGAGTTTGGTTCGATGGGTTGCCAGAGGGGTCGATCGATCACTTCGAGGATTTTCGACGTATATTCTTGCAAAACTTTTGTCAGCAGCGTCGCTGCAAAAAAGACATTACTGAGGTACACCACATCAAGCGCCGCGACGGAGAGTCCGTAGAAGATTTTATAGACTGTTTCAACCGAGAAAGTATGCAGATAAGTGGAGTAGTAGATCAGCTCCGAGTATCGGGTTTCTGTCATGGTGTACGGAACAATCAATTGGTGGAAAAACTTCACGAAGATCTCCCAAAGACCATGGAGACACTCATGGAACGGGCTCGAGCTTTTGTTCGAGGGAAGAGTGCTTGCGGCCAACCGAACGAAGCGACTGCCAGGAGCTCCAAAGCCCGAACCACGTCATGCAGACGGAACGCATCGCCACCAAAAGATAGGAGCAATAACTGGAACAGAAACCGTGGTCCGTATCAAAAATCCGATCGAAGCAGTTTCCGGACAGGAAACGTACGATTCAACAGTTTCTCTGAATTATCAAAATCGCCGAGCGAAATCCTAAGCACGGAAAACACTCGATTCCCCACGCCATTAAAGCAACGGCCCACCTCAGATAAGCATTCCAAGAAATATTGTGAATATCACCGAGACAAAGGCCATACAACTGATGAATGTTGGGCTCTGAAGCAAGAAATCGAAAAGGCCGTTCGATCCGGTAAACTCTCACATCTTGTAAAAGAAGTAAAAGATGGAAAGAAGCCAGCAACAGTAGTTGACAATCCGAACACCGAACCGGGAATCAATATGATCCGGTCAGCAGAACCGAGAGGAATTAAACGGTCGAACCAGCATATGGCAGCATGGATGCGTCAGCCGACGTATTTTCCTCCGGTCGACCCCGAAGACGCTCGGGATGGACCGATCATAATTTCAGCTGTTGTCGCCGGACACCTGGTTCGACGTATTTACGTGGATGGAGGAAGCGCTTTTGAGATCATGTATATCCAGTGTTTCCAACAGCTGAATCCCCAAACAAAAAAGAAGTTAATCGAAGTATCTACCCCGTTGATAAGCTTCTCAGGAGAAGTAGTCCGTCCGATAGGACAGATTACTCTTCCAACCACATTCAAAGACGGTAGCAAAAGCAGGACGGTGCCACTAACTTTCCTTGTTGTTCGAACTCATTCTTCGCACAACATAATACTCGGACGCCCCGGATTACGAGCTATTGGAGCGATCAGTTCGACAATACACGGAGCTATTAAGTTCCCTACCGAAGCCGGTGTCGCAACCATCTGTTCGGAATCGAATTCACTGGTCGCTGAAGTAAGGCATACAGCCGAAACAAGCTCTAAGAAGTCCGAAGTACCTACGGAGCTATGGGCAATCAATCCGGATTTCCCCGAACAACAAGTGGCTATCGGCGCTCAACTCCCAAAACGAACGAAGAAACTTTTATGGGAATTGTTAAGCAACTCGATAGATGTCTTTGCGTGGCAGCACTCTGATATGCAGGGAGTCCCCAGATCGATGGCACAACATCACCTAAATGTAAAAGATTCAGTCAAACCAATAGCACAAAGAAAGAGACACATGGCACCGGATCGAGCTAAGGCCATAGCAAAAGATGTTAAAAGCCTCCTAGACGCGGGGATCATTCGGGAGGTTCGGTATCAAACATGGGTATCAAACCCCGTGATGGTACGAAAAAAAGATAACTCATGGAGAATGTGCATCGATTTCACCGATCTAAACAATGCGTGCCCGAAAGATTGTTTCCCTCTCCCAGAGATCGATGAGAAGATTGACCCCGTTGCAACATTCAGGCTAAAATGTTTTTTGGACGCTTACAAAGGCTATCACCAAATACAAATGGCGGTTGAAGATGAGGATAAGACGGCCTTCGTCACCAATGAAGGAGTGTTTTGTTTTACTAAGATGTTGTTCGGTTTGAAAAACGCCGGTGCTACGTACCAGCGTCTGATGAACAAAGCTTTTAAGGACCAGATCGAACGAAACGTGGAGGTGTACGTCGATGACATCGTGATAAAAAGCCACGATGAGGCCGCCATGCTAAAAGATATACTCGAAACATTTACTCGGCTCCGAAGCATTAACATGAAGTTGAATCCGAAAAAATGTACATTCGGGGTAGAAGAAGGCAAGTTTCTCGGGGTCATGGTCGGGTCAAAAGGCTTGCGAGCCAACCCCGACAAAATTGATGCTGTTCTTACAATGAAGCCTCCGACATCAGTTAAAGAAATTCAGTCCTTAAATGGACGATTGGCTGCTCTCCATCGGTTTTTGTCAAAAGCTGCAGACCGATCGCTCCCATTCATGGACGTTCTCAGAAAGAGCTTTAGATCGGAGTTTAAATGGACGGGAGAGGCCGCGAGAGCTTTCGAAGAACTTAAAGAATGTTTGGGCACCCTACCAACCCTCACCATACCGGAAGAAGACGAAGTATTAACGGTATATTTAGCTGCATCGTTCGGAGCCATCAGCGCGGTGTTAGTTGCCCACCGAACTGGAAAACAAATCCCCATTTATTATGTAAGCCGAACGTTAAAGGACTACGAAACAAGATATTCAAATTTGGAAAAATTAGCCTTGGCCCTAGTCCATGCTTCAAGAAGGCTTCGCCGATATTTTCAGGCCCATCCAATCGAGGTACGAACGGACCAAAGAATCCAACACGTTCTCCGACGACCCGAGGTCTCAGGCCGAATGGCGAAATGGGCGATTGAGTTGGGCGCATTCAACATTACCTTCCGAACTAAAGGTCCGTTGAAAGGACAGGTGATAGCTGATTTTTTGGTCGAAATACCGGAAGAGAAAGAAACTGAAGAGGCAGGTAAAGCTCCGGAGAAGCCATGGTCTTTATATACCGATGGTGCCTCTAGTGCCGAAGGATCAGGAGCGGGCTTAATTCTCACCGATCCAGACGGAACGGATGTAACGTATGCGCTCCGACTAGAATTCAAAAGTTCCAACAACGAGGCCGAGTATGAAGCTCTCCTGGCCGGCCTACGCCTAGCACAGAAAGTCGGAGCCAAGAATGTTATAGCCCATGTAGACTCGCTGCTCGTAGCAAATCAGGTAAATGGAGAATACGAGGCGAGGGAAGCAAACATGATCGAGTATCTCGAGCAAGTAAGGCAGGCAATGGCTTTGTTCGAAGCATGTAGGGTCGAACATATCCCCCGAAGCAAAAACAAAAAAGCGGATGCATTAAGAAAATTGGCATCGGTATCATTCAGCCACTTGGCCAAAGAAGTGAGAGTGGAAGTTTTAGCTACACCGTCAATCGCAGCTCCGCAAGTAATGCAAGTTGAAGTTCCACCACAAACGTGGATGACGCCGATAATTAATTATTTGGTGCATGATGTTCTACCAACTGACAAAGCGGAAGCAAGAAAGATCCAGATCAATTCCCTCCAGTATCAGATGCAGGAAGGAGGATTATACCGAAAGACCTTTCTCGGACCATTGCTAAAGTGTCTGGATCCGGAGCAAGCTAGTTACATCATACGGGAAATACACTATGGCATCTGCGGTATCCACGCCGGACCCAAAATGATCGTAACAAAGGTAAAAAACGCAGGGTACTACTGGCCCGGAATGCATGAAAGCGCCGTAAAAGAGCTCCAGCAATGTGACGAATGTCAAAGGCATGCACCAACCAGCCTCCGAGCTAAAAATGAAATGATACCAGTAACCGCCGCATGGCCTTTTCAAAAATGGGGAGTTGACATCGTCGGACCTTTTCCGAGATCAAGCGGAAGCGCACAATATTTGTTGGTCACGGTGGATTATTTCACCAAGTGGGTAGAAGCTCGTCCGTTTACAACCATCTCCGGCTACAATGTGACGCGATTTTTCTGGGAGCAAATAGTGTGCCGATTCGGCCTACCGCTCTACATCATAAGCGACAATGCAAAACAGTTTGCAGAAAATCCCTTCAAGCGATGGTGTGTGAAGACTCAAAAACCAGTTGATGCGAACTGGCCAGAGTAGAACTTCAGATGATCTGACAAGAGACCTGCAAGATCACAAGAGACAAGCACACTGTTAGCCTCGTCACAGGGAGGGGGGCCTCTCTGTGACCAAGCTCGGGCGTGAGAATAAGTATTTGTGAGGAGGAAGTAAGTCAGGGAGAGAGAGAGTAGCGATTACCCCTTGCTGGAGGCTTTGGCGGGGTATTTATAGCTTTTGGGTGTGCTGACGTGGCGAGTTAGTTAGGGTCGGACCAGTCGCTGTCATGACGGTTATGGAGGTGGGGCCTAGTTAGTTACACCGGACCATCGTAGGGTCCGGTTCGTTTCGTGGTGCAAGGCCCGTTCCGATCTGTTTGTAGCAATGACTCGGTCCGGTTAGGGACGTATCCTCATCAAGTCCCCCTAGTTCGTAATGTTTGTTTAGCAAAAATGTCGAACTATTTGTCGAAGTGTTCTGGAGTTCACGGTCTTTTGCTTGGCGGTTTTAAAATTTTGAAATTGGGCGGTTATCTAAGATTGGTGACTGTCAGTCGTTTTAAATTTTCCGCCCGATGTGACGGTTGGTGTGCGTCAGTTATCATGACGTGTCGTCGTTTGATTGGGGCCTTTGAGGCGGTTTCATATCCCTATAAAAAGGGGAGAGGTGATTTCTCGATTTTACTTTTTACTTTATACTTTTATCTTTCATCTTCCTCTCTTCCTTTCTTCATCTTTATTGGCGAGAAAAAACATCGATCTGCTTATTCAGGTTAGTAAGTTCTTTTTTCTGTTATGGCGAATAAAAGCAATCTTTCTGGTTGCTTTAACGCTTTGACTCAAAAGGGGTTAGACTGGTATGTGGAGAGTTATGCGATTCCTAAATCGCTAAACCCTATTCTTCCGGAAAAAGATACGCCTATCTACCCTTTCGTCCCGGGGAAGATTGGGATTTATACCCGTTTTTTCGACTACTGTAACTGCCGTCTGCCTCTGACGAAGTTCTTGGTTGAGGTTCTACTTTTTCATGAGGTACACTTGACTCAAGTGAATCCTTTTGGCCTTGCCAAGATCAGTCACTTTGAGTTGGCTTGTCGTAGCTTAGGGTCCGAGCCGGATTTGGATGTGTTCCAGGCTTTCTACAAGTTGAACCGGTCCGGAAATTGGTATACTTTTGAAGTCAGGGACAAGAGTTCTTGCTGCTATACATGGATCACCACGAGTATAAAGGACTGGAAAGATCACTTTTTCCTAGTTGATGATCGGTGCGTTCCGGAATTCATGGTGTGGAGGATAAAAAAGTCGAAACTCCCGCCTCCTCTTCCTGAAGATTTTTCGTATAACGAGAAGCTATACGCCGATTTGATAAAGGAGGCCGGACGTATACAGAAATATCCGGAACACATCCTCGTCATGGGTCGGATCAGTACGATGTGGGCCGAGCCAGAGTGGTATCCTACCCTTCGGTGGAACAAAGAGGGTTAGTTGTATAGAGTCTCTTATACATTTATGTGTTACTTATTTATATTCGAACCCCCTTCTTTTTCTTTTTTAGGTTGGTAGATATTACTTATCATTTGTCTTCTTGTGCAGTTATGGGTTTGAAGGAGGCGCTGCGGTTGAAGTCCTTTGATTCGAAGGAGCTGGATGTTCGTGCTACCAAGACTCCGAAGGGTGATACTCCGTATTTGCAGCTCGTGCAACAAAATCTTTATCCAATTCGTGAGCCGGAGGCTCCTGGTGGTCAAGGTGTTTCGGGTTCGGCCCCTATTGTGTCGCCAGTTGCTCAAGTTCAGGCGATGGTTACGGCGGATGATGCTGGGGGTCGGAAAGCTGGTTCGTCGATGACGAAGGGTTCCGGTTCTAAAATTATTATCGAGGATGAGGGGGTCCATCTTTCTGTCGGAGATTCTGAGACGCATGCTAGTGGGGAGAAAGGAGATAATGATCGGAACGAAGATGAAGACGTCGGGGGAGATGGTGAAGACGAAGGTGATCAGCCTCAGATTGCTTTGAAGAGGAAACGGGCTGCTCCCACTAAAACTGACCCAAAAGCCAGGCAGCCGAAAAGGACGAAGGCAGATTTTAAAACAATTACACTCGACGATGACGACCAAGTTACCGAATTCTCTACCGCTGGAGGTGTACTAGCAAACTTGGATGCTCATCTCCATGAGGGCCGCACCCCGCGGGATCATCCGCTGCAAACTCCTGTGAGCCCGTTGTCTTTTGGTAAGGGGGGTGTTAAGGTTATTACGGACTTGCGCACGTCCGACCCCAAGAAAATTGTGCTTTCTCCTTCGGGTAAGTTTACTACGGGAGTTGCATCTAATGTGTCTAGGCCAAGCTCTTCGCCGCTTGATGGTGGGGACAGTGCTTCTTCCTCCCCTCTATGGTATGACACTGAGGCTGTGTTCTTGTCTCGGGAATTAGGTTCGGGCGATTTTGAAGGTGCGGATGCGGCTCATGCTTTGGAGAAGTATGTGCCGGAATGGTCGCTGGTGAATAAAGATAGGATCGTGGATGCCCTTTCGGCCAAGATGTCTTTGTTTCATTTGGGAACTCCTGCAGAACATTCCCATTACCGCAAGATGAGCGGACCGGAGCTTGGAAACACCTTGATGCTGAATCAAGCTCAGTCGAACTCTCTGGTGGTGGAGACGTATAAACGTTGGGTCGAGTCGGAGTCATTGTGCCACAAGCTTAAACGTGAGATTGCTCATTTGAAAGGCGAGGGTGATGTTCGATCTAAAACGAAACAGGAGCTAGTTTCCCTGCGATCTCAAGTTGACCGACTGAAAGGGCAGGTATCAGAAGCCAAAGAAGTTACCAAGTCTTCTCAAGCTTCGGCCGCTGCGGCCCACGAGGCTCGTGACAAAGCTCTTCAAGATTTGGAGACTTCTAAGTCAAAACTTGCCGATTTGGAGAAAAAATTATCCGGAGTAGAGATGAAGCATGCCGCCGAACTGAAAGAGATGCAGACGTCTCACGATCAGCTTCTGGCTGATTATCATCGCTTGGTTGATGGTACGTTTACAACCTTCTCGTCTTCCTCCTTTTTTTATATATATTATTGTTATTGATCCTTTGGAGCATCGTCTCTTTGCAGCTAAAGACGAAATAGAGAGATCTCGTGATAGGGAGATCGAGTCGCACAAGACAACGATTGATGAAGCAAGAGGGATGTTGATTCGGTGCGAGCGTGATATGATTGAGGCATATGCGCAATTATCGGAGCTCAAACTCACTAAGCAGTGGTTTTTGACCGAGGGGGTTGCATGGGTTGTGAAGTTGGTGCATCAAAGCCCTGAATTGGAGAAGGTGGTTGCTGACCTGGTCAACAGTGTCAACGCGGTTGGGGCGAATGAAGGGATAAAACAGGGTTTTAAGGCTGCGCGGGATCTGGTTGGTTCTGCGGAGGAGGTTCCCGGTTACGATGCCGGAGCTCAGAGTGCCCTGGACGCTGCGGTGAAAGCTTTTGATGAGCTTAATATCTCCGTTCTTGACAAGGTAGCTGATTTGATAGACGAGCCCCTACCTGTTATTCAACAAAGAAGCAAACTTCCCATTGTTGGGGATGATGATAATATAGCTCAAGTTTAATGTTTTTTGTTTCTTTGTAATCGTACAATGTGTTCCGTTGGTATGCTTCGCTTGAAACAATTTTAATTGCACAACGAATGACTGTTTTTGTGTTAAGTCATTTTTATTTTAACTTAGTTACTTAGCATCGGTTTGCGTCCAAACCTTTGCCGTATACTTTTAACTTGGCGATCGCACCGGATGAAGTGCTTCGCCTGCTCAATAGATTTTAATTTTCTTTTGAACTATTTAAGCCTTCTCGATCAGCGCGAGGCATGGGTCGTGGCCCGTTCGTGCACGTTTAGAAATTTTGTTCGAACTTATATGTATGCTATCTTTATATTTATAAAGATGTAGATCGCTTTATTCACTAGTTCGGGGAAAAAACATCCCGATTACAAAGGAAATAAAAAGTTATCGGGGTAATACCCTCCCGATTTACATATTGAAATCTGGAAATACTAAAAATGTAAATTAGCGATCTTCCTCAGCCGTAGCTGGTTGTTTACATGAAGCACTTTTTTAAGTGTACCCCATTCCATGTTCGAGGCACTGGGGTTCCGTCAAGCTTCTCTAGCACATACGAGCCCTTCTCACTGGCTTCCTTGACTCGGTATGGCCCTTCCCACTTTGGGGTTAGTTTGCCGGGGGTTTCGGTGCGACTCGCGTCGTTGTTTCGGAGCACATAATCTCCGACTTTGAACTTGTAAATTTTAGCCCGAGCATTGTAATACTTTTCGATTTTTTTTCTTATACCGAGCCTCTTTGATTGCCGCTATGTTTCGGCGTTCCTCCAGCAGGTCAAGGTTGGACCGGAGTTCACATTCGTTTTCTTCCCAATTCTTGCATCTTTGATTTGGGAGCCCGATTTCGGCCGGAATTACTGCTTCAGTACCGTAGGTCAAGCTGAACGGTGTCTCACCGTTGCTGGTCTTGTGCAGTGTTCGGTGTGCCCATAGGACGTTTGGCAGTTCGTCCGCCCAACCTTTTCCTTCCTGACCTAGCCTTCTTTTTATGCCGTCGACGATGCGTCGATTGATCTGTTCAATCTGCCCGTTGCCCTGAGGGTGGGCAACCGAGGAAAAAACTTGATTGATTTTTAACCTTTCACACCATCGCTTGAAGGGATTTTCTGCAAACTGTTTTGCATTGTCGCTTATGATGTAGAGCGGTAGGCCGAATCGGCACACTATTTGCTCCCAGAAAAATCGCGTCACATTGTAGCCGGAGATGGTTGTAAACGGACGAGCTTCTACCCACTTGGTGAAATAATCCACCGCGACCAACAAATATTGTGCGCTTCCGCTTGATCTCGGAAAAGGTCCGATGATGTTAACTCCCCATTTTTGAAAAGGCCGTGCGGCGGTTACTGGTATCATTTCATTTTTAGCTCGGAGGCTGGTTGGTGCGTGCCTTTGACATTCGTCACATTGCTGGAGCTCTTTTACGGCGCTTTCATGCATTCCGGGCCAGTAGTACCCTGCGTTTTTTACCTTTGTTACGATCATTTTGGGTCCGGCGTGGATACCGCAGATGCCATAGTGTATTTCCCGTATGATGTAACTAGCTTGCTCCGGATCCAGACACTTTAGCAATGGTCCGAGAAAGGTCTTTCGGTATAATCCTCCTTCCTGCATCTGATACTGGAGGGAATTGATCTGGATCTTTCTTGCTTCCGCTTTGTCAGTTGGTAGAACATCATGCACCAAATAATTAATTATCGGCGTCATCCACGTTTGTGGTGGAACTTCAACTTGCATTACTTGCGGAGCTGCGATTGACGGTGTAGCTAAAACTTCCACTCTCACTTCTTTGGCCAAGTGGCTGAATGATACCGATGCCAATTTGCTTAATGCATCCGCTTTTTTGTTTTTGCTTCGGGGGATATGTTCGACCCTACATGCTTCGAACAAAGCCATTGCCTGCCTTACTTGCTCGAGATACTCGATCATGTTTGCTTCCCTCGCCTCGTATTCTCCATTTACCTGATTTGCTACGAGCAGCGAGTCTACATGGGCTATAACATTCTTGGCTCCGACTTTCTGTGCTAGGCGTAGGCCGGCCAGGAGAGCTTCATACTCGGCCTCGTTGTTGGAACTTTTGAATTCTAGTCGGAGCGCATACGTTACATCCGTTCCGTCTAGATCGGTGAGAATTAAGCCCGCTCCTGATCCTTCGGCACTAGAGGCACCATCGGTATATAAAGACCATGGCTTCTCCGGAGCTTTACCTGCCTCTTCAGTTTCTTTCTCTTCCGGTATTTCGACCAAAAAATCAGCTATCACCTGTCCTTTCAACGGACCTTTAGTTCGGAAGGTAATGTTGAATGCGCCCAACTCAATCGCCCATTTCGCCATTCGGCCTGAGACCTCGGGTCGTCGGAGAACGTGTTGGATTCTTTGGTCCGTTCGTACCTCGATTGGATGGGCCTGAAAATATCGGCGAAGCCTTCTTGAAGCATGGACTAGGGCCAAGGCTAATTTTTCCAAATTTGAATATCTTGTTTCGTAGTCCTTTAACGTTCGGCTTACATAATAAATGGGGATTTGTTTTCCAGTTCGGTGGGCAACTAACACTGCGCTGATGGCTCCGAACGATGCAGCTAAATATACCGTTAATACTTCGTCTTCTTCCGGTACGGTGAGGGTTGGTAGGGTGCCCAAACATTCTTTAAGTTCTTCGAAAGCTCTCGCGGCCTCTCCCGTCCATTTAAACTCCGATCTAAAGCTCTTTCTGAGAACGTCCATGAATGGGAGCGATCGGTCTGCAGCTTTTGACAGAAACCGATGGAGAGCAGCCAATCGTCCATTTAAGGACTGAATTTCTTTAACTGATGTCGGAGGCTTCATTGTAAGAACAACATCAATTTTGTCGGGGTTGGCTCGCAAGCCTTTTGACCCGACCATGACCCCGAGAAACTTGCCTTCTTCTACCCCGAATGTACATTTTTTCGGATTCAACTTCATGTTAATGCTTCGGAGCCGAGTAAATGTTTCGAGTATATCTTTTAGCATGGCGGCCTCATCATGGCTTTTTATCACGATGTCATAGATGTACACCTCCACGTTTCGTTCGATCTGGTCCTTAAAAGCTTTGTTCATCAGACGCTGGTACGTAGCACCGGCGTTTTTCAAACCGAACGGCATCTTAGTAAAACAAAACACTCCTTCATTGGTGACGAAGGCCGTCTTATCCTCATCTTCGACCGCCATTTGTATTTGGTGATAGCCTTTGTAAGCGTCCAAAAAACATTTTAGCCTGAATGTTGCAACGGAGTCAATCTTCTCATCGATCTCTGGGAGAGGGAAACAATCTTTCGGGCACGCATTGTTTAGATCGGTGAAATCGATGCACATTCTCCATGAGTTATCTTTTTTTCGTACCATCACGGGGTTTGATACCCATGTTTGATACCGAACCTCCCGAATGATCCCCGCGTCTAGGAGGCTTTTAACATCTTTTGCTATGGCCTTAGCTCGATCCGGTGCCATGTGTCTCTTTCTTTGTGCTATTGGTTTGACTGAATCTTTTACATTTAGGTGATGTTGTGCCATCGATCTAGGGACTCCCTGCATATCAGAGTGCTGCCACGCAAAGACATCTATCGAGTTGCTTAACAATTCCCATAAAAGTTTCTTCGTTCGTTTTGGGAGTTGAGCGCCGATAGCCACTTGTTGTTCGGGGAAATCCGGATTGATTGCCCATAGCTCCGTAGGTACTTCGGACTTCTTAGAGCTTGTTTCGGCTGTATGCCTTACTTCAGCGACCAGTGAATTCGATTCCGAACAGATGGTTGCGACACCGGCTTCGGTAGGGAACTTAATAGCTCCGTGTATTGTCGAACTGATCGCTCCAAGAGCTCGTAATCCGGGGCGTCCGAGTATTATGTTGTGCGAAGAATGAGTTCGAACAACAAGGAAAGTTAGTGGCACCGTCCTGCTTTTGCTACCGTCTTTGAATGTGGTTGGAAGAGTAATCTGTCCTATCGGACGGACTACTTCTCCTGAGAAGCTTATCAACGGGGTAGATACTTCGATTAACTTCTTTTTTGTTTGGGGATTCAGCTGTTGGAAACACTGGATATACATGATCTCAAAAGCGCTTCCTCCATCCACGTAAATACGTCGAACCAGGTGTCCGGCGACAACAGCTGAAATTATGATCGGTCCATCCCGAGCGTCTTCGGGGTCGACCGGAGGAAAATACGTCGGCTGACGCATCCATGCTGCCATATGCTGGTTCGACCGTTTAATTCCTCTCGGTTCTGCTGACCGGATCATATTGATTCCCGGTTCGGTGTTCGGATTGTCAACTACTGTTGCTGGCTTCTTTCCATCTTTTACTTCTTTTACAAGATGTGAGAGTTTACCGGATCGAACGGCCTTTTCGATTTCTTGCTTCAGAGCCCAACATTCATCAGTTGTATGGCCTTTGTCTCGGTGATATTCACAATATTTCTTGGAATGCTTATCTGAGGTGGGCCGTTGCTTTAATGGCGTGGGGAATCGAGTGTTTTCCGTGCTGAGGATTTCGCTCGGCGATTTTGATAATTCAGAGAAACTGTTGAATCGTACGTTTCCTGTCCGGAAACTGCTTCGATCGGATTTTTGATACGGACCACGGTTTCTGTTCCAGTTATTGCTCCTATCTTTTGGTGGCGATGCGTTCCGTCTCCATGACGTGGTTCGGGCTTTGGAGCTCCTGGCAGTCGCTTCGTTCGGTTGGCCGCAAGCACTCTTCCCTCGAACAAAAGCTCGAGCCCGTTCCATGAGTGTCTCCATGGTCTTTGGGAGATCTTCGTGAAGTTTTTCCACCAATTGATTGTTCCGTACACCATGACAGAAACCCGATACTCGGAGCTGATCTACTGCTCCACTTATCTGCATACTTTCTCGGTTGAAACGGTCTATAAAATCTTCTACGGACTCTCCGTCGCGGCGCTTGATGTGGTGTACCTCAGTAATGTCTTTTTTGCAGCGACGCTGCTGACAAAAGTTTTGCAAGAATATACGTCGAAAGTCCTCGAAGTGATCGATCGACCCCTCTGGCAACCCATCGAACCAAAGTCTAGCCGATCCGGTGAGAGTTTGGGCAAACATAAGACACCAAGCCGGCATTGGCCATTGCTCGACCTTAGCCGCTCCGGCAAACGCGAACATGTGGTCGTCCGGGTCGGACGTACCATCGTAAAATTTTAACGTGGGAGGCATCTTCAGCTTAGCTGGGAGTGGAGCATTGACAATCCGTAGCGTGAACTTCGATTGCGAAGTCATAGACGTGGGATGATATGGCATGAGTAGCTCTTGGTCTTGGGGGTTTAAACCCAAAGATCCCTGGAGAAACAGGTCGTTTAGACCGTTATTCATCGGAGCACTTGTTACGGATGAGAATTGTGTAACATGTGGTATAGAAGTGGAGATCATAGAACTTACCAGAGATCCAGAAGCAAAAGGACCGACGGAGACAGGGTTTCCCCCTGAGTAGGCACTGGTAAACAAGTTTGTTCGGAGACTTTGCAGCATCTCATCTCTCTGCTGTTGCTGCTGTAACTGTCGCAACAGATCAGCATTCCTTAAGAGGAAAGCGTTGTCAAAACTCGGTAGTGGCGTGACAACTGGAGCGGTAACGGACAGTGTGGTGACAGAACTTCCACCCACAACATTTGCAGCTGGAGGAGCCGATGTGGAGCCTATCGAGGCTGCTGAAGCGATAACTGCTGCTGGAGCGATTGTGGAATTAGCATTTCCTTCCCATATATCATTGTAAGATGGGAAAGGACTGGTGGAGATTACTGCTGGTAATTCTGCCATTACTTCGAAAAAATGAGAACAACGAAATGAATTATGTGAATTCGAGGGGATGGCGCCACTGAAGACTCAAAAACCAGTTGATGCGAACTGGCCAGAGTAGAACTTCAGATGATCCGACAAGAGACCTGCAAGATCACAAGAGACAAGCACACCGTTAGCCTCGTCACAGGGAGGGGGGCCTCTCTGTGACCAAGCTCGGGCGTGAGAATAAGTATTTGTGAGGAGGAAGTAAGTCAGGGAGAGAGAGAGTAGCGATTACCCCTTGCTGGAGGCTTTGGCGGGGTATTTATAGCTTTTGGGTGTGCTGACGTGGCGAGTTAGTTAGGGTCGGACCAGTCGCTGTCATGACGGTTATGGAGGTGGGGCCTAGTTAGTTACACCGGACCATCGTAGGGTCCGGTTCGTTTCGTGGTGCAAGGCCCGTTCCGATCTGTTTGTAGCAATGACTCGGTCCGGTTAGGGACGTATCCTCATCAGTGTGAAAGGTTAAAAATCAATCAAGTTTTTTCCTCGGTTGCCCACCCTCAGGGCAACGGGCAGATTGAACAGATCAATCGACGCATCGTCGACGGCATAAAAAGAAGGCTAGGTCAGGAAGGAAAAGGTTGGGCGGACGAACTGCCAAACGTCCTATGGGCACACCGAACACTGCACAAGACCAGCAACGGTGAGACACCGTTCAGCTTGACCTACGGTACTGAAGCAGTAATTCCGGCCGAAATCGGGCTCCCAAATCAAAGATGCAAGAATTGGGAAGAAAACGAATGTGAACTCCGGTCCAACCTTGACCTGCTGGAGGAACGCCGAAACATAGCGGCAATCAAAGAGGCTCGGTATAAGAAAAAAATCGAAAAGTATTACAATGCTCGGGCTAAAATTTACAAGTTCAAAGTCGGAGATTATGTGCGCCGAAACAACGACGCGAGTCGCACCGAAACCCCCGGCAAACTAACCCCAAAGTGGGAAGGGCCATACCGAGTCAAGGAAGCCAGTGAGAAGGGCTCGTATGTGCTAGAGAAGCTTGACGGAACCCCAGTGCCTCGAACATGGAATGGGGTACACTTAAAAAAGTGCTTCATGTAAACAACCAGCTACGGCTGAGGAAGATCGCTAATTTACATTTTTAGTATTTCCAGATTTCAATATGTAAATCGGGAGGGTATTACCCCGATAACTTTTTATTTCCTTTGTAATCGGGATGTTTTTTCCCCGAACTAGTGAATAAAGCGATCTACATCTTTATAAATATAAAGATAGCATACATATAAGTTCGAACAAAATTTCTAAACGTGCACGAACGGGCCACGACCCATGCCTCGCGCTGATCGAGAAGGCTTAAATAGTTCAAAAGAAAATTAAAATCTATTGAGCAGGCGAAGCACTTCATCCGGTGCGATCGCCAAGTTAAAAGTATACGGCAAAGGTTTGGACGCAAACCGATGCTAAGTAACTAAGTTAAAATAAAAATGACTTAACACAAAAACAGTCATTCGTTGTGCAATTAAAATTGTTTCAAGCGAAGCATACCAACGGAACACATTGTACGATTACAAAGAAACAAAAAACATTAAACTTGAGCTATATTATCATCATCCCCAACAATGGGAAGTTTGCTTCTTTGTTGAATAACAGGTAGGGGCTCGTCTATCAAATCAGCTACCTTGTCAAGAACGGAGATATTAAGCTCATCAAAAGCTTTCACCGCAGCGTCCAGGGCACTCTGAGCTCCGGCATCGTAACCGGGAACCTCCTCCGCAGAACCAACCAGATCCCGCGCGGCCTTAAAACCCTGTTTTATCCCTTCATTCGCCCCAACCGCGTTGACACTGTTGACCAGGTCAGCAACCACCTTCTCCAATTCAGGGCTTTGATGCACCAACTTCACAACCCATGCAACCCCCTCGGTCAAAAACCACTGCTTAGTGAGTTTGAGCTCCGATAATTGCGCATATGCCTCAATCATATCACGCTCGCACCGAATCAACATCCCTCTTGCTTCATCAATCGTTGTCTTGTGCGACTCGATCTCCCTATCACGAGATCTCTCTATTTCGTCTTTAGCTGCAAAGAGACGATGCTCCAAAGGATCAATAACAATAATATATAAAAAAAAGGAGGAAGACGAGAAGGTTGTAAACGTACCATCAACCAAGCGATGATAATCAGCCAGAAGCTGATCGTGAGACGTCTGCATCTCTTTCAGTTCGGCGGCATGCTTCATCTCTACTCCGGATAATTTTTTCTCCAAATCGGCAAGTTTTGACTTAGAAGTCTCCAAATCTTGAAGAGCTTTGTCACGAGCCTCGTGGGCCGCAGCGGCCGAAGCTTGAGAAGACTTGGTAACTTCTTTGGCTTCTGATACCTGCCCTTTCAGTCGGTCAACTTGAGATCGCAGGGAAACTAGCTCCTGTTTCGTTTTAGATCGAACATCACCCTCGCCTTTCAAATGAGCAATCTCACGTTTAAGCTTGTGGCACAATGACTCCGACTTGACCCAACGTTTATACGTCTCCACCACCAGAGAGTTCGACTGAGCTTGATTCAGCATCAAGGTGTTTCCAAGCTCCGGTCCGCTCATCTTGCGGTAATGGGAATGTTCTGCAGGAGTTCCCAAATGAAACAAAGACATCTTGGCCGAAAGGGCATCCACGATCCTATCTTTATTCACCAGCGACCATTCCGGCACATACTTCTCCAAAGCATGAGCCGCATCCGCACCTTCAAAATCGCCCGAACCTAATTCCCGAGACAAGAACACAGCCTCAGTGTCATACCATAGAGGGGAGGAAGAAGCACTGTCCCCACCATCAAGCGGCGAAGAGCTTGGCCTAGACACATTAGATGCAACTCCCGTAGTAAACTTACCCGAAGGAGAAAGCACAATTTTCTTGGGGTCGGACGTGCGCAAGTCCGTAATAACCTTAACACCCCCTTTACCAAAAGACAACGGGCTCACAGGAGTTTGCAGCGGATGATCCCGCGGGGTGCGGCCCTCATGGAGATGAGCATCCAAGTTTTCTAGTACACCTCCAGCGGTAGAGAATTCGGTAACTTGGTCGTCATCGTCGAGTGTAATTGTTTTAAAATCTGCCTTCGTCCTTTTCGGCTGCCTGGCTTTTGGGTCAGTTTTAGTGGGAGCAGCCCGTTTCCTCTTCAAAGCAATCTGAGGCTGATCACCTTCGTCTTCACCATCTCCCCCGACGTCTTCATCTTCGTTCCGATCATTATCTCCTTTCTCCCCACTAGCATGCGTCTCAGAATCTCCGACAGAAAGATGGACCCCCTCATCCTCGATAATAATTTTAGAACCGGAACCCTTCGTCATCGACGAACCAGCTTTCCGACCCCCAGCATCATCCGCCGTAACCATCGCCTGAACTTGAGCAACTGGCGACACAATAGGGGCCGAACCCGAAACACCTTGACTACCAGGAGCCTCCGGCTCACGAATTGGATAAAGATTTTGTTTCACGAGCTGCAAATACGGAGTATCACCCTTCGGAGTCTTGGTAGCACGAACATCCAGCTCCTTCGAATCAAAGGACTTCAACCGCAGCGCCTCCTTCAAACCCATAACTGCACAAGAAGACAAATGATAAGTAATATCTACCAACCTAAAAAAGAAAAAGAAGGGGGTTCGAATATAAATAAGTAACACATAAATGTATAAGAGACTCTATACAACTAACCCTCTTTGTTCCACCGAAGGGTAGGATACCACTCTGGCTCGGCCCACATCGTACTGATCCGACCCATGACGAGGATGTGTTCCGGATATTTCTGTATACGTCCGGCCTCCTTTATCAAATCGGCGTATAGCTTCTCGTTATACGAAAAATCTTCAGGAAGAGGAGGCGGGAGTTTCGACTTTTTTATCCTCCACACCATGAATTCCGGAACGCACCGATCATCAACTAGGAAAAAGTGATCTTTCCAGTCCTTTATACTCGTGGTGATCCATGTATAGCAGCAAGAACTCTTGTCCCTGACTTCAAAAGTATACCAATTTCCGGACCGGTTCAACTTGTAGAAAGCCCGGAACACATCCAAATCCGGCTCGGACCCTAAGCTACGACAAGCCAACTCAAAGTGACTGATCTTGGCAAGGCCAAAAGGATTCACTTGAGTCAAGTGTACCTCATGAAAAAGTAGAACCTCAACCAAGAACTTCGTCAGAGGCAGACGGCAGTTACAGTAGTCGAAAAAACGGGTATAAATCCCAATCTTCCCCGGGACGAAAGGGTAGATAGGCGTATCTTTTTCCGGAAGAATAGGGTTTAGCGATTTAGGAATCGCATAACTCTCCACATACCAGTCTAACCCCTTTTAAGTCAAAGTGTTAAAGCAACCAGAAAGATTGCTTTTATTCGCCATAACAGAAAAAAGAACTTACTAACCTGAATAAGCAGATCGATGTTTTTTCTCGCCAACAAAGATGAAGAAAGGAAGAGAGGAAGATGAAAGATAAAAGTATAAAGTAAAAAGTAAAATCGAGAAATCACCTCTCCCCTTTTTATAGGGATATGAAACCGCCTCAAAGGCCCCAATCAAACGACGACACGTCATGATAACTGACGCACACCAACCGTCACATCGGGCGGAAAATTTAAAACGACTGACAGTCACCAATCTTAGATAACCGCCCAATTTCAAAATTTTAAAACCGCCAAGCAAAAGACCGTGAACTCCAGAACACTTCGACAAATAGTTCGACATTTTTGCTAAACAAACATTACGAACTAGGGGGACTTGATGAGGATACGTCCCTAACCGGACCGAGTCATTGCTACAAACAGATCGGAACGGGCCTTGCACCACGAAACGAACCGGACCCTACGATGGTCCGGTGTAACTAACTAGGCCCCACCTCCATAACCGTCATGACAGCGACTGGTCCGACCCTAACTAACTCGCCACGTCAGCACACCCAAAAGCTATAAATACCCCGCCAAAGCCTCCAGCAAGGGGTAATCGCTACTCTCTCTCTCCCTGACTTACTTCCTCCTCACAAATACTTATTCTCACGCCCGAGCTTGGTCACAGAGAGGCCCGCCTCCCTGTGACGAGGCTAACGGTGTGCTTGTCTCTTGTGATCTTGCAGGTCTCTTGTCGGATCATCTGAAGTTCTACTCTGGCCAGTTCGCATCAACTGGTTTTTGAGTCTTCAGTCAGTTCATATGATTCAAAGATATTGGCCCAATCATAGTCCTTTATCAATAATTGTTGTCGGGTTAGTGGATTAATTGGCCCAATCATTAAGAAGTGTTGTCAGAATAATCAATTCGATAATTCATTATTGTCAGATTGTTTGCATGTGAGTATTAAGTGAATTGTCGGACACTGCATGAGATTTGTTGCAGTTTGCATGTGAATTGCTAGGACATTAAATTGTTGTTGATCCATGTGCTTTGACTGTATAAAACATAACGGCCCAATCAAATTATAGTGCATTCAAACTTTGTCGGCCATCTATGTTTGCAAAACGATTAGCATTTTGTAGTATAATTTAATTGATAAACATATCATTTTGTTGTTTTGTGACTGACAGCACATCATTCTAACCGATCGGCTAGCAGGTTTCCAACCGATCGGCTAGCAGTTCCTAACCGATTGAACAACACATATTTGTCCTGTAGTGTTTTTGTTCGAACAGCGAGTCTTTTGAAGTGCCAACCGATTCAAGTTAATTGTTGTGAAGGGTTTTCATACGGCTAGCCTAACCGATCGGCTGTACCAACCGATCGGCTAGCATTTCTGTGTGAAGCTTTTCCAATCAGCTGGACTAACCGATCGAACAACCCAACCGATTGGCTAGACCAACCGATCGGACATCAAGTTGACTTTTTGTTGACTCACTCGATCGAACAACTTTCCCGACCGATCGGACAACTCACTCTATTCTAGACAAAACACCAACCGATCGAACAACACCTCGTCCGATCGACCAGCATTCTATTCGACCGATCAACCTCCCGTCCGATTCAGTTGTTTGATATTTCTAAACTGATTGTTTGTTTGTTTGCAGGTGATCTGAGGTAATTCAAGGATATAAAATCATGGAAAAAATTGTTCCTTTCAAGGACACCAGAACAGAAGAAGAAAAATTCATCAACAGAAAAATGAAAGCTCAAACCAGGTTGCTTAGAATCTCTCGTACATTCAAAGAAGCTAAGGAGGCGAGGAGATGGGATGCTGATAAAAAATGTTACCTTGATCCCAATGGAAACATTGCAGCTGATCCAAATTCCATTATTATTGATGCTTTCATCCAACAATTTGCTGATAAAGAAGAAGCCAGACAGAAAGAATGGTGGGGAGGTGGTGAAGAGAAAGAAAAAGAGAAAGATGAAAGTTCAAAATTTGAAGTTGTGTGCTCCAAGTGTGAAAAATCTGAAGCAGACAATGTTAAACTCTTGAAGGATGTGGAGAGTTTGACATTGGAAAACAAAATTTTAAAAGAAAAAGAAACAGAATTTCAAAATAAGATAACATTTTTAGAAAATGAAAATTTGAAAATTGAAAAAGATTTTGAAAGATTAAAATTGAAACTAAAGATGTTTCTTGGATAAAATTAGAAAACAAAATTTTAAAAGAAAAAGAAACAGATTTTTAAAATCAAATAAAAATGTTAGAAAATGAAAAATCAGTTTTTGAAGAGAAGAAAATTGAAAATGAAAAGGCAATAAATTTTCATCTTGAGAAAATTTCTCAACTTGAAAAAGAAGTTGAGAATGCTAGAAATAAAACTGATGATTTTGAAAAGAAATTGAAAGGTTTTGTGACCACTTCAGCAAAGTTTGATCATTTATGTCCAAAACCAATCAATTCTGTTCCAATAAGTGACAATGTCACAAATTTTGACAAAGTCAAAATTGAAGATTGTGATGATAAAACTGATGATGAAAATGAGAAAAATGAGAAAAGAAAAATATTTTAAGAACTAAAAGAAAAATTTTAAAATACTGTTTTGCAATCTACTGAAATAGGTGAATGCTCAAAGTAAAAACATGTTAAAAAGATTGTAGAACAGAAACAAAAAATTAAAAATTCGAAAAATTTTCAAAATAAAAATAAAAGCTCATCAGTTCAGTCATCCAATCATTATACAAAATTACAAAAATCTGAAAATAAAAACTCACGGAAAATTGATAATCAGTGGTGCAGGTTTGACCACAGTGCTCAAATGCCAAATCAAGAATACAAGAGGAGAAATGACTACCACAAGGCCAAATAATGTTTTGATCTGAGTGTGTGGTATGAAAATGGTGAAAGGTATGATAACAGACTGTGTTACACATGTGGTTTTCAAGGACACATTGTTGTTAACTGGCAAAGTCAGAGTTTTGAGACAAGAAGATGCTATGAATGTCAAATCAAAGTTCATATAGCAAGAGATTGCCCAATGAGATCAAGGAGAGGATCGAGGGCTGAATCTCATAGAATGGTGAAGGAAACAGTCAAAATTGAAGAAAAGCCCAAAGAACAGAAAGTGAAATTATCACAAGGGCAGAAAGATAGACTGAGAAAGAAAGCGATAAAGTATCTAGAAAAGATTTTGTCTTCGGAGAAAAGAAAGAAAGAAAGAAAGTATTTAGAAAAGATTTTGTCCTCGGATACAACTGGTAATCGGAGAAAAAGTTCTGATGAATTGCTTTCCTCAACTGAAAAGGCAAGCAAAACGAATTCATCAGATGCAAATCTGAGGACAAAAGTGTGACACCTGTGTCACTGTGACCGTCAAAAAAATGCCAAACCAATGAAATTTTGTATTTCATACTTGGGAATTGTGAAAATATGTGTATCATTTGCACATATCAATTCTTGTTCGATTTCGGGCTTTAAGTCGCTTTCTGGAAGGTTATACACGATCTGATGCGTAAATATAACCAGTTTAATGCAACAAACACTCCGGAATAGTGACATAGGCTTAACATACCTTAATAACCTTTACATAACTTAGAAATAAGTTTTGGATGGTTTGGTATGCCGAAATCAAGTTTATTCGATCGCAGGGACTATTTGTGTCAAACTGCGAAACTATACCGATTCGTATGGTGTCGAACAGTCCGGAACTTGATCATAAGTTAAACATACCATATATAACCTAAATATGGCTTAGAAATAAGCTTTGATAGGTTCGGTGTGTGAAAACATGCTTATATGATCTTACAGGGACTAAAAGTGTCATAAACGGCGTAAGTTTGCATTTTCGCGCATATCTTACGTTCTGGACACATCTGGACATCCAAAATTTTTGTACACACTAAAATATTTTTGTTTTAGTGATCGCCATGCAAAAATTCCATTCGTCGCTTAATTTGGATCGTTTTCGCGTCCGTTCGAGTTTCGTCGTAAATAACCGAACAACGTGACCGTACGACCAAACGAACCGACATCCGAGATATTTTTGAGCATGTTTTGAGTCCCCTATGCTTTAACTTCATTTTAGAGCCTTGAAATGAGGTTAACGGGGTTTAAACGCATCGAAAAAGGCTTTAAACACGTGCAGGGACCATTTCTGTCAATTTTAAAACTTTGCTGAACCTGATACATGCTAGCGTAGCGCGAGCCCTATGGCCTATGCCGTCGCGCTACGCGAGTGCCTCATCTGGACAGAATGTTCATTTTCAGCATCTGTTTGCAAATTCAGGGGCTGTTTTGGTAAATTCTTGGTGTGTTGAGCAAGTTTAAGTGCTCTCCAAGGCTTTGCACCTGCTCCTAACACTTGTATGGATGAGATTTATTCCTTAATGACTAAACAAACCACTTGTGATGATCCTAGAGCATCACCACAAGTATAAATAGCCCATCCATTTCATTCATTCATTGCTCATTCTTCTCATTCTTCTCTTCACATCTGCTTTGGAGCTCTCTCTCAAGCATTTGGGACTTTGTCTTCTTGTAGAAAAGATAGCAAGGACCTTAAGTGAGCTTCTTTCATTCTTTTTCTTGCTTTTTCCTTATGTAGTGCAGAAAGTCAAACAGTTTGGCCAACAGTTTGACTTTCGGTTTTGACCATCAATTGGTCAAGTCAAAGTTCAATTGAACTTTGAAACGTGATTGTAATCACGATAGTTATAATCCTTCGCGATTATAACCGCTGATTACCACGTTATCTAGTTGTAGTGTCGAGTCAAAGTTTCGGTCAAAATGCGTTTTAGCACGCATTTTGCCTCGGAACTACTTTAGGGTATCAAAACACTTTGTTTTGATACCAAATCAGTAGGTTAGACATGTTTTGACATGTCTAACACGACACTACTAGTTTGTGCTTGTTTAGGGTCGTGAGGTAAGCGGTCTAAACCACCGCTTAGCCTTTCGAACCCGACCCGTTTGGTCGATCTTTAGGATCCGACCAAGCTTAGTTAGTGATCATAGTTGCATAGGGAATAACCAATGAGGTTATACCTTATGATCACATAGGATTGGTTAGTCATTTGCTAGTTAGCTTGTATGCCCATAGGAAATGACCAAAATGCCCTTTTAAAGCTAAAATCCGTATTTTGCCTATGTGAACTTATTTTTGACATATAATCTGATTTAGTAACATGTTTAGGGATAATTGGGCATGTAAGACTTGGCATAGCACATAGTTAACCATCCGAACATAGTTTTACGCTAACGACGCCTTATAGTAGCTTATGTTACCATAACGTGTCGAAACGGGTCAAAAGCACTTAGGTAGGCCTTTCAATCAGAATGTAGGGTCTATTAAATCATACCATATGAGTTCAATTACTCATTTGATTTATAGAACCTCATTCTATCCTATCTCCCGATTTAGGTCCGGTTATTTACATAGTTACCTATATAGGGTGCCGTTTGATTCCCTGATCACTCTAGCTTTGCTTGGTTGTTGTTCAAGACTTCTAAGCACCCTCAGGTGAGTACATAGTCCCCTCTTTTACTGTTTTCAACTGTTTTGGGGTGGAACACATGTGCCTACTTGATACTTTCATGTTTCCCATGTTTTTATATCATATACTTACTATGTTCAATAGTACATTATTAGTACACGATTTTATTATGTTTTGCTATGTATGTTCACGTAACATGCTAGCACATTGATTTCCATATACTACATTTTGTCGCATATGCTCATCCAGCATATGGACACATTGTTTTACATTTTGAACCGTTGTAACCATATGATCATTTGAACCGTTGTAACCATTTGATCATATGAACCGTTGGTAACCATTTGACTATGTGAACCATTAGTAACCGTTGATTATGTGAACCGTTTGTAACCGTTGACTAGATGATCCGTTGGATTATGTGAACCGTTTGTAACCATTTGACTATGTGAACCGTTTGTGACTATTTGACTATGTGAACCGTTTGTAACCGTTGATTGACACGAACTGTTTGAATCTGTTTGAACCGTTGGGTTAGGGAAGTGATTAGGTAACGGGGCGGGTATAATGTGTTAAAAGCATGGTGGATACGCCGCTGGTACTTCCTATATATAAGTGCTTTTAATACATTATATATCGTTGCGTTATCTAGATCACTTGGGCAATGGTAAACAAAATAAAGTTGTAATACAAGGTTTTCCAACAATATATTATACTATTCGAGTTTTATTCCATAAACGATTTACAAATCTGGATTTAATTAAACAAATGTTTTGGGGTTAAGAATCATGGCTACGAGATTTTTTTTTTATGAAATATAACCAATTTGATTTGAGTTGGTTATTTGTGTCGCAATACTATACTTTTCAAAACAAGGTTTTTAAATAAGTATTGCAATATGTAAAACGAGCCATGAATCTGAAACTCATACAAAACCTATGTACTCGCCGGCATTTTTATGCTGACGTACCTATTTTCACATGTGTTTCAGGTACATTAGTTGATGGCCTTTGATGATGATATTGGTGTATTCTCACATAGGAATGGACAAGGCCTTAGCGACTTTAAAACTTGGAGGATAATAGTTATATTTATCAAATTTGTATCAAAACATTTAGTTCAATAATTCAATAAAACGAAACTATTTATTCCATGGTTGTGAAACAATGATTCTGTTACAACACTCCCCGACGTTTCCGCCACGTTTTGTTGTTTTACGTGGTCGGGGTGTGACAGAAAAGTTGGTATCAGAGCCAATGGTTATAGGGAATTAGGTTATTAGTAATGCTTTGACCTAGACTATAACCTTCCTAGGACCCTAACGCGAGTTTACTTGCGTTTAGTCATAAAACAATACCGTCACTTATCCTTAAGTGACAACCACAATAAGAACATAAATTGATCTGCCTTGAAAACTAATCATCTGTTCTAGGATGATTTATTATAAGGTTTTGAACCCTTCCAGTTTGACTCATATTTGGCTTAGTGCCTCTTGAGTTTTCAAACTCGTCAAAGTTTGGGTCTAAATAATGTGAACACGTGCAAACTGGAAGAGTGGATGCCTGTACCCTGGGTCTTCTGTCTAAGGCTAGAGTGTTCGTACAAATCCGCAGTATCGGACCTGTCACTCTTACCTGGGAACTCTTGGGGTGAGTGTCCACTTATAGGCGAGCATGTCTTCGCGATACATTATATTGACCCGCTTACTTTGATTAGTCACTGTCTCATTTGTTTGCCTTTGGTAACAAACAAATGGTCACAATCTTCATGTGTTGTCATTCTCTTTTGGCTATCTTTTGCTTGTTTCCTCCTATGCCTTCCATTGTCTTCAAGATGCCTCTTCATCGCAACAACACCCAAATGTCCGAACCAGGTGCTGCAACTACCCAGTAAGTAGGCGTCGTACTCCAGAGGACCGTTGTTTTAGCTATCACCATGACTCGCCTCAGGGATGAAGCCGTATAAGGGAACTGCTCCTTGGTGCAATCAATGCCACCGTCATCACCCAAATCAAATACCCTGTTTCAAATGTACCCACGGTGGACGATGGGGACATTTGGTTAACATCTGCCGCTTTGCGATCCAAAGCAAAGTTGTTACCAATCCTGCTGCTACTCAACCTTCAAATTCTGCTTCATATGTCGCCTTGGCATATCTAGTGCCTCAACCTCATGAACTTTCTACCTTATGTATCGACGTAAGCACGCCTAGTGCAAGGTGTCGGAACACCTCTCGTTACACAAATTCCAAAATCCATGTAGGATCTTTCTATCCTCATAATTAGATCCTTGTGGATGGGTATCGTTCATCGGAGCCCTTAATTGAATTCTTTGTATGATTCAATACGTACATTACAATTCAATAAGGACAAAGCCGAATTCCTATTAAGATTTTCCTATCTTCATAGATAGATTCTTGAAAATGATTAAAGTGCCAAATGAAATCCACGGATTGGATTCCTGGTATGCTTTAAGTATCCGCGTTCAAAGATAACAATTTAAAGGCCAAATTAAACAATTATGTGATTATATGCTTATGTTCTCCCTTTTATGTTTTTGTGATCCAGTTTTGTTATCCAAATCCTCGTAGAATCTTCCATATCTTCGTATAAGGGATTCATAGTAGGATATCCAAAGGTACTATCTTAAATCCTTAATGGACTTCTACGTTGGAGTTGAGTCCCTTGGGTTATGAAGTACTATTCTATAATTAGACCCCTTGAGTGGTCTAGTTAAACAGATTGATCCAAAATTCTGGTTAGGAATATCATGTGATGATATAGCTGAAAAGACTCCTTGAGTGGTCTAATTAAAGAGATCTTTTGTTGATCTAATTAAAAGGACCCTATGGTAGTCTAGCCACACTCATCACAAGTTTGATTTTTCTTCCCCTACACATTATGAAATGAACTGTGCAGACTGTGCAAGGAATTACGTAATTATGGAGGCCTACATAATTATGGAATTTAGTGCACAGAAACCACAGCGAGTTTTGTCATGTGCCTTGAGTGAACCTTGTTCATTTCCAATTCTGATGAAGCACCCGTTGAAGAAAAATGAACTAGCTACTCATTTTTCACTTCTGAAAGAATATCCGTTGATGGAAATGAATATCCGTTTGTTTAATCCTTCATTTCCGTTCTGATGAAGAATCCGTTGAAGAAAATGGATCAACCATTCATTTTCGCTTCTGAAGAATATCCGTTGATGGAAATGAATATCCGTTTGTTTAATCCTTCATTTCCGTTCTGATGAAGAATCCGTTGAAGAAAATGGATCAACCATTCATTTTCGCTTCTGAAGAATATCCGTTGATGGAAATGAATATCCGTTTGTTTAATCCTTCATTTCCGTTCTGATGAAGAATCCGTTGAAGAAAATGGATCAACCATTCATTTTCGCTTCTGAAGAATATCCGTTGATGGAAATGAATATCCGTTTGTTTAATCCTTCATTTCCGTTCTGATGAAGAATCCGTTGAGGAAAATGGATCATCCATTCATTTTCGCTTCTGAAGAATATCGGTTGAAGGAAATGAATATCCGTTTGAATATCCTTTTCATTTCTGTTCTGATGAAGAATCCGTTGAGGAAAATGGATCATCCATTCATTTTCGCTTCTGAAGAATATCCGTTGAAGGAAATGAATATCCGTTTGAATATCCTTTTCATTTCTGAATCTGAGGAAGCATCTGTTGAAAATGGATCATCCATTCATTTTTGCTTCTGAAGAATATCCGTTGAAGGAAATGAATATCCGTCTGATTATCCTTTTCATTTCCGTTTCTGAGGAAACATCTGTTGAAAATGACTCCGTCTGTTCATCTTCGTTTCTGAAGAATGTCCGTTAAGGAAATGATAGGATTATGCTTTGCATATCTCTAGGGGTTATTTGACACAAAGTCACAGACAGACTCCTACGAATAAATTTCGGGACGAAATTTCCTAAAGTAGGGGAGACTGTGACACCTGTGTCACTGTGACCGTCAAACAAATGCCAAACCAATGAAATTTTGTATTTCATACTTGGGAATTGTGAAAATATGTGTATCATTTGCACATATCAATTCTTGTTCGATTTCGGGCTTTAAGTCGCTTTCTGGAAGGTTATACACGATCTGATGCGTAAATATAACCAGTTTAATGCAACAAACACTCCGGAATAGTGACATAGGCTTAACATACCTTAATAACCTTTACATAACTTAGAAATAAGTTTTGGATGGTTTGGTATGCCTAAATCAAGTTTATTCGATCGCAGGGACTATTTGTGTCAAACTGCGAAACTATACCGATTCGTATGGTGTCGAACAGTCCGGAACTTGATCATAAGTTAAACATACCATATATAACCTAAATATGGCTTAGAAATAAGCTTTGATAGGTTCGGTGTGTGAAAACATGCTTATATGATCTTACAGGGACTAAAAGTGTCATAAACGGCGTAAGTTTGCATTTTCGCGCATATCTTACGTTCTGGACACATCTGGACATCCAAAATTTTTGTACACACTAAAATATTTTTGTTTTAGTGATCGCCATGCAAAAATTCCATTCGTCGCTTAATTTGGATCGTTTTCGCGTCCGTTCGAGTTTCGTCGTAAATAACCGAACAACGTGACCGTACGACCAAACGAACCGACATCCGAGATATTTTTGAGCATGTTTTGAGTCCCCTATGCTTTAACTTCATTTTAGAGCCTTGAAATGAGGTTAACGGGGTTTAAACGCATCGAAAAAGGCTTTAAACACGTGCAGGGACCATTTCTGTCAATTTTAAAACTTTGCTGAACCTGATACATGCTAGCGTAGCGCGAGCCCTATGGCCTATGCCGTCGCGCTACGCGAGTGCCTCATCTGGACAGAATGTTCATTTTCAGCATCTGTTTGCAAATTCAGGGGCTGTTTTGGTAAATTCTTGGTGTGTTGAGCAAGTTTAAGTGCTCTCCAAGGCTTTGCACCTGCTCCTAACACTTGTATGGATGAGATTTATTCCTTAATGACTAAACAAACCACTTGTGATGATCCTAGAGCATCACCACAAGTATAAATAGCCCATCCATTTCATTCATTCATTGCTCATTCTTCTCATTCTTCTCTTCACATCTGCTTTGGAGCTCTCTCTCAAGCATTTGGGACTTTGTCTTCTTGTAGAAAAGATAGCAAGGACCTTAAGTGAGCTTCTTTCATTCTTTTTCTTGCTTTTTCCTTATGTAGTGCAGAAAGTCAAACAGTTTGGCCAACAGTTTGACTTTCGGTTTTGACCATCAATTGGTCAAGTCAAAGTTCAATTGAACTTTGAAACGTGATTGTAATCACGATAGTTATAATCCTTCGCGATTATAACCGCTGATTACCACGTTATCTAGTTGTAGTGTCGAGTCAAAGTTTCGGTCAAAATGCGTTTTAGCACGCATTTTGCCTCGGAACTACTTTAGGGTATCAAAACACTTTGTTTTGATACCAAATCAGTAGGTTAGACATGTTTTGACATGTCTAACACGACACTACTAGTTTGTGCTTGTTTAGGGTCGTGAGGTAAGCGGTCTAAACCACCGCTTAGCCTTTCGAACCCGACCCGTTTGGTCGATCTTTAGGATCCGACCAAGCTTAGTTAGTGATCATAGTTGCATAGGGAATAACCAATGAGGTTATACCTTATGATCACATAGGATTGGTTAGTCATTTGCTAGTTAGCTTGTATGCCCATAGGAAATGACCAAAATGCCCTTTTAAAGCTAAAATCCGTATTTTGCCTATGTGAACTTATTTTTGACATATAATCTGATTTAGTAACATGTTTAGGGATAATTGGGCATGTAAGACTTGGCATAGCACATAGTTAACCATCCGAACATAGTTTTACGCTAACGACGCCTTATAGTAGCTTATGTTACCATAACGTGTCGAAATGGGTCAAAAGCACTTAGGTAGGCCTTTCAATCAGAATGTAGGGTCTATTAAATCATACCATATGAGTTCAATTACTCATTTGATTTATAGAACCTCATTCTATCCTATCTCCCGATTTAGGTCTGGTTATTTACATAGTTACCTATATAGGGTGCCGTTTGATTCCCTGATCACTCTAGCTTTGCTTGGTTGTTGTTCAAGACTTCTAAGCACCCTCAGGTGAGTACATAGTCCCCTCTTTTACTGTTTTCAAACTGTTTTGGGGTGGAACACATGTGCCTACTTGATACTTTCATGTTTCCCATGTTTTTATATCATATACTTACTATGTTCAATAGTACATTATTAGTACACGATTTTATTATGTTTTGCTATGTATGTTCACGTAACATGCTAGCACATTGATTTCCATATACTACATTTTGTCGCATATGCTCATCCAGCATATGGACACATTGTTTTACATTTTGAACCGTTGTAACCATATGATCATTTGAACCGTTGTAACCATTTGATCATATGAACCGTTGGTAACCATTTGACTATGTGAACCATTAGTAACCGTTGATTATGTGAACCGTTTGTAACCGTTGACTAGATGATCCGTTGGATTATGTGAACCGTTTGTAACCATTTGACTATGTGAACCGTTTGTGACTATTTGACTATGTGAACCGTTTGTAACCGTTGATTGACACGAACTGTTTGAATCTGTTTGAACCGTTGGGTTA
The DNA here is from genome assembly GCF_002127325.2 of Helianthus annuus. Taxonomy (NCBI): domain Eukaryota; kingdom Viridiplantae; phylum Streptophyta; class Magnoliopsida; order Asterales; family Asteraceae; genus Helianthus; species Helianthus annuus. The sequence goes on along the minus strand of NC_035449.2, from coordinate 135,757,074 downwards.
GGGAAGTGATTAGGTAACGGGGCGGGTATAATGTGTTAAAAGCATGGTGGATACGCCGCTGGTACTTCCTATATATAAGTGCTTTTAATACATTATATATCGTTGCGTTATCTAGATCACTTGGGCAATGGTAAACAAAATAAAGTTGTAATACAAGGTTTTCCAACAATATATTATACTATTCGAGTTTTATTCCATAAACGATTTACAAATCTGGATTTAATTAAACAAATGTTTTGGGGTTAAGAATCATGGCTACGAGATTTTTTTTTATGAAATATAACCAATTTGATTTGAGTTGGTTATTTGTGTCGCAATACTATACTTTTCAAAACAAGGTTTTTAAATAAGTATTGCAATATGTAAAACGAGCCATGAATCTGAAACTCATACAAAACCTATGTACTCGCCGGCATTTTTATGCTGACGTACCTATTTTCACATGTGTTTCAGGTACATTAGTTGATGGCCTTTGATGATGATATTGGTGTATTCTCACATAGGAATGGACAAGGCCTTAGCGACTTTAAAACTTGGAGGATAATAGTTATATTTATCAAATTTGTATCAAAACATTTAGTTCAATAATTCAATAAAACGAAACTATTTATTCCATGGTTGTGAAACAATGATTCTGTTACAACACTCCCCGACGTTTCCGCCACGTTTTGTTGTTTTACGTGGTCGGGGTGTGACAGAAAAGGGGTGATAAAGAAAGAAAAATTAACTAATCAAACCAACGAAAAATCAAAGAAAGTTAATTTTTCAGAAAAAGCTTTTATCAAAGTTTTTAAGTATGAAAAAGAATGTGAAAGAATTTGTACATCACAGGTTGACAAGTTTGGAAAACTTAAAAAGTGTAAGCATTGGGTTCCAATAGAAAATGGCGATGAATCTGACTCTTCAAAGTCAGACAAGCCACATTCAGGCAATGATTCTGGTTCGTCAAAACCAGAAGAGCCATCTGTTGAGGTAAAAACTGTCAAACCCAAGGCTGGTCAGGCTTGGGTAGATCTTTTCAAATGAAAACCCTGACTTGCCGGAACTCCCAGGTTAGTAAGTGGGGAGTAGGAATCGGCATCTTTCTTGAGAAATTCACAGGTTGGTAACTGTGATATTTCGACTTACTAATTGTTAATCAGGGACATTAAGTTGTACTTGATTTCCTACACGTGATTGTGTTGAGTAAATCGGGAAATGTTAAATTCCTACATGTGATGGAAGAAAACAAGGTGATGAATCCCCATGTTTGTATAAATGACACTCAAAACTAATTTTCCAGAAAAACCATTTTGATTAAAATAAACTTAAGTATTTTGAGATCATAATGGGAAAATAGTTTATTGTCAGGGGAGTTCTGATTGTTTATGCCAAGTGAATGGCGAATTGAGGCAATTCTCATTAGTTTGTCATGTTATTTGTACAGTCTACTGTTTTCAAATTTTCCCGGAAAATCAAAATTGAAACATATTTTGATTTTAGGGGAGTAAGAAAATTTTTAGAAAATTTGAAAATACAAAAACATGATAAAACCAGAAAAAAAACCCAAAAACATGATAAAACCAGAAAAAGCCAAAAACATTGAAAAAATAAAAAAATTTTGTTGAGAAAAGAGGAAATGATTGTACATCAGTGGACTATCACATCATGCTAAAGAAATGAAATGTCAAATGTGATAAACGGTCTCACTAATGATGTAACGATAGGCTCAGCTAGACTAGTAGATTTGCGATAACGATACAAACTAAATGAAAAAGCCTAGTTCTAGTGGGAAACATGGTTGAAAGCATAGTACTTAGTTTTGTCCTTCGTGATTGTGTACCTACTCAGTAATCGCTGAATGCTAAAAGAGCATAAAAACCGGTCAGTTTGTGAACTTTCACAACTTGCTGAAAAGTCACTGTGATTGTGCATTTTATTTTGCAAAGATTTAAACTTGTTTTATTTCTTTATTTTGTTTAAGCATTGGACATCCTCTGCGTATACGTGAGTATCGACCTGGATGTTATTGCCTAAACGTTCTGCTTTATTTTCTTTGGTGTTTCGTTTAAGCTTTGGATCACCTCTGTGTATACGAGAGTATCGACCGGGTGGTTAAAGCCTAAACAACTTCAACTTGTTTTTATTTCTTATTTTGTTTAAACATTGGACTTTCTATGCGTATACGGAAGTATCGACCTGATTGTTAATGTTTAAACATTCTGCTTTATTTTTGCACACATCACAGTTGATGAAAGTTTAAAGGCATTACTTGAGTTAGTGTATTGCATGATGAGGGGATATGCTGAGATCGTGGGGTCCATAGAAATTAGTGCAAAATTAATATACCTTAACGTATCGGTAAGCATTTCGAAAGTTTTTAGATTGAGCTTAAGAGGACAACTATATCGTCAATCTAAGTGAATCGTTTAGAACTTAAAATGATTAAAGCTTAACGGTGCTAGTGATTTGTCTCATAAACTGATATGATCCTCTTACACAAACTCACAAAAATATTATCTGTATATATTTCTTTACTGCATTTCTATTAAAAATCCAAAAAGATTTTCGGAGTGTTTTAGCATAAAATTTTGAAAATTCCAAAAAATTTTCGACAATTGATGGTGAAAAGCTGATATTCAAAATTCTGAGTGCTAAACATGATGAACTACATTGGGATGAGTGAATATGTTGAAAACTTTGAATGTTATATACAAATGTTTTGAAAGATTGTGTGCTTAGTTAATCAAGGTCATTCATTTGAACTTGATGTAACTTTACAAATTAATGAATGAATGATTTCTTCCAGTAAGTTTTTTTATATCTAAGTGTTATAAATTTGTGAAACTTATGTTGAGGTGGAGGATGTGCGGGTTAACCAGGTTTCAAATCCTGAGCAGATGCAGAATAGAGCCAGGAATTGATCCTGAACTTGTAAACCGGTGAAAGCCAGACTACGATCCCGACAGTTGAGTCTAAGGGGGAGTCTGAAGACGAGCTCAACGCAAGAGGAAGCGTGGATTCTAAAAGCCAGATAACTATCCTGAAGGAGCTTGTATTCGGAAATCCAGGTGCCGATCCCAAAAGCACGGAAGCTTGACGAAAGGGGGAGCCTGAAGAGTTTACCGAAAGGGGGAGCTGAAGCTGAATACAGATCCACCGGGATTCTGTTCAAGCAAGAGGGAGTCTGTGTTTGCTGAAGACGTCAAATCTTCAAGAAGACTCAGAGAGAGAGAGAGAGAAAGACCAGTCGCTACGAGTTTGACTACAGATTGACTACGGAAATATCCAAGGGGGAGTCTGTTAGTGCAGTAATGTCTATCGCCTCTGTCAATCCAGTTCGTAGCAGAATCTGAAGAAACAAAGCTTTATATTGTTTTATTTTAGTAAAAGGCAAGGTGGCATTTGTGTAAATAATGAGATATCTCATTATGTCACTTGGCCTATAAATAGATGCCTTAGGGTTAAGATTTAGGACTTTTGCTCATTTGGTGATTTAGGAGATCTAAGCTTAGAGAGAGAAAGTCTCTCACGTGATTCTCGGCTTTGTACACGACATATTACTCAATAGAATCACGTCATTAGTACGTTCTTGTGTGTTCGGTCACGCACGTTCACGGATTCCGCACGTTGAACGTTCGTTACGCAATCGTACGGTGTCAAAACCGGGACCTACAACAACAACAAGCTGCCGTAATCTACAGCCAATGTTCACTCAAGAGTTGAAATGCTCACTCAACAAGAATGTTCACTCAACAGTTGGAACGTTCACTCGTCAGCAAGAATGTTCACTCAACAGTTGGAACGTTCACTCGTCAGCACGAATGTTCACTCAACAGTTGGAACGTTCACTCGTCAGCAAGAATGTTCAATCAACAGTTGGAACGTTCACTCGTCAGCAAGAATGTTCACTCATCAGTTGAAATGTTCACTCATGAGCAAGAACATTCACTCAAAGTATGTGTGGGAAAGAAATAATTTTGGAGATATGTATGTGTATAGATCTACCTACATGTTAGTAACGGAATCCATAGGTAAGCATGAATAGAAATGAACATGTACGTAAGTTTGTACGTATGAGACTTATTTATATGGATGTTTGTGACTAGGATATGTTAGTAAAATTATATGGGAATGTAAGTGGTATGTAAGAGCTTGTATGTATGTATGTAAGTATGTATGTATGTATGTATGTATGTATGTATGTACGTATGTATGTACGTATGTATGTACGTATGTATGTACGTATGTATGTACGTATGTATGTACGTATGTATGTACGTATGTATGTACGTATGTATGTACGTATGTATGTATGTATGTATGTACGTACGTATGTATGTATGTATGTATGTATGTATGTATGTATGTATGTATGTATGTATGTATGTATGTATGTATGTATGTATGTATGTATGTATGTATGTATGTATGTATGTATGTATGTATGTATGTATGTATGTATGTATGTATGTATGTATGTATGTATGTATGTATGTATGTATGTATGTATGTATGTATGTATGTATGTATGTATGTATGTATGTATGTATGTATGTATGTATGTATGTATGTATGTATGTATGTATGTATGTATGTATGTATGTATGTATGTATGTATGTATGTGTGTGTGTATAAATATACGTATGTGTGTGTGTATAAATATACGTATGTGTGTGTATGCACGAAGTGGGATTGATTGTACACGAAATAATAGAGCTTGTATACATGTATGCATGGCTACAATACGTTTGATTATTAACGTTACTAATCAAGTGCTTTGAGGATGAAATGAAAATGCAGGTATACTATCGTTGTCCTTATGAAGATTTAATGATTGGGATGCAAGATTGTACTTGGAATGATAATCGAAAGGATTAGTATGAGTAGAAAAAAATGTGGCATGGTCATTTAATTATGTATATTTAGATTATGAATGACGTCACCAAATATCCTTGTAAGAACAGGTTCCTAGTTTTCATTTACAAATACCTAAATTTTTGGAAACCTAAAATGAAATGAAAACTCGATCCTTTTTTGAATCTTATTGTTGTAAATGATCCTTGTAAGAATAGGTTCCTAGTTTTCATTTACAAATACCTAAATTTTGTTAACACTTTAAAATAAGAAAATGTTAAAATATATGATTAAGTTAGCACTAAATTATGTAAACACTTTTGTTTACCCGATAGGTTTCAGGAATACGGGGACCTAAAGGGGTTAGTGGTTTTTTTGTAGATGTGGCACTGCTACGTCATAGGTTTCGAACATGATCATGAAGGGCTTCGACTAAAAATGGACAAGGGTGAAGCTCATGGCCATATTCCCATCTTACAAATACCATTGCTAAAGCGCCTCGTATTTTGGTCTTCTCCCACCAAAATTATGTAAATATCCTCATCTTTTTAAAGCTTATTTGGTTAAGTGTAAATGTTCCAACGTATCCAAAGATCCACCTGCTCTAATACCACTTTGTTATTGGGTCATCTTTTGAGGCCCCTGTGTGGCATACCCGGTTGCGCTGGTGCCCACCAATCTATCTCGTTTATGAAATGGGTCACTGGTTTCTTTCTGCATTAGACTCATCAGGAGAGCAACAACAACTCTCGACCAGTGGTACGTTATTCGTGTAAACATGATTATGCATGTACACCTTTCTAACTGTTGAGGCCGTCCTTGATGAAATCCTAGACTAGCTAGTAGACTCAAGTGTTCAAGTAGAAACCTTTTCAAATGCAATCTCCAAACATTTGGTGTATGGCAATATACCACCGCAATAAAATCAAGAACCCCTAAATTGAAAGGCTAACCAATGTATTAAAAACAAGCTTTTGATTTATAAACCAACACCACCAACCGAAAGAGAAACCAACCATCTCGTCAAGAATAGGGCTGAGGAACACCGATGACTTTCTAGTCCTCACCTGTAAACCATCAACTTCATATATTCCCCAAATTGAAAGTCAAATTTACATTCGCCCACCAGATCTGGTTCATATGAAAGGAAAGGATGATGGTGGTGGTGTGTTATGACTGGAAAATTGATGATGGTGATCACAATTTTCATAGATGATGACGGACAATTCTAGGGTTTGAAAAGGCTTGAAGCGGCGGTATGTGGTGTGGGTGTTGACCGAAAAGTTGAAGAGGGGGAGGAGATGGCGGGTAGTTGTGGTGGTGCTTCTGCTCGAGTTGGATCTCCCACCTAACTCGTATAATTTTACAAATACATCATCTCCCCCATCTCCATAAAAACCCTTGCGAGCATAGATTCTAACTTCTTTTTCTCTCCAACCGACAAATGTTTATAAATTCATTTTATGGACGTAATTGATTAGTATGTACAATTAATAACTAGATTTAATTGCCCGGATGGTCCTTGTGATTTGCCATTTTTCACCATTAGTCATTACCTTTTTAAAATAGTATGTTTGTTCCCTGTGGTTTGCTCACTTGTTACTCGGGTGTTGCCTAGAATGGATGAACATTAGTTTTCTCAATTAGGTATATGTAAAATGACAAAATTACCCTTGTATATAATAAAAGAAAATTGAAAGGGGATATTTAGTTATTAAATAAATTGAGTGGGCCCACCATTATATTAAATTATGCTTCCCTCTCTACACACACCTTCTTTTACTCTCTCTCTCCCCCCTCTCTCTACCTTATCAAAAACAAAGCACCAAACTCTCAGACGTAAATGTTGACTATGTATGGTGACGAAGCATGGTGTCAATTGTGGTGACGAGATGGAATCGGTGAAATGTTATGGTGGCTAGGATGGTGAAAACTTCGTGGTTTTCTGATTATAGATGGTGATGATGGTCGTGGGCTTTTTTTCGGGTGGAGAAGATGGTTAAAAGGTGAAAGTTTGTGGTGGTCGGAAGTGGTTGGTGTGTCGGAGGTGGGTGGTGAGGTGTGTCGGAGGTGAAAGGGGATGAGTTGTTTGAGGTTTTTTACTGCGGTGAATGGTGGGTGGTGATCGGTGAATGTTGGTTGTTTACGGTGGCTATTACGAGTTGACATCAGTTCTTCCATTTTCTTATGATCTGTTAATGGTTTATAAGGGTTTTTAAGTTGGTTTGCAAGTGTTAATATTCTGACAACTATCGGAAAACCTGTTTTAAATTATCCGATTTGAAGGTGGTTTTAAGAGTTTTAAAATTGTTTACAAATTGTTTCAGGTCCAATTTTTTCTAGAAACTCAAATTTATGGTTTGGTGGTGGTCGTCATGGTGACCTCTTTAAACATTAGATCGAATCAAAACTTGAGGTGGGCCGATAGCGACAAGTTTCAGGCCATCATTTGGTCTCCGGAGGTGGTTATTGCATTGTCGGTGACATGAAGAAGATAAAGAAGAAATGGGTGGGGTGTGGGTTCACTTGATTAATTAGAGTTTTTTAAGGTTTTAATTAGTTTTTTTAAATAACAAGGGTAATTTTGTCATTTTACATATACTTAACTGATAAAACTAATGTCTATCCATTCTAGGGAACACTCGAGTAGTAAGTGAGTAAACCATAGGGAACAAACATGTTATTTTAAAAAAGTGGGGACTAAAGGTGAAAATGAAAAACCACAGGGACCATCCGGGCAATGATTCTATATTATATACTAGGAGATACGGATGGCCAAAAAGCCCGAGCCTGACGGGTATACCCGAAACATATCGGTCGGGTATACCCGAAAAGGATATTAATTTAAATTTAATTTTCATTTATATAAACTTTAGTACATACACTTATTCATTACTCATAAACTTTGTTTTATTATTTGTCTTCAAGACTTTAACACACAAATATAAGATTTTTTGTTTAGTTATGTTATTTCTATGCGGATTATAAATGCGTGTTAGTTTTAGGATTTTCCAAATATATTTCAAGTTGATAGGGAGATTACCTGGGTCCCGATTAATGCTACTATTTTTCATGTATGGTGTTTGATTAAATGCAAAATACTTAAACTGACATTATGCGTTTCAAAGCAGTAGTACCTTAATTAGTTAATTATGTAGATAGGGGGAGGTTCATTTGAGAAGAAAAATTAATTCAGAAGAAAAAGAACAAAGGGTAAAATTGTAAAATTGTAAAACATCAAATACTTTTTTACATCTTATTTATTATTATCTTTTACTAATTAATTAGTCATAAAGACTATCATCCTCCACAATAAAAAAATTTGCCTACCCACATCAAATTTATCCTACACATTTTGAAATGTATCCTACACATATCGAAATTTATTATACACAACTCGTAATTTATCATACACATCTCGTAACTTATCCTACATTCTAAATTATTATTTTTTAAAATATTTTTTTTGAAAATAAGTTACAAATTTAATGTAGTTAATTAAAGAGGAAGACTACTAATTAATGATCTATTTTAAGTTTACCAATATGCCCTTACAATGAAACTAAATACAAATATTAAATGAAGCAAAATAAAACATTCTTATTGGTTAAAAATTCTTCTTTCTTCTTCTTACAAAAAATATCTTCTCATATTTGAACTCTCCACTATATATATGTTTTGAATATGATATGTAGGTATGTTATTGGTCATATTTTCTTTATTGTATTAATTAAAATAGTAATTTATATAAACATTAGAGAAAAAAAATGCACATAAGAGTCTCAATGGTATTTTTAAATATGATATGTATGTATGTTATTGGTCATATTTTCCTTTATTGTAGATATATTTTTGACATTATACACGGCTCATTTTGAATGTAGGTGAGAAGAACCTTTTTAACTTTGTAAGGGTAATTTAGTAATAAAGTTGGGTAAACATACAATTTTAATGTAGACTTGGTGTCTTTTTTAAGGGGAAATATGCACTTATCCATTTTTAATAATCATAAATAAATCACCACCACCGAACAACATCAGTAGTAATACTAATTTTTATGGTTTTTGGTTCTGAAACGGTACTGCACCACAACGTAATTTGTGGCGGTCTGCGAGGTGGGATCACCTCAGCGGTTGGGAGGACCGTGGAATATCCCCACAACGTAATTTGTAACTTGCACCTATATGTTTGTTACTAATTTTGTTTATACTATTTTTTGAAGAGTGATTTTATTTATGCTATTATAAATAATATTTTATGTTTCATGCGTATCTTAAATTTCCGTCGTATCGCTCAGAGAATCCTAATAGTTTTATGTCATTATTTTTAAAACAATTATATTTAGAATAAAGTATATATCAAAAAAGTGTAAGAATGTGACTTAACATGTTAACAACTAATCTTTTGGCAGGTTAACGATGGTGAAGACTGGCAATAGGAATGGTGACAACAACAAAACAATCTAAAAAAACTCCAACGTAGCTTTATATCTCATGAACGTAATATGATACCGTTAAAAACTGTTGTGTTTTTACATAAAAACAGATAACGGTAATTCTGTTTTTGACGTCATATCCATTGCAAACGCTTCATACTGTCTCATGTTACCACTTAATCGTACATGTGGCATTCATGACACAACTAAACCTAAAAGCCTACATAAATCGCAAATAGACCATGCATGTTATACTTTGACCAGTAACAGAAATTAAATATCCAATTTTAACTTTAAGGGTATTGAATGACTTGCATTAATTTTTACAAAGGAGCCACGTTATACACCGGTTACTACCTTAAATGTCTGTGCAATCTTCAAATCAATTTAAGGGCAGGGCCCTTCTATACGCATTCCATATATACCTTATCAGGTTATTTTCCGTGAATAATTACGGATTAGAACATTTAAATTACATCTACAACAAATGTAAGATTAAAAAAAAACTACATTAATGTTCCATTTTTATGTTGGAGCACCATTTATTTAACTTTCTGTAAGCTTAAATATATTATGATTTAATATTTAATCTATTAGCCATTATAATCATTTACATTATATAGATCAAAATATATAATAACCTATTAAATAGTTAGTTGGTAATTGTTGATTGACCATATTTCCCTTATTAACTAATTAGATTTCCTTTTAGGTTCATATATAAGGAGACTAATGTAGATGTTCTAAGGTTAGACACATAACCTAATTCTAATAACATCAAATCGGCCTCCCTCTCATCAACCGATAATACTACAAGAAGTCACAACTTATAGAAGACACTACTCTGAACATTTGCTATATGTACATTTAATTTACAATTCTTGTAATTTATTATAAGACAATTTTATTTTCCTATACTAATAAAGAAAATACTTTTATTATTTATTTTAACTTAAATGACATTTGCTTGCGACGAAAATGATCATTTATAAAATCATTTTCTATAACATATAGGGAAGGGTTAGAATAAAAAACACACTTTAGTTAAAAAAAAAAAAAACCATAAAAAAGTTGTGTAACAATATCTAAAAATACGTATCTTTATGAAAACTTTATGAAACATGGTACACAAATTTTCAGGCGTTTTTTTTTTTTTTTTTTTTTTTTGAAAGGAAAACTTCATTAAAAAACACACCAACTCGAAACCGAGCGGCCAACCCCAATTACATATTTACAAAGCTACACCACGACTCCCAAGAAACATTCCTATTCTTCGATCTATTTTTAAACCAAACAAAACCTAGAGATCTAATCTCACTAAAAATCTCATTGATGTTGACATACTTTCCGGAGAAGATCAAATTGTTCCTAGCTTTCCCTATACTCCAGCATGTTAGAATCATTATCCCATGAAAGACCTCCTTCAGCGAACCTGACAGACCACACCACCTCTGCGCCTCCAAGACATCCTGAAACGAGAATAAAACAAAATTAGGAATCTTACACCAGACTTGAATTCTCTGCCAAATCACTGTCGAAACCCAGCAAGAGGTAAACAAATGGTCAACCGTCTCAACCCCCATATTACAAAGAGGACAACTGTTATCTTCAACATGGATATTCCTCATTTGAAGCGCCTCCCTAGTCGGAATCCTATTTAATTCGGCTCTCCACGCGAAAAGATTACATTTCTTAGGAAGCCATCTACACACTTCCCAAACATAACGAGAGCTAAAATTGATGCTTTCCTCAAAAAGCCGCTTTACCGCCCCAACCGAAAATCCACCCGACCATTTCCCATCCATTTCCATATATCCTTTTGAGCATTCAACGAGACCGGGTCGAGCAAACTACATAGGTAGCTCCATTCAGCGAGTTCCTCATTAGAATTCAGATTAGCCCTCCATTCCCACTTACCACTCGGATTGGACACGAGACTAACGATCTGATCTTTAACTTTACATTTCTTATTCAATTCTAACCGAAAAGGATTGGGAAGCTCCTCCTTCAGCGGTTTCGCAAGTAGCCAAGGATCTAACCAAAAGGAGATTTCTGACACATCCCCAACCTCTCCCTGCATCAAACATCTGAGAGGAACATTGACCCCTAATTGCTTCGAACAGACTTTGCAGATATTGCTCCACACTCGTTTCAATGACAACTGCATCGGAAGAAAATCCCAAGACAATCTATGACGGTGAAGGGCGTTAATCACTTTGATCCAAAAGCTATCACTCTCAGCTTTAAATCTCCAACCCCATTTGGCGAGCAGAGCTTTATTGACATTCCCCAGGCTATAGAGACCAAGACCTCCAGCCCAGATAGGAGAAGCAACTCTCTCCCAAGCTACCCAGTGCATTTTCTTATCATCACTCGAGCCACCCCAAAGAAACATCCGAATCAACTTCTCCAGATCTTTTATAACCTTCACTGCAGCCTTATAAAGAGAGAAAAAATAATTTGGAAGACTTTCCAAAACCGCTTTGATAAGAGTCACCGTTCCCCCTTTGGACATAAGACCATGTGTAGTGGGGCATTATAGGGCAAAAAAAATGTCCCCTTCTCCATTACATAGGGCATTATAGGGCCTTATAGGGCAAAGAAAAATGGGTTTGGCGTTTTAATGAAAACGCCTAAATGAATTGTGGAAGGTTTGAATGGGTTTGACTAGCCAATGAGAAAATAGTTTTTTTTTTTTTGTTTAATGATTGGTAGGGCATTATAGGGCATTATGCCCACTACACTACTTTTGTTATAATGCCCAAGTGTGAATAGGATGCCACATGTCATATAATGCCCCATGGTGGAGACATTATAAATTGCTACCACTACACATGGTCTAACCGCCATAGAGAGAGCCTAGATTCAAAAACCTCCACCACCGGTCTCCAGTTGCTAACTCTGTTCATATTCGCTCCCACAGTGATCCCTAAATATTTGAAAGGGATAAGAAAAAAATAAAATTCCAACGAAACAGATGTGTAACATACGAAACTTTTTTTTCTAAATACACTTGGCGCCTTTTCAATTTCTTTAGCTCAAAGATAGTATAACTCAATGGTTAGTAAGAGTTTCTAAATTTAAGTGAACTAGTTATAAAAACTGTCGCCGCGTTGCGGCGAACTTATTTTGTTATTTAGTCTGTGTTTATATGTGTTTGAAATCAATACAAGCGCGTTGCATATGAAACCGTTGATAAGAATAAAAGAAAATGTAGAAAAAAACACTAAAAATTAACCGAAAGAAAATCAACTAAAAAGTTGTATAGTAATGATGTTGTTCGGTAGAAACCCGTTTGAATTTCCTGATAGTAATGGGTACCGGTACCGAATTTCCTGAACCGAAAGATCCTAAGTACCAGTTCGGTACTGACGTTTGGCGTTCCTGGTACCGATTCGCTGCCGTTTTTTACATTCATATACCGATACCGTAACCGGGGTATCAGTTGGCACCGAGCTCATCCCTACCCCTGAAACTAAAAAAAAGGTATACGATATTGTTGTTGTTCGTACGGTACCCGTGATCAGGGATGAGCAAATGGTACTGGGTAGCAATACCAAATTTCTCGAACTAAAAGACTATCAAACTCAATCCGGTACCGACTTTTAGCGTTGAACCGGTATTTTCGATACAACTACTGGTTCACACCAAACTTATCAAACTTAAAAAGTAAAGAGAATAACAACTATTATAATAAAAGACTATCAAACTCAATTCGGTACCGACTTTTAGCATTGAACCGGTATTTTCGATACAAGTACCGGTTGACACCAAACTTATCAAACTTAAAATGTAAAGAGAATAACAATTATTATAGTATTAAAATAATAAAATAATAAAAAATTATAGATAATATTTTATTATAATATTGTATATAAAAAGTACTGTTCATTTCATTCTGAATTTAATATATAGATAATTTTCATTTTAGCTTTGTCCCCCCTCCCTCCACACACACATATACACATATATAGTGTGAGGTTCATCGGGGAACACTAAAAATGGAGAACGGTAGAGAACTAACTTAAACGAATTCTGATTGGACTCATTCAAGTGGTGTTGGAATCGGCTCGTCGAATCCTACTTAGGATCTTTTAACCCTAAATCCTAACCCCTTTGGCTTCTAGGGTCTTATATTAGGGTTTATGTGACAACTCGTAATTCTGAACCTATCTTTGTGTAACGTTTATGAGCATGACACGACTACATGAACTTGATTGACTAAGCGAATGATTATTGAATGTTATGTGATAGGTGTTTTTAATGAATGTATACATGACATGTTATGTGTATGAATATATGTTACATGAACTCGAACCGCACAACATGAATGAAACGCACAACACCCACCCGATCGCACAAGTCTTTTGGGCCACACTCTTGTAATCGGACCATAAGGGCAGCCCATATGTGGGTTCGGCCCATTCTCTTATTATTATACGTATACAAACAATCCTCCTTAGAGCCTTGCTTTCTCATTTGTTACAACAACACAACACACACAAAAACCCTAGTTCGATTTCTCTCCTCTCTCTCTAAGCCGACGGCTATCCGGAATCCGCTCGAAGTCCTTGTGACCCCTACCTTGCATTCGGTTAGTATACGGTTTTTATTGTTTGACTTGGATTGTTGTTATAGCTTGATCGAATGATTATATGGCTAAGTGATTGATCTTGTTTCGTTTGAGGTAGAATAGGGTAGTAACCGGTTATGTTTATGATAATCTTGGAATGATATCGGATGAATGTCAATATAACTATTAATGGTAATGTAATCGGCCTACATGATGTTTTATATATATGTAATGGGATGTCTTGCAAGTAATCGATTGGATATAAGTTGTTTGAATGGTGTTAAGGTAATTGTAAACCGTATGCTTGTTAATCGATTATATGTTTGTGTTAATCGGGATTCATACTATGATCAGATTCGGATTGTTAGCTTGATGATGTGCTAGTAAATTGAGTTATGTTGATCGGCTACAGGTTCATATAAATCGGGTAGTTTGAATGTTTAAGTTGTTCACGGATGGTTTGATTAGAGTTCATGAGAAGTTGATTGAAATATACTTGTTTGATCGATTTAGGGTCTAGATGGAAACTGTTAATTGTGATTGATTGTTTGTGGTAAATTTGGAAATCATTCAATTATTGTAACCGATTGCATAGAATTCGGAAATTAAAACCAATCACACAAGTTGGTCGAACGCACAAGAATGAACACACGAATCCAATCGCACAAGACTCTTAGTCGCATAAGATCAGATCGTACAATATCTGATCTGATCGCACAATAAGTTCAGCCGCACAAGAGATCCTCAGTCGCACATGAACTGTTGGATCGCACAAGTTGAGCTGTTTGTTAACTGTTGGGCCGGGTGCATATTTGGGCTGGGCTAGTGGATCGCACAACATAAAGACTAGTCGCACAAGTCTTGGGCTGGTAGTTAACTGGGCCTTAGACACTATTGGATCGCACAAGGGTATTCGGGTCGCACAAGACATGTGGGCCTGGACGCCTGGGCCGCACCACTCAATGTTTATTATGGTTGGACTGTTATGTGATACGTGTATATAGACTTGCATCTTAGTTCATATGTCTTGAAATGTGAAGCTTGTAATATGAATCTGTGAACATGCGAAACACCTGATATGTGTTAGTGGATGAGTTACATGGAGTACAATGCGATAATTATGTGATAGTATAGCATATGTTACTGCTGGATGTCATGAACGACTGTTATAATTCAAAGGATGATATGTGCACACTACTTGTGAATGTGGAATACGTAATACATGTATATACAAAACTGACTGTCTTTGGTAATCACATTAGGATTGGGTTGATTAATGTGGAACAAGTAACTTTACATACCGAGCAATCACAGGTGAGTTCATTGCATTTTCTCAAGCATGCGTCCCGGTGGTTTGGGACAACTGGTAAACATTTGGAAGGGAAACATTGGGTAAACAACTTAATCGGTTTTGGTTATTGCCCGGAGGGCAATGGGGTAATTAGTTGATAGCGCTATTAGGTGGGAAACCTCACACCGGGCCGTAAGGACGGGGGTGAACTAATTATCTGGGTTTCACTATGGTTGTTAAGAGGCACACTCCTCGGTTACGTAAGGGCGTTTTCCCTAGGGTAACTAGCGTGAACAACATAGTGGGTTGCTAAGAGGCACACTCCTCGGTTACGTAAGGGCGTAGTCCCTAGGGTAACTAACATGAGCAACATCGTAACACAACATTGAATCGCATTAACATATATCTGGTAACACAACACGTAAGCAACACTTTGAACTCACCAGCGTAGTCTGACACACTTGTTTGCATGCTTGTAGGTCATTAACGTTTGGAACATGGACTTGCTATCTGGGAGTGCTGGAGTGGTCATGGATCGAGACTCTTGGATTCACTTATAAACGACACATTGATTTTGATTATTATTATGAAACGATTGCTAAATGATTACATGCTTCCGCTACACAACTTTTGAGAATTGATATCATATTGACATCTTATTTTAGTAATTAATGTCATGACTTATTTAAATATCTACCATTAGTTCAATGTGATTGGTGGCTCGAACTCTGATGCGTAACACGCCTCGCGGGGCTTCCGCAGGTGGAATTTTGGGGGTGTTACAGTTGGTATCAGAGCCACTGGTTATAGTGAACTAGGTTTTAAAACGTTTTTGTAAAACCAGACTATAACCGAACACCTTCGGAAATCGATCATGACACTCAGCTCCAGATTGCAAGGTTCGTCTTCCGTATACTCATTGCACTATGTAATTAGTGGACACTTACATATGATATTGCATGCTGGTGCACGTTAAACACGATAGTATGAACTTACGTATCCCTTGCACGTGTTATATGACTGATAGGGTGGTAATTCCCTAAACATTCGTGACTTAAGTTATGTGACGCTCTTTGTTTGCTATTCAAGTTGGGGGAACCATTCGACATGAGTTAGGAGGAGCTGAGATGAACATGAAAATCACAATATTATTGTGGGTGCACACATAATAATAATGTGGGGTGCATGCGAGTCCCAGTGAGGCTTAACAAGTGAAGGAGGGGTTCCGCTCTGTTAATTGATCAGTGTGAAACGTAACAAACTAATAGGAGTCATAACAGTGATCGTCTCCTACTCAAATGTGACTTTCTCACCTCTCTTTGAATCCTTTTGAAATCGCAATGTTATCGAGTATTACTTGAACGTCCCTTTGAACGCCTAGCGAACTAAGTAGAATGCTAGGTGCTTGTACGAACGTCCCTGAGTGGATGTTGCAGCGTCCATGATTGGTTTATACCCTTTTCTTTCCCCCTCACTCCTCTTTGTTGTTGGAACTCAATATACTCACATCTCAGATCCTGAAGGGCGGTCACACCGGCAACACTTTGGAAACATACCGTGTTTTACCCAGTCAACTTGTGAGGACAATGGGCATAAGGGTAGATTCAGTACTCTACCGATTTCAGCATTTGAACGACTCCAATTATTGACAATGAACATCAACGATTTGACTCCAAACGAATCCTTAGTTCTAGTCAACAACTTATGGGAGCCGACTTTTATGAAACAATCGGAACGTAAACGATGACAATTGACCAGGATGTGGACTGCGTAACTTCCAACACAACGAGTAGCACCCTGGAACTTAGCACGAAATATGAGGAGATGGACACCGTTGGTGAAGGATCGTAGAGTCCTGTTTCGAGCAACAACATTAGAAGCAACAACTATCGTGACATCAAGGTACTTGTAACAGTAGCTTACAGTATGGAAATGAAGGTGCCTGCGGCATGTAATGGCAGATGATAATTCAAGACGACAACAACCAAGGGAGCGATGACAGTATGGTAGAAATCCGTGTGATTGTAACAATAACACCAGCAGTGGTGCTCGCGAAAGGGTATTTAGGATTGACGTGGGCGACGACAGGACAATAACAACATGGTAGTTTGGATGGATAGCAAATCGCTTCGGCTCGATTCCGTTTAACCCTGATGCTTCTTGAAACCAAACCTGTTATGAAACCGGCTGATGGCAGGTCAGCGGGAACCGCATATGTTAGTTGGGATGCAAACTCGATATTGCGGGGGACAGATATTCGACACCGGTGTTACCTCTACTATCCTTGGCAGTTATGGCGCAATAGTTAGTGTTGGTGGGTTATTAGGACATATCGCCCGGACGTACCCTGTGAGAAGAAATTTAGCGTCACTTTATGCTCTAAAGTACTAGAGTGGTGAAAAGGTTAGCATCATGTCAGTAATGACAGCCTCGAAAGCGCCTATGGTAGGAGGACCTCACTGTATTAGCAACTACACCTCATGATCAGACTAAGTAAGATAGGATCGAGGACCCACCGATTATCGTGACTCATCTCAAGGTGCAATTGGAGGAGCTTTCAGGTCTACTACCACAACTATTAGTCAGAAACTCAGTGATCTCACGATTAGAGGGAGCTCCGAATACTCATACTCTTACCGTCTTACACCAGGAGGGTTGCCAGAACTGTGTAATCTACTACGAGAATTGTTGCACAAGAGTTTGTTGGACCTGATTCTTACTTTGGGAAGCCCCAGTTATATCCGTGAAGATAAGCCTTTTGTGTGTACGTACCAATTATCGAGCACCCATCGAGACGACAGTTGAGAACCGTTTGCCGCGGCCATGTATCGAAAACCGATCGACTAGTTACAAGAGACGAGCTTTCATTCGAGAATTAAATTGTGAGCGCATTATTATCAGATGGAAACCCAAGGGGAGAAAGTTCTTAAAGAAGCTTACCCGACGCAATTCGGCCATACAACTTTGCACTCCAAGACCTTTAGAGCGATCATCACACCAGCAGCCTCATAGATCATGTGAACCGACCATGCTATTGGGTGACGTCTTGAACCCTTTTCGGGGGGAAAGCAACAACATGGACAACTTTTATTCTATTTGGGAGGTCCTGATGGAGGAGCCACATCACGCGAAGTCTTGATAAATGTAGCTTCTGAATTCGAGGGGTACCTTTTGGGTAATGTAATCAACAAAGTGGGAATGCACGTGAATCTCGCTAAGACCCGTTTTCTTTGGAAACTGACCGACACTAAAAGTCCTTCGAGGATACCACGATTTCTTGGTTTCGCTTGATTTATCACAGGAATTTCGAAGGTCGCATAGCTTAGATCCCTTTAGCACAGCGGGGTGCCGTGTTCCCGAAAGACAGAACATGAGGACGTCTCTTCAGCTTTCGAATCCTAATTCAGTAAGGTACTGAGCATCATTTTTTTTCCCAAGGGCATGGGTAATACAGTGGTATATCATTATGTTTTGAACCAGAGTCCCAGTTACACGTCGACGCAACACGAGAGAATAACGACCTACGTAATGATATCACAAAGAAGAACTGCATGACACACAACTGGTGGTGGAAACCGTGGTCTTTGGAGTTACACGGAGGCATTACTTGGACGGTACCAAATGCATTACTTAGACCGATCACAAGGGCCTTCCATGTACTCTGGTTTCGAAAGAGCTAAATCAGTAAATGGCATCGTTGGATGGAACTTCTGAGTGGATTACGACTGTGGAACCTGAACGTGTATGGACTTTGCAGCTCGCCATCGACTCTAACCCACCTGACCCAACTCGTTCTGTACAAACTAGGGAACTAACGGGAGAGAATTTTCAAGTTGAGTCCATGCGTGGCATGGAAGAGCAACCTTGGTGAAACGAATGATATTCATTAACTCATAGAACGACTATAAATCTCATTTCACAGCAACGGTAGGGAAGCTGTGGTTAGCAAAACACACCGGCTTCGAAAATTCTATTCAACTGGATTTTAAAGAAAGATGTTGGGGACATGTAAATCTTGTACTAATGATTGGGCATGAAAACCCGTCTAACAATGTATGGGTATGACTTTTGGCTTTGGGAAAAGTCAAGGCGAAGTATAAGAAACTGGCAACACCTATGTGGAAGATGGGAGCAGACTACTATGAATGCTGCCACTAGTCTATTTACAACTAGAAATGGAAACACAAATAGTAACAATCGTTGATCGCTGAATGTGACCAGCACACCTCCTTGCAGTTAAGGGAACTGATGAGTCTTCTCAGCTTGTGAAAATTTCCCTGGAAGAGACGGATTATAGGCATGAAGTGCCAACTCCTACCACCTATTGGACTATACCTAATTTAAGGCGGGCATGGCGCACACCTTTGACTCACGTCTTGCCATGAACATTGCTTATTACTGTAGGACAATCGAACAAAGTGACGAACCATCTGAGCACACGAAGGCATGTTGTAAGTATGTGCATAACTGACCTTAGTAAACGTTTGGGAAGGACACTTATCTTGGGGAGAAGCTCTAATGCGGCTGCACCATGATAGTATGCATACAGCCCATGCTGAGGCATAACCTGGACAGTAACTCTAATCTCCTTGTTGGACTAATGTAGTTGACAACGTAATCGCAGGTCCAGGACTTGAGCTCAAAACTCTCGAACATTGCTTAGATCGGAAATTGTTTGATGGCAGCGCATGAGCGCTAGGAAAGCTGATTAGCTTAGGAAACACTGGGAGTTTGTTGTAGGCAAACGTGTCATAATCGAAAGCATCACCCTGGGGGGGTGCGGTATGCTATAGAAGACATGGCAAACCTACTTTACGACGCGTGAGACATTCGGATTACTGGAACAAACGGTGACTTGGCTCGCAAACTCAGACTAATTGATGAAACGGGATAACTATCGTAATGGTATGTATGCCTTAAGTTTAAGGCGGTGGTTGCCTGATGAAACCCTGGTGATACCCTTACCGGAATTTGAGGTCACCGGATCAGTTGTATATATCAGGGAATCTATCGAAAGCATGGACTAAGACGTCAAGGGTCGCTAGCATGAGTCATATGACAATCGTGAGGGCTTGTTAAACTTCAATACGTGAACTGAAGTTCACATAGGAACGGAAGGATATGTTAAAACTTCAATGTTCTCAATTGTTCAAGGGATTGAACCAACTCTTGATATCATTGGTAAATTTCGGGACGAAATTTCTTCCAAGTTGGGGAGGATGTGACACCCCAGGAAAACCGGCAAACGATATAACTTACCTATCTTTAACTTATCTAGCTTTCTCAGTGAGTGCGTACCAAATTTCGGGACGAAATTTCTTTTTAGTTGGGGATACTGTGACAACTCGTAATTCTGAACCTATCTTTGTGTAACGTTTATGAGCATGACACGACTACATGAACTTGATTGACTAAGCGAATGATTATTGAATGTTATGTGATAGGTGTTTTTAATGAATGTATACATGACATGTTATGTGTATGAATATATGTTACATGAACTCGAACCGCACAACATGAATGAAACGCACAACACCCACCCGATCGCACAAGTCTTTTGGGCCACACTCTTGTAATCGGACCATAAGGGCAGCCCATATGTGGGTTCGGCCCATTCTCTTATTATTATACGTATACAAACAATCCTCCTTAGAGCCTTGCTTTCTCATTTGTTACAACAACACAACACACACAAAAACCCTAGTTCGATTTCTCTCCTCTCTCTCTAAGCCGACGGCTATCCGGAATCCGCTCGAAGTCCTTGTGACCCCTACCTTGCATTCGGTTAGTATACGGTTTTTATTGTTTGACTTGGATTGTTGTTATAGCTTGATCGAATGATTATATGGCTAAGTGATTGATCTTGTTTCGTTTGAGGTAGAATAGGGTAGTAACCGGTTATGTTTATGATAATCTTGGAATGATATCGGATGAATGTCAATATAACTATTAATGGTAATGTAATCGGCCTACATGATGTTTTATATATATGTAATGGGATGTCTTGCAAGTAATCGATTGGATATAAGTTGTTTGAATGGTGATAAGGTAATTGTAAACCGTATGCTTGTTAATCGATTATATGTTTGTGTTAATCGGGATTCATACTATGATCAGATTCGGATTGTTAGCTTGATGATGTGCTAGTAAATTGAGTTATGTTGATCGGCTACAGGTTCATATAAATCGGGTGGTTTGAATGTTTAAGTTGTTCACGGATGGTTTGATTAGAGTTCATGAGAAGTTGATTGAAATATACTTGTTTGATCGATTTAGGGTCTAGATGGAAACTGTTAATTATGATTGATTGTTTGTGGTAAATTTGGAAATCATTCAATTATTGTAACCGATTGCATAGAATTCGGAAATTAAAACCAATCACACAAGTTGGTCGATCGCACAAGAATGAACACACGAATCCAATCGCACAAGACTCTTAGTCGCATAAGATCAGATCGTACAATATCTGATCTGATCGCACAATAAGTTCAGCCGCACAAGAGATCCTCAGTCGCACATGAACTGTTGGATCGCACAAGTTGAGCTGTTTGTTAACTGTTGGGCCGGGTGCATATTTGGGCTGGGCTAGTGGATCGCACAACATAAAGACTAGTCGCACAAGTCTTGGGCTGGTAGTTAACTGGGCCTTAGACACTATTGGATCGCACAAGGGTATTCGGGTCGCACAAGACATGTGGGCCTGGACGCCTGGGCCGCACCACTCAATGTTTATTATGGTTGGACTGTTATGTGATACGTGTATATAGACTTGCATCTTAGTTCATATGTCTTGAAATGTGAAGCTTGTAATATGAATCTGTGAACATGCGAAACACCTGATATGTGTTAGTGGATGAGTTACATGGAGTACAATGCGATAATTATGTGATAGTATAGCATATGTTACTGCTGGATGTCATGAACGACTGTTATAATTCAAAGGATGATATGTGCACACTACTTGTGAATGTGGAATACGTAATACATGTATATACAAAACTGACTGTCTTTGGTAATCACATTAGGATTGGGTTGATTAATGTGGAACAAGTAACTTTACATACCGAGCAATCACAGGTGAGTTCATTGCATTTTCTCAAGCATGCGTCCCGGTGGTTTGGGACAACTGGTAAACATTTGGAAGGGAAACATTGGGTAAACAACTTAATCGGTTTTGGTTATTGGCCGGAGGGCAATGGGGTAATTAGTTGATAGCGCTATTAGGTGGGAAACCTCACACCGGGCCGTAAGGACGGGGGTGAACTAATTATCTGGGTTTCACTATGGTTGTTAAGAGGCACACTCCTCGGTTACGTAAGGGCGTTTTCCCTAGGGTAACTAGCGTGAACAACATAGTGGGTTGCTAAGAGGCACACTCCTCGGTTACGTAAGGGCGTAGTCCCTAGGGTAACTAACATGAGCAACATCGTAACACAACATTGAATCGCATTAACATATATCTGGTAACACAACACGTAAGCAACACTTTGAACTCACCAGCGTAGTCTGACACACTTGTTTGCATGCTTGTAGGTCATTAACGTTTGGAACATGGACTTGCTATCTGGGAGTGCTGGAGTGGTCGTGGATCGAGACTCTTGGATTCACTTATAAACGATACATTGATTTTGATTATTATTATGAAACGATTGCTAAATGATTACATGCTTCCGCTACACAACTTTTGAGAATTGATATCATATTGACATCTTATTTTAGTAATTAATTTCATGACTTATTTAAATATCTACCATTGGTTCAATGTGATTGGTGGCTCGAACTCTGATGCGTAACACGCCTCGCGGGGCTTCCGCAGGTGGAATTTTGGGGGTGTTACAGTTTAGCTTTGAGGTTAATCATTAGTATTTAGGGTTTATAGTTTTTATTTTACGGTTTAGCTTAGGTTTTAGCCTTATTGTTTAGCTTTAGGTTTTAAGGTTAAGAGATCCTTGTTAGGGTTCAACGAGTCGGCTCCAACGCCACTTGAATGAGTCCAATCGGAGTTCGTTTGAGTCGGTTCCCCACTTTTTTAGTATTCCCCAATAAACCCTGAACACTAAAACAGTGGGGAACCGACTCAAACGAACTCCGATTGGACTCATTCCAACGGCGTTGGAACCGGCTCATTGAACCCTAACTAGGATCTCTTAACCCTAAATGCTAAAGCTAAACAATAAGGCTAAAACCTAAGCTAAACCATAAAATCTAAACTATCAACCCTAAAGCCAAAAGCTAAATCCTAAATACAAATGATTAACCCTAAAAACAAATCCTAATATAAGACCCTAAAAACCCTAATATATTTAGAGGTTAGGATTTATGGTTTAGGGTTAAGAGATCCCAGTTAGGGTTCGACGTCGATTCCAATGCCGCTGGAATGAGTCTAAGTGAAGTTCGTTTAAGTCGATTCCTCCTTTTTTTATGTTCCCAATGAACCTCACAATATATATATATATATATATATATATATATAGAAATGGGATCGGGAGAAAACGATCAAAAGTGTGAGAACGGTGAGGACGCTTCCTGGCCCAACACGTGTCACGCCGTTTAGAAAAGGGCGGAGGGGCTTTTTTGTCCTTTCATCTTCTTCTTTTCCTGTTCCGCTTTTTCCCAATGTTGTTTTAATTTTTGGTTTTTGAGATTTTTGGCGTTAACCAAATTCAATAATTAATGGCGTTTTAATGGTTCCATTGTATCAACATTTTGGCGTTTATGGCGTTATTCACATCGTATGCCATTGGAACCCAGGGGGCAGGAAATCTATTTGAATGACGTTTTCCAAGGCGTTTAAACAAGTTGGCCTATTGATCTATTATTTTTTATAAACATTTTGGCGTTTGTGGTATCTTGGCGTTTTACTATTGTTAAATTATATTTCAACCACAGGAAAAAAATACAAGGGAAGGAAATAAATTAAAAATCCTAATCGGATCTCTTTTCCCAATCTTTAGTGTCATCAGTCTCTCTCTACTTTAATAGTACAAGAACTGTCATCATATATATGGCATTTTATGTAAAACTTAACAAACCCATGGGTTTGATTTTTTTGCATGCTCATCTATTGAACTGGCTTTTTTGTAGATGTTTGGGGACATAGATCTATGGCGTGTGAGTGGATTTTTCGCTTTTTCTTTATCTGGATCTTCATCTTTATAATGAACCCACTCTTCAGTGTCATTGACCTCTTCTCCTCATCCAAACCTTCTTCAAGAACAAAAAATACAAAATGCCATATGACTGGCATCAGTATTTTTTTCCTGAAATTTTGTCCATCCCATGCAGCAAAATCTTTCTGAGGTACTCCCCTCTGATAACATTCATTCGGTTTATTTGTTGGCGTTTTACAGTGGGTGGTATTTAGTAGTATTGGCGTTTGTTTTTTTGGTTTGATCAAATGGAAGTTGCTGAGATGTATCATTTTATAGGATGACTTTTTGGCGCCTAAATTAGGCGGTGCATTATTATAATAAAGTATTTGTCTTTTCAGTTACTTTTTTGTAATTAATGTTTTTGATAAGCTTTATCTCTGAAGTCTGTAACACGTCCCATCTTTCAAGTTTGGCGTTTTAGTGTGACACCCGGCTTTTCAGGCCATACCGTACAATTGTAACACGTGTTGTGAATAGGTAACAGGGCTATATTTTACTGGTTATGATGTTTATATGTGAAATTTAATGTGTTGGTAAAATTAAACTTTGATAAAAATTATCTTGGCAACGGTAAGATAAACGCTTATCGCGTAACGGTTAAAATGCGAAACGAACGTCGGTGACCACCCGATCTGTGTTAAAATCCAAAAAATAGTCTGTCATGATTAGAATAAATATTTTCATCATATTCGTGAGGAAAAATAAATTAAAACGCTATGAAACTCTATTTTCCAAGTTTAAGCGCGTACCGCGCGATATAGCGCGTATACCGACAAAATACTGTCAACATAGCCCGTCAAGGCAACTGATAATCATTACAGAAATAATTTGATAAGATAATCATTATAGAAATAATTTGATAAGTGTATTCTTATAGAATGACAAAAATAAATAAAAACGCCTAAATTCCTATTTTTGCGATTTTAAGCGCGTACCGCGC
The DNA here is from genome assembly GCF_002127325.2 of Helianthus annuus. Taxonomy (NCBI): domain Eukaryota; kingdom Viridiplantae; phylum Streptophyta; class Magnoliopsida; order Asterales; family Asteraceae; genus Helianthus; species Helianthus annuus. Next base: position 135,731,846 of record NC_035449.2, on the reverse strand, counting down.
AGCACAGCGCGCATACTGCCAAATACCGAAAACATAGCCAGTCCGGGCAAACAAAATATTGTCCCGTAATATTTTGGCAATTTTATTTTTTTAGAGCGTTAAAAATAATTTAAAGCGCACTAAAACGGGTTTAAAACGCTAAATAAAATACCCGGCATTCAGTAAAATACCTGTTTTATTCATTAAATCTACATATGCATGTATGAATATATATAATTATGTGTGTACTAGGAGAGAGAGAGAGAGAGAGAGAGAGAGAGAGAGAGAGAGAGGACAAGGTGACTGCCTTGGAGGCCACCTCTCTCTCTCTCTCTCTCTAAAAATCTCGGCCGAAACCCCCAATACACCCACACTTTCAAAAATTTCAACTCATTCCATGAAGATTCAAGGGTCTTTCAAGGTGATTTCAAGCTAAAAAGGGTGTTTGGAAGTGATTTCAAGCAAGAACAACCTCCATCTCATCATCAATTCTCAAAAACCCATCTAAAATCTTGAAGGTATAAAAACTTATTTTATAAACTTTGTTTTGATTCTTGATGTTCTTGATAGTGATGGAAGTTTCTCTTGATCTTGAGTTTAATCACAAACTTGAAACATAAAAAAATGGGTTTTATTTGAAATGAAATAAAATGGATGAATATGTACGTATATGTACGACCGAAGGTATATGTGTGTGTGTATATAATTGTGTTTTGATTTTATTGAATGGTACTTGAAAAACATAAGTCTTGAATGATTGATTACATGCAAGAATCAAAAGTTGTCATAAAGAATGTTCTAAAAGGAGTTTTATGATTAAAAGGGACTTGTTAAAAGTAAACTTTTGGAAGTTTATGTGTGTGTGTATGTGTCATGTATATGTATGTATATGTGTATGCATGCATGTAATTTTTGTCATATATACATAAATGCAAGAATACTTGCATGTATGTATATGTACAATTAGATGATTATGGATGATATATGTTATGATTTGAAAGAACATGGAGTTAGTATGTTCTTAGATGCATTTAAAATCATGTAGGATGGTGATGATATGATATGAGTGCACTAGATGGACATATTTAGACATGCATGATGATTGATGCTCATAAAAAGAAGATTTAATTATGATTTGATAAAAATGAACTTTAATCAGATTTTAAACATTAGAAATGTAAATATTTGAAGTATTTAGTGACATGTAACTTTGTCATAATGTTTGCTAGCTTTGCATGTTGTACTTGGTGCATTAAAAGTTGTAAAATACGTGAAATCGCGTGAGTTATGTGACTTAAATAAAAACTGCACTAATCTGATTATAACTACTATTTTAATCAGTAAATAACATGTATTGTGTTAAAATATCAAGTCGTTTCAAGTTGGGATGGTTATGGTAACGTTTAACGCAAAACTATGCGTTAAAACGGTCAAAAATCGGCTTTTCGGGTGATTTTTGTAAAGCTGATTTAGATCAGTAAAATAAACTGATGTTTTTAGTTTACAAACAAGTATTTTAACTAATCTTAAGTTTACTTGGTGTTTGGTTGGTCATACGTGACTTCCGACGCCCGAAAACGTTACCGAATCGCTAAAATACGCGTTTTTCGATGAACACTAGTATGGGTAAATTTTGAGTGAACCTTATGTGATAAAATGTGTTAAGTGATTTAAACATTTAAATGTGATAATATGTTAAGTGTTAATTTGATAATGGGAAATTTAGACTATGCATGTACATTTTGTGCGGTAGAAACGGTAAAATAGCGTTAAATGTGTAACTTGTTTGTCGAGCATGAAATTTGGTACATATGAGATGTTTTATGTATATTTGCTTTAAAATGACAAAATAGATAAGTTGGTAATATTTTGCGTGTTCGGTGTTAACTTCTATGAACGTTTATGTATAAATATTACGACTCGCAAATCGTAGATATATTACGTATAAACGGGAGAGTTAACGGATTTACACAATAATGATCACCAATAAAATCGTTCATGTCGCAAAAATCATATATATATATATGTATATGGATTCATATATATATATATATATTAATGTGCCAACATAATCAAAAATGGTAACTTTTCGAGAAAATCTCAAATTTATGTGATAATTCTAAGAAACGGAGAAACTTAGGATTTTTGTGTTAAATATATGTTGATTTAGAATTCTTCCTATATTAGGACGTATATAAAAATCAATCTCTGGGATTGTGATATTAAAATACGCACCCAAAGATGAGTGTCACTAAACCCCTCTTTTTACTATTTTGTATATATTTTGGGGGTGGAACACGTCGTTAAAAGGGTTTAATAATGTTTTTCGAAATAAAACATACCTTTTAATATAAAATATATATTTTTGCCGAAAATATATGAATTTGATAAGTTATACGTTTCGAAGTAAAACGTTTTTGATGAATGAATATTGTATGTGCGGTATTTCTTAAGTGAAACAAGACCGTACGGATTGGGGATGAATTCCGGACTGGGTCTCAACATTTGAGTGACAGAGGAATTCGTAAATCGTCGTGTATTAAATTGTCGTATTAGTAGGATATATATATATATATATATATATATATATTGTACGTGAGGCAGACATCATATTGTTTTTCGAGAAAGAACCCTGCGCCAATGATGTCGTTTAATCATTTAAGTAATGTACGCGAGGAATAGTTGGTAGATCTATCGGGTTGACAACCCCGTCGTGACCGGTCACCCCGTGTTAAGTTAAGTGACGAATTTTGATTCTATTTATTGTCTAGCATTGATTATCCCTGCATGGTTAATATATAGTTCGTATCGTCTAGCTAACATACGAGTCTGAAAGTTGACGCAATAATTTATATACAAAACTTGGGCAGTAACAATATTGTCGGGTTCGTGAAACTGCGACGGAAGGCCCATGGATTTTATTAAGAAAGTAAAACGGACTTTCTAAGAATTAAATAGATGTTTTTAAATAAACACCTAAACAGAAAGTTTTCTTTGGAATAAAATTTGTTAGTAAACGAATAAGTGAACTCACCTTCCTTTGTGTTGACACTTGATTTTAACGTGTTCTACAGGTACTCGAGTTTGGCTTCGGGAAATCATGGAGTATCTTGTGTTTGATGATGCATGTTGTTTTGTTTAAATATGTTGGACAACTTTTAAACTTTCTGGGACTTTTGTAATAAGATCCTCGAGGATCAAAGACATCTTAACTATGTAGTTGTGTCGTGTTTTAAAACGTAATGTTTAATAACTTATGTATAAAATAAACCAATATGTCTAACAATAAAATGCATCGCTCGACAAGATATAAATGGGCACCAACTTCCGTCTCCACTACGTTTAATATTCCGCTGCGACGTTTTAGGGTGTGACAGAAGTTGGTATCAGAGCCATTGGTTGTTAGCGAACTAGATGTTTTCGGAGGAAAACACTAGACTTCAACCGGAGAATTTTGAAATATAAGCCCAAAATTCTCGAAGCCAAGAATTTTAAATAAACATAGAAAAATTTGTATCATGTATGAAAACCCTTATGTGTTTATGTGCATACGTGATTTCTGTTTATTTTGGGCCTTATGTGTTACTATTCATGTTGATCACACACTTACTTGTACGATTACATTGTCACACCCCCAAAATCCCACCTGCGGAGTACTACCGCTTGGAGGCGTGACTGACCAGGATCCAGCCACCAATCATACTGAACAAGCATATAAATAATTATAAAAGTTTAACCATTCACGATTGGTGTTCCAAAACAAATAAGTTTAAGTTGCAGGCGGAAGCATAAGTTTAAAGTTATAACATAAGTTCCAAAAGTTTCAAGTTTAACATAGTCTTGTAGCAATCCCTGTCCCACAACGATCTTCCTCCATGCAAGCTCCCACTGAGTACCTATGGTCCTGCAAAGCATGTAGTAACGAGTCAACAACTAGTTGAGTGAGTTCACGGGTGGGCGTTCGTTTTAGTTGTTTCGAAAACAGTTTACTTTATCAGGCATCCTGCCGTGGGGGTTACCCCATAGTTTAAAAAGACGTGACCAGTTCATTCCCAGTTACTCCGGCACTCCGGCCGTGGGGGCTACCCCATGTAGTTATCAGGCATTTCGGCCGTGGGGGCTACCCCATGTACATCATCTGGCTCTCCAGCCGTGGGGGCTACCCCATGTGTATACTAGACTCGTTACCGTATCGATTGCTGACTGTAGTCATGTTTATGTGCCCTGAAAACATCAATGTCTATCATCATTGACGTGCCCCAGATCCATTAGTTCACGCCCGTCCTCTGCGGCACGGTGTGAGGCTTGTCAGACCTAAATAGCGCTATCTAACTAATGACCCGCTCGCCATTGGCCCGGCGATTAGTCGATACAAAAAGGAGGGACTTCGTGATAGAGTTTTAGTCTAGTACGTTTATCCGTCCATCCGGACGAGGAATCACATTCCTGAACCACTGACGTCCTACCCAAAGGTAGACGAGGAACCCACGTTCCTGAATCCCGTTCCCAACCCAGGGAATCCCATGCTTTGTAAAGGGTGTGAACTCACCTTGGTTTGCTCGGCAGTCAAACACAGAAAGTCAATCAAGTCGCAAGTAGTCAATAACGTCCTATCACGGTTATCACGTATAATCAGAGTCGAACCAAGTAGTGCACAAATGTTCAGTACGTTTGGCAATCACGTATAATCAGTAACAGTTAACAGTCAATAGAAGCACATACGGTTCACAAGTTCAGCCCAACTACTTAGGCCCAAACACGTAAAAGCAGTTAACACAGAAGCCCATCAGTCTGGCCCATTAACTAAGGCCCAAAAGCGTGGTCTCGAGTCGCAACCGGACTCGCAAGCATGGTCTCGAGTCATGCTGTGTGTTGATCATGGATGGTTGCGAGTCGCAACTGGTGTCGCAACCATGGTTTCGATTCATCATGCTGAGGTCTCGAGTCGCAACGGGACTCGTAACCTGTGGTTTCGGCTTGTCCTGTTATGGTTGCGAGTCGCAACCGCGTGGTCTCGAGTCATCACGCTGTGGTTGCGAGTCGCAACGGGTGATTGCGAGTCGGTAAGCTGTCATTTTCAAGTTCACGTGTTGATGCAGATGTAGTCAGATTAGTGGTACAATATAATCAGGCCCAATTCCGGAAATAACCAATAGAATCCCACTAACATATTTCCTAATCAGGCTATTAGTCAAAGATGGATCAAAATCACAAGGGTTTTCAATCTTCAACTATCATTCAAAGTGTTCTTCATACATTCAAAGCATATATTCAAGTTCTTCATAACATAAACAACACTTATTCACCCAAAATCATGAACAACCATCAAGATAAAATTTTCTAGCATGCATCCTACTTGACAACCATATTTATTAGCCGATTTGTTTAGTTTAAACACCCACTTTTCGGATCAAGTGCAACCAATTTCATCATTCACCTTTTAACATATAATGAACCCATTTTTAACATCAAGCACTTATGCATAGTTCAACACATAACAAGAACATTCATGAACCGATTTCTTTTCAAATATCATGCATAACTCAACCACCATATTATCACATAATCTTATCATACATTTATTCAAGCACAAACACATCATGAACATATTTAACACTAGGCATTCAACAATAACCAACAAGAAATACTAACCGGTTGGTGAGGTGTGTGTGTGTGCCGATCCAAAGTCCAAATCCGAGAGTTTCTTGTGCCAACCGAGTGGATCCGAGAGTCTTGGAAATGTGTTTGTGTGCTAGAGTTCTAGTGGGAGAGAAGATAGAAGTGTGTGTGTGTTCTAATGTTCAACAAAGTGGTAACAAGTAACTAGGGGTGGTGTATTTATAGCCAAGTTCCAAGTGTTGCACCCTTATGGGTTTCGAGTGGGGGTTCACGGCCCAATGGCCCAACCGGCCACAAGGTTCTCGGCCCAAAGGCCTATTCGGTCACTATTCACTCGAGACCTCTTGGTCTCGAGTCGGGTCCGTTGTTTCGTGTCGGGTTCTCGGTTCACATATAACACGTACACACATATATATATATACAATACACGCGTAACAAAGCACTTATCACATAAAAAGATTCACGTTATCATTTTAACTAGTCACATAACGTACAAGTAAGTTACAACGAAAGGTTCTAAATTTCGAGTTGTCACATCATCCCCAAGTTGAAAGAAATTTCGTCCCGAAATTTGATGGCACTCACTGAGGAAGCTAGTCAAGTTGCAAGGTTTTCCCGGTTTTCCTGGGGTGTCACATCCACCCCCCGTTGATCTGGAATTTCGTCCCGAAATTCCGTAGCTTCAGCCTCAGTAGCGTTTGTACTGTTCTCAAACAGTTGGGGATACTTTTGTTTCATCCGATCTTCGCGCTCCCAGGTAAACTCTGGGCCGCGACGTGAGTTCCAACGAACTCGAACAAGAGGTATTCTAGAGCTCTTGAGGACCTTAACATCCCGGTCCGTGATTTCGACAGGTTCTTCGACGAATTTCAACTGTTCGTCGATCGTAAGTTCCTTCAGAGGAACTACGTGCGTCTCATCTGACAGACACTTCTTCAGATTCGACACATGGAAAACGTTGTGAACTGCCCCGAGTTCTGCTGGTAATTTCAGTCGGTAGGCCACCTTGCCTATTTTCTCAAGAATCTCAAAAGGTCCAACGTACCGTGGGTTGAGTTTGCCGCGTTTACCAAAACGAACCACACCCTTCCAGGGTGAAACTTTGAGTAATACCCGCTCCCCAACCTGGAGCTCAAGTGGTTTCCTGCCCTTATCGGCGTATGCCTTCTGACGGTCACGAGCGGCCGCCATGCGTTGTCGTATTTGAGCAATCCGCTCAGTAGTGTCTACCACATGTTCTGGACCAGTGATTTGACTATCCCCCACCTCTGCCCAACAGAGGGGTGACCGGCATTTACGTCCGTACAATGCCTCAAACGGAGCAGCTTTAATGCTGGTGTGGTAGCTGTTATTATACGAAAATTCCACAAGTGGCAGATGCCTTTCCCAGCTGTTGCCAAAGTCGATTACACAAGCGCGAAGCATGTCTTCTAATGTCTGAATAGTTCGCTCGGACTGCCCGTCCGTCTGTGGGTGGTACGCTGTGCTCATATCAAGATGTGAGCCAAAAGACTTGTGCATTGCCTGCCACAGTTCCGAAGTAAAACGTGCATCTCGATCAGAGATGATAGAAGTGGGCACCCCGTGCCTCGAAACAACTTCCTTGAGGTATATTTCCGCTAGAGTGGAGAACTTATCCGTCTCCTTGATTGCCAAAAAGTGTGCGGATTTTGTGAGTCGATCCACGATCACCCAAATAGTATCGTTCCCGCGCTGTGATCTAGGTAAGCCAGTAACGAAATCCATGGAAATTTGCTCCCATTTCCATTGTGGTATCTCTGGTTGCTGAAGTAGGCCTGAGGGTTTCTGATATTCCGTCTTGACTCGCGCACAAGTCAAACACTTGCTGACATAAGTTGCTATGTGGGCCTTCATGCTAGGCCACCAATACGTGGTTTTAATATCGTGGTACATCTTGTCCGAACCAGGGTGTACCGAGTAGCGAGATTTGTGCGCTTCATCCATCACAAGTTCTCGTAAATCGCCATAGAGTGGGACCCAAATGCGTCCTGTTACATAATAAGCACCGTCTTCCTTCTGTTCTAAGCGTTGCCTTGACCCGCGTAGAGCTTCTGCTCTAACGTTTTCTGGTTTCAGTGCTTCTATCTGAGCAGCTCGTATTTGCGAAGGTAGACTAGAATGGATCGTGAGTTGTAAAGCTCTTACGCGCTTAGGCGTAGTGTCCTTTCGACTGAGGGCGTCTGCCACAACATTGGCCTTGCCCGGGTGATACCTGATAGAGCACTCGTAATCATTCAGCAGCTCGACCCATCGTCGCTGCCGCATATTCAGTTCCTTCTGTTTGAATATGTGTTCTAAACTTCTGTGGTCGGTGTAGATGGCGCACTTGGTTCCGTAAAGGTAATGCCGCCATAACTTAAGTGCGAAAACAACAGCTCCCAGCTCTAAATCATGTGTCGTGTAGTTCTTCTCGTGAACTTTAAGTTGTCGTGAGGCGTAAGCTATGACTTTATCTCGTTGCATCAATACACAACCAAGACCTTGAATTGATGCATCACAGTAAACCACAAAATCGTCTGTGCCTTCTGGCAGTGAAAGGATAGGTGCACTACAAAGTCTATCCTTTAGGTGCTGAAAAGCTAACTCTTGTGCATCTCCCCAATGATAAACAACGCCTTTCTGTGTTAGTAAGGTGAGAGGTTGCGCGATCTTAGAAAAATCCTTAATGAATCTCCTGTAGTAACCTGCCAATCCCAAGAATTGGCGAATCTCCTTTGGTGTGCGAGGCGCAGGCCAGTTCTTAATAGAGTCCACTTTGGATGGATCAACGTGGATCCCATCCTTGTTCACCACATGCCCTAGGAAATGGACTTCACGAAGCCAGAAGTCGCATTTCGAGAATTTTGCGTAAAGCTGTTCCTTCCGAAGGAGTTCCAGAATAAGTCGTAGATGTTGTTCGTGCTCTTCTTTGCTCTTAGAATAGATCAGGATGTCGTCGATAAAGACTATAACAAACTTATCCAGGTACGGTTTGCACACTCGATTCATCAAATCCATAAAAACTGCCGGTGCGTTCGTCAGCCCAAACGGCATGACCAGAAACTCATAGTGCCCATATCGAGTCCTAAAGGCCGTCTTAGAGACATCCTCTTCCCGAACTCTCAGCTGGTGATATCCCGATCTCAGATCGATCTTTGAGTAGTAACTCGACCCCTGCAACTGGTCGAACAAGTCGTCAATACGCGGTAGAGGATAACGATTCTTCACGGTTACTTTGTTGAGTTCACGATAGTCGATACACATTCTGAAGGTACCATCCTTCTTCTTCACAAATAACACTGGAGCTCCCCAAGGCGATGAGCTAGGACGAATAAAACCCTTATCCGAGAGTTCTTGTAGTTGCGTGGAGAGTTCTTCCAACTCTGATGGCGCTAAACGATAAGGTGCACGGGCTACAGGCGCGGCTCCAGGAGCTAGATCAATCTGAAACTCGACTTGGCGATGGGGCGGAAGACCAGGTAATTCCTCAGGGAATACCTCAGGATAATCGCGTACAACCGGAAAATCTTCTAACTTCTTCTCCTTCTCTGTGGTATCAGTAACTAGAGCCAAAATCGCAGTGTGGCCCTTTCGTAAGCATTTCTGGGCTTTAAGAAGAGAGATAATGTTCTCAACAGCGCTTTTCTTGTCGCCACGAATCATGAGAGGTTCACCACCTAAACCAGGAATACGAACGATCTTCTCGTTGCAAAGAATCTCTGCTCGGTGTTGGGATAACCAATCCATCCCAATGACAACGTCGAAACTACCCAAGACAATAGGAATAAGGTCGATAGAGAAGGTCTGGTTAGCGAGAATAAGCTGACAACCCTTGACTACGTGTGAGGCTTCCAAGCTCTTACCATTAGCTAGCTCTACGGGGTGCTTGTCGCTCAGGGGTGTAGGAATACGCTTAAGCATCTTACTAACTTCTAGTGACACATAGCTAGTATCGGCACCCGAATCAAATAAGACTGTAACATAAAAGTCGTCGAGAAGGAACTTACCCGTCACCACGTTGGGATCATTCCTTGCTTCACCTTGACCAATCACGAACACTCGTCCCCTAGCACCATTGTTGTTCCCATTGTTACCATTCCCCTGATTGTTGTTGTTGTTCTGGTTCAGTTGGGGACAATCCTTCTTGAAGTGGCCTTCAGCTCCACACTGAAAGCACCCTTTGTTGTTACCCTGCTGCTGTCGCTGGTTCTGCTGAGGTTGCTGACGATTCTGGTTGACGGGATATGCGCTCCTGCAATCCTTCGCAACATGACCAGGCTTGTTGCACCGATGACAGTTGCCCCTGGTGCATGGCCCACTGTGGTGTAGGCTACAACGATTGCACTTGGGGTGATTCCCCTTGTATCCACCATGACTTTGACCACCAGACGACTGCTGACTGGGGCTCTTGTGATCGTCCGTCTTTCTCTGCTGAGACTGAGATTGCACAGAAGTTGAACCCCTGCTTGAAGTTCCATCCCATTTCCGTTTATCTCCACTAGAAGTACCAGAAGTAGTTGCAGCACCTATACGCTTCGGTAACTTGTTCTGCTCCACCGCTTGGTCAGTGAGACGGTGAGCCAACTGTACAACCTGCTGGATAGTAGTCAACCTCGCTGAAGTCACATGACTTTGGATCTCTGGCACCAAGCCCTTGAGATAGAGTTCAATTCGCTTGTAGGGAGGATCCACCATAGTAGGACACAACAAAGCAAGCTCATGCGATCTCTTAGTGTATGCCTCAATTTCTGACCCCGACATCTTAAGATTGTAGAACTCATCTTCCAGTTTGTGAATGTCGTCACGACTGCAGTATTCCTCCCTGATCATTTCCTTGAAAGTTTCCCATGGGGTGGCGTTGGCAGCAACCAACCCTGACATCTGCACCTGAGCATTCCACCACGTGAGAGCCAAACCCTCGAGAGTACCAGTAGCATACTTCACCCTGCGCGCTTCAGGGCATTCGCACATTTCGAACACAGACTCCAGTTTCTCAAACCAGTGTAGGAGACCTACTGCTCCTTCAGTGCCGCTAAAAGTTGTGGGTCGACAGTCCATAAAGGTCTTAAAAGTGCACACCGGTGCCTGACCTAAGGTAGGTGAAAGAAAAGACAGAGTTTAACACAAAGGTTGGTTCACGAGAGTAGGATCCAAACGATCCTAGAACAATTTCGGACTGCAGGATATACCTCCTGCGTGTGCAGCTGCGAGCGCTGCGGCAACTCGTTCGTTGATCAAAGCCGTCAACTGGGCTTGTGTCATGTTAACGCGTCCAGACATGGTTCTTCATAACAAGGGTAATACGTGTGAGAGAGGTTCGCAAAAGCACGATAGTAGGACAGAGTAAGAACGCACGTGTTCAAACAACAGTAGTTATACTAATCAAGCATACCATGAGCAATGTACTACGTAACTAACAAGTAGGCAATATACATACATTATATTACCTAGAACATCGAGCCTTGCATGAGGAGCGAAGTGTCGTTGTGGACCGTTGAGCACTAAACCGGTTATAGTCTGGTTTTAACAAAAACGTTTCTCCTTTATTAAAACCAAGTTCACTATAACCAATGGCTCTGATACCAATCTGTCACACCCCCAAAATCCCACCTGCGGAGTACTACCGCTTGGAGGCGTGACTGACCAGGATCCAGCCACCAATCATACTGAACAAGCATATAAATAATTATAAAAGTTTAACCATTCACGATTGGTGTTCCAAAACAAATAAGTTTAAGTTGCAGGCGGAAGCATAAGTTTAAAGTTATAACATAAGTTCCAAAAGTTTCAAGTTTAACATAGTCTTGTAGCAATCCCTGTCCCACAACGATCTTCCTCCATGCAAGCTCCCACTGAGTACCTATGGTCCTGCAAAGCATGTAGTAACGAGTCAACAACTAGTTGAGTGAGTTCACGGGTGGGCGTTCGTTTTAGTTGTTTCGAAAACAGTTTACTTTATCAGGCATCCTGCCGTGGGGGTTACCCCATAGTTTAAAAAGACGTGACCAGTTCATTCCCAGTTACTCCGGCACTCCGGCCGTGGGGGCTACCCCATGTAGTTATCAGGCATTTCGGCCGTGGGGGCTACCCCATGTACATCATCTGGCTCTCCAGCCGTGGGGGCTACCCCATGTGTATACTAGACTCGTTACCGTATCGATTGCTGACTGTAGTCATGTTTATGTGCCCTGAAAACATCAATGTCTATCATCATTGACGTGCCCCAGATCCATTAGTTCACGCCCGTCCTCTGCGGCACGGTGTGAGGCTTGTCAGACCTAAATAGCGCTATCTAACTAATGACCCGCTCGCCATTGGCCCGGCGATTAGTCGATACAAAAAGGAGGGACTTCGTGATAGAGTTTTAGTCTAGTACGTTTATCCGTCCATCCGGACGAGGAATCACATTCCTGAACCACTGACGTCCTACCCAAAGGTAGACGAGGAACCCACGTTCCTGAATCCCGTTCCCAACCCAGGGAATCCCATGCTTTGTAAAGGGTGTGAACTCACCTTGGTTTGCTCGGCAGTCAAACACAGAAAGTCAATCAAGTCGCAAGTAGTCAATAACGTCCTATCACGGTTATCACGTATAATCAGAGTCGAACCAAGTAGTGCACAAATGTTCAGTACGTTTGGCAATCACGTATAATCAGTAACAGTTAACAGTCAATAGAAGCACATACGGTTCACAAGTTCAGCCCAACTACTTAGGCCCAAACACGTAAAAGCAGTTAACACAGAAGCCCATCAGTCTGGCCCATTAACTAAGGCCCAAAAGCGTGGTCTCGAGTCGCAACCGGACTCGCAAGCATGGTCTCGAGTCATGCTGTGTGTTGATCATGGATGGTTGCGAGTCGCAACTGGTGTCGCAACCATGGTTTCGATTCATCATGCTGAGGTCTCGAGTCGCAACGGGACTCGTAACCTGTGGTTTCGGCTTGTCCTGTTATGGTTGCGAGTCGCAACCGCGTGGTCTCGAGTCATCACGCTGTGGTTGCGAGTCGCAACGGGTGATTGCGAGTCGGTAAGCTGTCATTTTCAAGTTCACGTGTTGATGCAGATGTAGTCAGATTAGTGGTACAATATAATCAGGCCCAATTCCGGAAATAACCAATAGAATCCCACTAACATATTTCCTAATCAGGCTATTAGTCAAAGATGGATCAAAATCACAAGGGTTTTCAATCTTCAACTATCATTCAAAGTGTTCTTCATACATTCAAAGCATATATTCAAGTTCTTCATAACATAAACAACACTTATTCACCCAAAATCATGAACAACCATCAAGATAAAATTTTCTAGCATGCATCCTACTTGACAACCATATTTATTAGCCGATTTGTTTAGTTTAAACACCCACTTTTCGGATCAAGTGCAACCAATTTCATCATTCACCTTTTAACATATAATGAACCCATTTTTAACATCAAGCACTTATGCATAGTTCAACACATAACAAGAACATTCATGAACCGATTTCTTTTCAAATATCATGCATAACTCAACCACCATATTATCACATAATCTTATCATACATTTATTCAAGCACAAACACATCATGAACATATTTAACACTAGGCATTCAACAATAACCAACAAGAAATACTAACCGGTTGGTGAGGTGTGTGTGTGTGCCGATCCAAAGTCCAAATCCGAGAGTTTCTTGTGCCAACCGAGTGGATCCGAGAGTCTTGGAAATGTGTTTGTGTGCTAGAGTTCTAGTGGGAGAGAAGATAGAAGTGTGTGTGTGTTCTAATGTTCAACAAAGTGGTAACAAGTAACTAGGGGTGGTGTATTTATAGCCAAGTTCCAAGTGTTGCACCCTTATGGGTTTCGAGTGGGGGTTCACGGCCCAATGGCCCAACCGGCCACAAGGTTCTCGGCCCAAAGGCCTATTCGGTCACTATTCACTCGAGACCTCTTGGTCTCGAGTCGGGTCCGTTGTTTCGTGTCGGGTTCTCGGTTCACATATAACACGTACACACATATATATATATACAATACACGCGTAACAAAGCACTTATCACATAAAAAGATTCACGTTATCATTTTAACTAGTCACATAACGTACAAGTAAGTTACAACGAAAGGTTCTAAATTTCGAGTTGTCACATCATCCCCAAGTTGAAAGAAATTTCGTCCCGAAATTTGATGGCACTCACTGAGGAAGCTAGTCAAGTTGCAAGGTTTTCCCGGTTTTCCTGGGGTGTCACATCTTACATATATGTCACATATGTCGCACGAGGTCATCGAGATCAATGACTCAAGTAGTGAGCCAGATTTCGAGACTTCACCCAGATCCACTTTACCAGAGACACCTATCACGACCCCACAGATGGTTGGTATGGCTGAGTTTGCTTCATCATTCCGTGTCGATCCTGCTTTCGCTAGCCAGGTAGACCCCCGATATGCTTTCAAAAGCAACGGGTGGATTGATGACAACGATGACGCTCCTCTCTCGATCCATGAGACAGGACAATCATCTGGCACAGTACCAGTTATCAATGACGTGATCAGAGATGTCCCTGTATTTGGAGGACCTTTTTGTATTGCACCAGCAGTGGATGCCACCATTGTCACAGCTCGACCACTAGAGCCGTCTGTTGCTCCACCTGCTACTGTGATCGAGCCTGTTGTTGAGGTCCCTCCACCTGTTTTGTCATAGTCACCTTTACCTGTCATTGAGTCACGCGCATCTTCTATGCCTCTATTAGTGTATTATCGTCGCGGAAAGAGAGTTAGGCCTGCTGGAGAGGTTGCTTCTACGTCACAAGTTGAGACTGCATCTGCTTCTAAGAAGCAGAAAGGAGTTTGGATGGATCGATGTTGCCATTGTGACCGACAGTTTGCTGCCATGCGTGAAGAACTGGAAACGACTAAGGGTAAACTGAAGGACCTCGAGGGACAGATGGATTGGTACGATGAGTTGAAGGAATTAGAAGATAGCGCGATGAATCAGATGCATTGGAGGATAGTGGAATTGGAGGAGTTGGTTAGGAAGATGCTAGATTTCATAGGGATGAAGCGTTAGATATTGTTTTTGTTTGTTTTTTGGTTGTTATGTCTGGATACTCTTTTGATGTTTTTCTTTTGGGGGCTTGCGTGCCAATGATATTTTGTGATATTAGGTAGAAATTCTATGAAAACTTGTTATGGGTGTCGATGTAGACATACCAATGATAGATGTCATGTACTGAAAACCAAGTTATTAATTTCTATGATAATATCAGATGATTAACTTTTGGTTAAAAATTATTCCCATTAATATGTGGATATTATACATGCGCAATGTTGGTACACTAATATTTAATGGTTGAATTATTTTTATTTTGGTTATCATCTCATGTGATTATTGTTGTTGTAAATAATAGAAATAACGAAAATGCGGCCAAAAGCAAAACTGGATACTGGACTGCCTGCCACCCAAGAGGAGTTGGCACGACTCATAACCCAACACGTTAATACTGCCTTGGAACAGCGTAATGCTAACCAAAATGATGGCCAGAACGTGAATGCGGTACTCTCGGACAGGATCTTAGGGCGACACAGATTGGAACCCCTTCAGGTAAAATAATGATCGGAAAGTTTTGGTTGTTCACCTGTTATGATCTCATTGGAACGTATTCCTGATTTCTATTAATCGTATGAATAGTGCACCGGAGCGTACACAAAACAATCCAGGGTTGTAGCCCAAGTTCATTTACTGGTGTTCTATGCAATGATGTGACATCGATATGTGTGATATCAGGCTGTCAAAATGAGTCGGTTATCCGAGTGTTTCAGCGATCTGAACCCAGAACTGGAGATTAAAAGAAGCGCAAACCCGAGAGCTCCAAGAAGACTCCCGAAGTTGGAAGTAGGAAGAAACGCAACTTGGAGAAAGCAAGTGTAGCAAACCCTAAAGAGTCAGGAAAGGGTAAGGACGGCGATGGACAAGAGAAGTGCGCCAGATGTAGCCGAACTGGACATGTGACTTCCTAGTGTTACGCTAAGAGTACATTGGATGGAGCTGCGCTTGAAGGATGCTTTACATGCGGTGGACAAGGACACTACAAAAGGGAATGCCCGAAATCGAAGGGAAAGAACGTTAAGAGCAATTCTGTTGGGACAAGTATCGGAAAGGCAAGTGAGAGTCCTGCTACCGTTACCGGTATGTTTCGAATCAAAAGCCAATCTAGGTTCATACTTATAATACTAAAGATGACTTGAGTTTTGTTCGAAAAACTATGAACCATTGTTGTGTTCACCTACAAGTAAGCTAAGTATAAAGTGTCTGATAGAACTAATAGTTGGTAAATTGATAGAAACTAGCGAGGTCGTTCGTGGTTATAGTATTTAGTTAGGCGATTGTAGTTCTAGAGATTGTTTTGCTATCAGTGAAGCTGAGAAGCTTTGACGAAGATGTAAGAATGAATTCACTTTTTGAGGATGAAGTGGGGACTATCGCTCGAAGAAGCTAGTTGGAATATTTCATCCTGTAGACAATGGAAAGGCGGAAGCTGTTCGCGGGCATCGATTGAGTCGAGTGTTGAGTGTTAATAGTCGAGAGTGGTCAGTGTGGTGAGGATGCTGAGTTGTTGTGAAAGGACTATCCTGTGTTTTCAGTGAGTATGATGGATGCGAAAAACGAATGTAGGAACGTCAGAGAGATTTCTATCAATCACAACTATCCGGAAGTATTCCTAAAAAGACTTACCTGGATCTTCCCTGCGAGATGGATCGAATTCCGAATCGATCTAACTCACGGTGTTGCGCCAGATTGCACAATCTTCTTCTAGATTAAGCACCGCCTGAAATGATAGAAATGACGAGATAGTTTTAAGAGATTTTGGACAAGGGTTTCATTTGATTGAGCTTTTCGCCTTAAGATGCATCTGCTTGAATGGGATAAAGAAGAATGAATTCTTCAGGATATGTGTGGACTTCAGAAAGCCGAGCAAGTTGACTATCAAGAATCGGTACCTTAATACCGAGGATTTAACAATTTGTTCAATCAGGCTACCGGGACTCAGCCGCTATACAAGGAATCGATATACGACTAGGATATTATCAGTTGAAGGTTGCTACAAAGAGATTTTGAGGACTGCTTTTCAAACGTGATATGGCCATTACGAGATATTAGTCATGCCCTTTGATTAAATTAATGTGCCATTTAAATTCATAAATCTCATGAACAGGAAATGGAAACCCTAATCAAGTAAGTTCGTGATAACAGTCATCGACGACATGTTTGTCTATACACGAACCAAATAGAATTATAAGTCACGTTTGAAGTTAACAATGGAATTGGAAAGGATGATGAAAGTATGCTTGTAGATCAGTTTGAGATTGGGAAGCGTGTATCATGGACTTAGAAGGAAGTTAAGATACTCACATGCCCTTGGTAGAGATATCTTATAACAATACTTAACACGCTAAGTATTTAGGTTGCTCAGTTTGAGGCCACGCATGGATGAAGAGTTGATCATCACTACGTGGAGCTAATGTGTCAAAGGACAATTAACCAGACCTTAGTTTATCTAGGAAACCAGCGACAGGATTTGCCTAGATCGAGGGAAGGTTAAAGGTTGCCAATTGATCAAAAGAAGAATTACATGGACAATTGAAGATTTAGTTCAGTTAAAGGAATTATATTGAGAGATGCTATAGGGTTTAGCAGAGGAAAGAAAAGCTGAGCCACATTGACTTGGTCCTTCGAGAGCCCATCTTGAGTTGGATCAGTTGCATAATGGCTCAAGTTACTATCAGAAATGAGTGGTGTACATGATGTACTATTCGGATGCATTTGAAGAAGTGTATATTGGGTGATACACTAATTTTGCGCTTTGTGAAGATTGTTTGGGAGATAAACGGAGGTTTATCGAAGCATCGAAGAAGCAGTGCGTATAGCTAGAAGGTTATGTTACTAAACCGGAAGGGCGATTTCAGCATTCCAGCAGTATCTACGAATTATAGGTCGTGTAACCGGAGGATACCCGAAATGGTGGAACTTTAACTTGAATCTTCTTGATTTAGATCTTGTGAATGTTAGACCCTGGAGAGGATGTGTGTAATATAGATCTACGGGGATGATTCGTAAGAATCCAAGTTTCTTGCAGAAACTATAAGACTATATTCAATAGATTCGTTTTTGTTATTCTTATTTAGTGCGAAAACAAAACCTGTAGAGTAAAAATTTCGGGGACGAAATTTCCTAAAAAGGGGGAGACTGTGACACCCGGCCTTTCAGGCCATACCGTACAATTGTAACACGTGTTGTGAATAGGTAACATGGCTAAATTTTACTGGTTATGATGTTTATATGTGAAATTTAATGTGTTGGTAAAATTAAACTTTGATAAAAAATTATGTTGGCAACGGTAAGATAAACGCTTATCGCGTAACGGTTAAAATGCGAAACGAACGTCGGTGTCCACCCGATCTGTGTTAAAATCCTAAAAATAGTCTGTTATGATTAGAATAAATATTTTCATCATATTCGTGAGGAAAAATAAATTAAAACGCTAAGAAACTCTATTTTCCAAGTTTAAGCGTGTACCGCGCGATATAGCGCGTATACCGACAAAATACTGTCAACATAGCCCGTCAAGGCAACTGGTAATCATTATAGCAACACTTTGATAAGTTTATTCTTACATAATGACAAAAATATATAAAAACGCCTAAATTCCTATTTTTGCGATTTTAAGCGCGTACCGCGCAGCACAGCACGCATACCTGCCATATGCCGACAACATAGCCAGTCCGGGCAAACAAAATATTGTCCCGTAATATTTTGGTAGGTTTACTTTTTTAGAGCGTTAAAAATAATTTAAAACGCACTAAAACGGGTTTAAAACGCTAAATAAAATACCCGGTATTCAGTAAAATACTTGTTTTATTCATTAAATCTACATATGTGTATATATATATATATAATTATGTGTGTATTAGGAGAGAGAGAGGACAAGGTGGCGGCCTTGGAGGCCACCTCTCTCTTGATGTTGCCACTTGTTGGACATGGAAATATGGAATGATGATTAAGCCTGTAAACATTTCCAATATCTTACACCTTCCAAGATCATAGTCAAAGCAACACTCAAACTCTCTCTCTCTCTAAAAATCTCGGCCGAAACCCCCTATACACTCACACTTTCAAAAATTTCGATTCATTCCATGAAGATTCAAGGGTCTTTCAAGGTGATTTCAAGCTAAAAGGGGTATTTGGAAGTGATTTCAAACAAGAACAACCTCCATCATATCATCTATTCTCAAAAACCCATCTAAAATCTTGAAGGTATAAAAACTTATTTTATAGACTTTGTTTTGATTCTTGATGTTCTTGATAGTGATGGAAGTTTCTCTTGATCCTGAGTTTAATCACAAACTTGAAACATAAAACAAATGGGTTTTATTTGAAATGAAATAAAATGGATGAATGTGTATGTATATGTACGGCCGAAGGTATATGTGTGTGTGTATATAATTATGTTTTGATTTTATTGAATGGTACTTGAAAAACATAAGTCTTGAATGTTTGATTACATGCAAGAATCAAAAGTTGTCATAATGAATGTTCTAAAAGGAGTTTTATGATTAAAAGGGACTTGTTAAAAGTAAACTTTTGGAAGTTTATATGTATGCATATGTGTATGCATGCATGTAATTTTTGTCATATGTACATAAATGTAAGAATACTTGCATTTATGTATGTGTGATTAGATGATTATGGATGATATATGTTATGATTTGTAAGAACATGGAGTTAATGTGTTCTTAGTTGCATTTAAGATCATGTAGGATGATGATATGATATGAGTGCACTAGATGGACATATTTAGACATGCATGATGATTGATGCTCATAAAAAGAAGATTTAATTATGATTTGATAAAAATGAACTTTAATCAGATTTTAAACATTAGAAATGTAAATATTTGAAGTATTTAGTGACATGTAACTTTGTCATAATGTTTGCTAGCTTTGCATGTTGTACTTGGTGCATTAAAAGTTGTAAAATACGTGAAATCGCATGAGTTATGTGACTTAAATAAAACTGCACTAATCTGATTATAACTACTATTTTAATCAGTAAATAACATGTATTGTGTTAAAATATCAAGTTGTTTCGAGTTGGGATGGTTATGGTAACGTTTAACACAAAACTATGCGTTAAAACGGTCAAAAATCGGCTTTTCGGGTGATTTTTGTAAAGCTGATTTAGATCATTAAATAAACTAATGTTTTTAGTTTAAAAACAATTATTTTAACTAATTTTAAGTTTACTTGATGTTTGGCTGGTCATACGTGACTTCCGACGCCCGAAAACGTTACCGAATCGCTAAAATACGCGTTTATCAATGAACATTAGTATGGGTAAATTTTGAGTGAACCTTATGTGATAAAATGTGTTAAGTGATTTAAACATGTAAATGTGATAATATGTTAAGTGTTAATTTGATAATGGGAAATTTAGACTATGCACGTATGCATGTACGTTTTGTGCGGTAGAAACGGCAAAATTGCGTTAAATGTGTAACTTGTTTGTCGAGCATGAAATTTGGTACATATGAGTTGTTTTATGTATATTTGCTTTAAAAATGACAAAATAGATAAGTTAGTAATATTTTGCTTGTTCGGTGTTAATTTCTATGAACGTTTATGTATAAATATTACGCCGCGCAAATCATAGATATATTACGTATGAACGGGAGAGTTAACGGATTTACACAATAATGGTCACCAAGAAAATCGTTCAAGTCGCAAAATTAATATATATATATATATATGTATGTATGTATGTGGATTCATATATATATTAACATGCCAACATAATAAAAAATGGTAACTTTTCGAGAAAATCTCAAAGTTATGTGATAATTCTAAGAAACGGAGAAACTTAGGATTTTTGTGTTAAATATATATTGATTTAGAATTGTTCCTATATTAGGACGTATATAAAAATCAATCTCTGGGATTGCGATATTAAAATACGCACCCAAAGGTGAGTGTCACTAAACCTCTCTTTTTACTGTTTTGTATATATTTTGGGTGTGATAACCCTCACTAAACCAGGTATCCGTACGACTTGATTAATAATTAATTACTACTAAATTACTGTGCTTACTTGAATTTATGGATAAACTGGTACTTGAATGCTGATACATGTACATACTTGCATCATACTCTATTTACTGTCACTACATTATTTACATGCTGAACCTTAGTGACAAACATGATGCACAAAAGCACAGTAGCACAATGAACGGATAACCTATTGAACGTGCTGTCATAACTAGCACCAGGCAGATACTGCCTCTAAGGCCTGTATGAGCCCAAGATAGTTTACTACACAAATAGTGAGTGTGGAGATACAAGGGTTGTAGAACTGCGTCTCTAGGAATAAGTTACAGTGACAGGATGTGCCAAAAACGTACTCTAAGTACAAAACTCAGCACTTTAACTAAAAATTCAGCTTCTAGCTAACCAATAAAGTGCTAAAACATAAGAAAAATATTACTAGACACTTTCCAAAGTGTCGGGAATAAGTTGTGTCACTAAAATTGATAATAACGACACTTTAAAGCTTTGTTAAACGCTTTAACGGATTACTATCCAACCGAACAACCGGACTTTACCCGGGACATGAAAATATTGCCATTAACATCGTTTATCTTTTTCTGAGCCAGTTAGGGTCCCCGAATACCCTAACACCCACTGTAATGCACAACACACTAGTAGTCGGGTTAATCCCTAAACTAACTTAACTTAACCTAACTAATATCTAATGTTTAGTTGAAATCTAACTAGGTAACCCCCCCCCCTCCAACGATTTCGGTCACAATGTGACCCCCATGGTACATCACTTGATTATTTTAATCCTTCTTGTCCCATATCAAGAAAGCATTGCATCCTTTGGATAATAATCTTGAAATTGCCTATAAGATCACCACTTAACACATAACTTTCTCACACTTAACATCTCACCACAAAACACTCCCTCTCTCTCAAAGAGCTCTCGGCCGAACTCCCCTATACCACCCATCCATTTTTCGAGTCTTGATCATCTTATTCCAAGTTCATACAAGTGTTAAGGATCATGTACGAGGAGGCTTGGTGCATTCGGAAAGCGAAGGACCTCACCCTATTGCTTTTATCCACTCATTTTGCGACTAGAATCTTCCCTAGCCTCGAGCTAGTAGTAAGTTACTATAATCACACTCTCGAACTATTTTAAGGTGGTTAAAATGATATGTAACGGTTAAAACTCGTAAACACGCAAGATGATACATAAAAGTCTACTAAAAATACTAAAAGTGATGGTTAAAAGCTAGATTGTTGTGTAAATCATGTAGGATTTGTTTTGTGTTGTTATTTAGGCCCGATCTATGTTGTGGTAGCTCGGATCATCGTTTAACCCAGATTGGTCATGATCATGGATCATGACATAGAGCTTGTTTAAAGTGTAACAAGGGTTAAGTGATGAAACTCTACCACCGAGAAACTTGAACTTGTGTAAAAGCGACTTTACTTATGAAATAGTGTTTAAAACTAGTAGATCTACGGATCTACAAGCGATATTTTCAAAGGACCAAGTGTCCAAGAAATCATATTTTTCTAAAGCCGGATCTTACATGAACAAGAATGGTTTGTAAAACACACAAGTGTGTAAACACTTGTGTAACACTAAGTTTCGACAAAGAACTAGTTTTGTCAAATTTTACAATAAGTTGTAAAGATGGAATTTCTTTAAAGACGAGGTTTTTACGAAACCGGATTGATGTATATAAAGATCCACTAAAAGTAATGAAACTTACTTCAAAGTTTTGGAAAACTACAAGTTCATGTGATTCTTGCGATTTACATATTTATTGACTAGTTTGTTGCTTTGAACGTTGTTTTGATTGAATGAGAAAATTGTTGGTTTGATTCATAAAAGAAAATGATACGCTTGAAAGCGTGGCCACCTCCAGTTACAGAAGAAACTCTGGCGAAATTTTTCCAAAAAAACCTAACACTTAGAAATATTTTCACTACAAGTGTTAGAAATACATTTTGACATGTTTACAAATTATAGATTTCGCCACGACTTTATTTACAAAATATCGGAGGTGGGATTTCACGAAATAAAACTTGGTAAATATATATATTTAGTATATATTTTTCATAACGTCATTTGTTAAGTGTTTATGATTATTTTGTGAAATATACAAATATTATTTTTAGGGTAAAAAATAATATTATCATGTTAACGACTCCAAAATAATACGAACGCCTTCGCAATAATTATTTAAGTTACACCGGTAATTATTATTACCACTCGATCTTTAAAACGTAACTTACGCATTTAAGGAAATATTTATGAATGCGTATTTTTGTCAACGTATTATTTTGGGGAAAATTATATGTATTAAAATATAATATTTTTGGGAAGAATATTTATATTTTGGAATAAGAAGTAAAATATATATATATATTAAGTGAGACTTAATAATATATTCCAAAGCTATACGAACGCACATGTATTAAATCCCCCATCCTTGGGAAGGAAAATAATTACCAAGTATATACAGAATGTAAACACGAAATAGTTGTCTAACTATTTCCCAAAAACTTAAACCATAAAGCTAAGGCACGGCCGTCCGTCTAATAGAGTTAGTACGTGTAGGTCGTCGCACCGCTGCTTGATCAGGAGATATACTTGGTAGAGACGCACCACGGTGAGTTCATGTCCCCTTTTCTTTTAACTGTTTTCAGTTTTCTAAACTGCGGGGGTGAAATACATGTTACAATGTTTACGAATACTTTATACATGGTATGGTTAGCGTAAGGAGGTTTACTACTTAGATCATGTGAGTGGGTAGGCGGAAACTTGAGGCCATTAATCCTCAGGGTAGGACCGAGGGACAGGAGCGGTAGATCTACTTGGGTGTAGCGAGCCCAGCCCCAGGCCCAACAGTACGGACCTCGGGGTGACTTTGTGCCCAACGCATAAATCCGCTAGGTTTGAGTCTCCCTACTTGCACTTCACACATATCAATGGCCTTGCAAACCATTGGTGATCTCTTTTTCCTTATTTGCTACATACCAGGATTATTTATACATACAAAGGTTTATCTACTCACTTACACATGAACTCGCTCAACATTGTTGTTGCTTTTTCCAACTTACATGTATTTCAGGAAATTAAAGGATCTGGCGTGGTATGTTGTGTTTTCCCGCTGCATATGGGTTCCGAGGTCATCCCGATTTAGGAAATGTGACTTTTTCCTGGACGAGTCACAAATCTTAAACTGCGTTTTATCCATATTGATGTCTTCCAAACAATATTTTATGTTATGTTGTTGTAGTTTCCAAGACAATGTTGTGTTACGTTTGTTTTAAAGCTTAATCCTATGGATGATCTTGCATGGTTTTTATTTCATGTAGCTTGTTATGGTTAAGCTATGGTATTAAGAAGTCACACCAAAATTAACCACGCTTCCGCAAAGCCAGGGTGTGACAGCTTGGTATCAGAGCTCTGATCATAGCGAACTAGGATTCCTTCTCGAGTCTAGACTATGATCACTAGGGCTCTCACGAAAACATTTTTACTGCATACCACTTAAGTCCAGATCCAAAACGTTTTTATAAACAAATGTTGAGCACATTTTCTTTATTATTTATAGGCTCAGTCTGGGAGGCTGAGGCTCGGTCTGGGAGGCCGAGGCTCGGTCTAAGAGATCGAGGTAGTTGTCTAGTGGGACTAGAAGGAGCAGTCTGAGAGGCAGGGAGAATTTGGCTAGTGGGACTAGGAAGAGCAGTCTGAAAGGCTGGGAGAATTTGGCTAGTGGGACTAGAAAGAGCAGTCTGAGAGGCTGGGAGAATTTGGCTAGTGGGACTAGAAAAGTTAGTCTGGGAGGCTAGGAGGCTAGTGGGACTAGGAGAATTATTTGATTGCTTAATTGGTGACTAATGTGTTTAGCTGATTGTTTGGCTGATTATTTGTGCATATTTGTGTTTATGTTACAGACACATGGACTCGTCCGGCACTAGTGATTCAGACACCACAGGCCCTAGACCCATAGTATCCGACGACCTAGAGTCTTCAGAGCGCGAGGTTCACACATCCGACGTTACTAGCACAGACGAGGATGACTTTCAGCCCTTTGCGTTACCTGACGAGGCTGTTAAGCTCGCTGATGGCCCTTTGGCCGGGGACCTACCGCTTGTAGAGGTCCCTGCTCCCGTACCACTTGCTTCATATCCTGCGTACGATTTACTTCTCGATGCTGACGCCGATGGCGACATCGATCTGTTTGATGATGAGCCCCTAGAGGATGAGGTTCAGGGCGAGGCCCTTCTAGCTGCTGGAGATCTTTTGTTGATCGCAGATGCTCCCGCTGAGGAGTCACCTGCTCACTCTCCGGTCCCAGACTCTTTCGAGTCTGTGGCCACCGCACCTTCACACACTCAGAGTGTGCAGCACTTCTCTCACGGTTCAGACCCAGATAGAGCATCCTCTGTAGCCCCTGCTCCGAGCTTTGCTTTCGACCACGATGTTGAGGAGGATTCCGATCCTGTCTTTCCCCCAGGATTCGACCCAGACCAGGAGATAGAGTTCATCCACTTGGATCAGCCTATGGTTGACCCGGTAGACCCAGTTGACCCTGCATTCGCTGACGATGCAGATCTTGATATGGAGTTCGTTGATCCCGAGCCTGCCGTGGCCCTTGAGCCGGTAGCTGCTCCTGACCCAGTGTTTGAGCATGACCCTGTTCATGCTGGCGCACTCATTATCGATCCTATGATTGCTGACCCACCCATTGATGACCATCCTGTTGATGCTCCGTTGTTAGAGGGCGATCATGTCATTGCTGCTGATCATGTTGATCCCCCACTTATCTCTGATGTACCTGTTGACCCTCTTATTGCACCCCACCATGATCCTATGCCTGTTCAGTTTGATCGTGCACTTTTTGAGGCACAGATGGACCCACGAGATAAGCACGCCCAGCATGGGAGGATTCCTGCTGATGATGAGATTCCACCTATTCCCCCTCCTGCCATCGATACACGTCACGTTGATACCTCTTTTACATTCCCTCAGTTCACACCTCCAGCTCGACCTGGAGAGGGTTCTTCGGCTCATCCTTTTGGACATGTACCGGTATTTATCCCAGTTATACCACCGTCTTCTACTACTATTCCCCCTGTTCCACCATTTCCTGTATCACCTTTCGATCCAGCCAGCGAGCCATTCCTTTGGTCGTCACCACCTGTTATGCCACCGATCGACCCCTACCATCCTTTCCATATGGGGTATTCCATTGAGGACGTTTTGATGTCATTTGTTGTCCAGCACGAGGCACACACACGGCGCATTCAGGAGCTTGAGAGAGCTCAGCCGCCGCCGTGCCAGTGTCAGGGTCAGACCCACCCTATTTCTTCGCAGCACCCTCGACCTTTACCACCGAACTATGCTGCATGCCTTTTGGCACTAGAGCAGCAGGTTGCTTCTTTCTTGCGTACCCAGAGAGCCATGGAGGAGGACTGGCTCCAGTTGCGTCGTTTGTTCTACACCCATTTTCCCCCTCCTCCACCGCCATCAGTGTAGAGCTCTTCAGTACCGTATGGGTAGACGTTGGTGAGAAGACCGCGATTGCTTTTGACTGCACAGCATTTTTGGAGACTACATTCTGATTCTGACTTTTGTTGACATGTATATGGGATGTATTGACACTGATTTGATATAGTTTTGGACTAGGGTGATGTAGCCCTTAGTCACTGATGATGACACTATGATGTACTTGTACACTTACTATGTGGTCTCGATATATGGCAATCGCAGTATTCTCATCATATTCGATGTTTGATTGGTTATTTATATTTTATAACATGGGATGTTGTGTGATTGATATGATTGTAACATGGGATGTTATGTGATTGGTCTATTTGTAACATGAGATGTTATGTACTATTAATATCATTATATACGTACGCTTTATTATGGCCTGACCAACGTGAACACATCTTTTAGAAGATGCCGAGACGTCAAACGCCGATGCCTACCAATGAGGCAGAACTCCAGCAAATCATCGCTGCTGCCATGGCGCAATACGCCGCCTCTCAAGGAGGGACTAGTGGAAGTAACTCTGGCAATACTGGCAACAACAATCCACCTCACGGTAATACTAAGTCATCAAGACATACCATGACCTAATTGGATATCTTCAGTAGGGATGCTAATGCCGTTCATATGTTGTAACGCATGTGCAGGGTGCACCTACAAGCAGTTTCTAGACTGCAAGCCTGTCAACTTTGATGGCACAGGAGGTGCTGTCGCCTTTGTTCGTTGGGCCGAGAAAACTGAATCTGTTCTTCGCATGAGCAAATGTGCACCAGACCAGCAAGTCACCTATATTTCAGGGGTATTCTTGGATGGAGCCCTATCTTGGTGGAATTTGCAAGTGCAGACTCTTGGAGAAGCTGCTGCCTACGCACTAACCTGGACCGAACTGAAGGAACTTATGCGCAAAAAGTACTGCTCTCGCGCTGAGATCCAAAGATTGAAAACTGAATTCTGGCATTTGAAGATGGAAGGTCCAAAGATCACGGAATACGTTCAGAGGTTTCATGACTTATCGCATGTGGTACCCTATATGGTCACTCCAGAATTTAAGCGGATTGAACGCTTCATTTGGGGTTTAGCTCCCCAAATCATAAGCATGGTGACCTCCTCCAAGCCCGCAACAATTACTAAGGCGATTGATCTGAGCGTGGCTCTCACAGAGGAGGCTATCCGCCTGAACAAGTTCGATGAGAACGAGGCAAAGAAGAAAGAGACTCACGTCGAGTCGTCCGGAGGTAACAAGCGAAAGTTCTCGAGCTTCAAGCAAGGCACCAGTGGTGTGGTTAAGAAAGGAGAATCAAGCACGCCAGCTCAGGTTACAGCTGGTAGTGGAAGGAAAGGAAAAGGATATATGGGCACCCAACCCAAGTGTAATACCTGCCAGCGACACCATTCTGGCCATTGTAGTGTGAAGGTATGTGAAGCATGTGGAAAACCTGGCCACTTGAAGGAATCTTGTTGGGCCACTGTTGGCCAGGGAGGCTAGGGAGGATTCGAAAACAGAAACAATAACCGGGGTGGAAATGGAAACCGCCCACAAGGAAACATTGGAGGAAATGGGAATCGAGGCAACAATGCGAATCAAGCGGGCGCTGTGAATCGTAACCAGAGGAATAATCAAGCTGGTGGAAACGGGCAAAGACCTAGATGCTTTAACTGTGGTGATGTTAGGCACTACAAGAGAAACTGCCCAGAATTGAACCAAGCCCGTGGAAGAGTGTTCAATATCGAAGCAAGGGAAGCACGCCAAGATCCCAATGTCGTTACTGGTACGTTCCCTGTCAATCAACGCTATGCATCCGTTTTATTTGATACTGGCGCCGATTATAGCTTCGTATCGTTAGAATTTAAGAATATGCTTGGGTTAGCCGCTAGCAAGTTAGATATTCCGTGCTCAATCGAATTGGCTAATGGGAAGTTAGTAGAAGCCAATGAATTTGTCAGAGGCTGTGTGATCGAATTAGGAGAGCGTGAGTTTGCTCTGGATCTACTACCAGTCCAGTTGGGAAGCTTTGACGTGGTGGTAGGAATGGATTGGTTATCAGGCAACAAGGCTGAGATAGTTTGTCACGAAAAGGTCGTTCGTATCCCAATCGAAGATGGCGAAACAATTGTGGTTCACGGAGAGAAGCGTGATACGCCGTTAAGAATTATCAGCTTCCTCAAACCGCGAAAGTGTTTGCAGAAGGGATGTGCTACCTTTCTGGCACACATTGTAGATAAGAAAGCTGCAGAACCAAAAATCGAAGACATCCCTGTCGTGAGGGAATATCCAGAAGTCTTCCCGAAGGACTTGCCTGGACTGCCACCTCAGAGGCAAGTGGAGTTTCACACCGATTTAGTCCCAGGCGCCGCGCCTGTGGCTAAGGCACCTTATAGACTTGCCCCTTCTGAGATGCAAGAATTGTCGACACAACTTCAAGAGTTGTTAGACAAGCGATTCATCCGACCAAGCTTTTCACCTTGGGGAGCTCCAGTTTTGTTTGTCAAAAAGAAGGACGGTAGTTTTCGTATGTGCATTGACTACCGAGAGTTGAATAAGCTGACGATCAAGAATAGATACCCTCTGCCAAGGATCGATGATCTATTCGACAAACTGCAAGGTTCAAGCTTTTACTCTAAGATCGATCTTCGATCTGGATACCATCAGTTAAGGATACAGGAGGAGAGTATCCCGAAAACAGCCTTCAGAACTCGTTATGGACACTACGAGTTCCTAGTTATGCCGTTTGGGTTAACAAACGCACCTGCAGTGTTCATGGATTTGATGAATCGAGTGTGCAAGCCGTACTTAGATAAGTTCGTGATTGTGTTCATCGATGATATCTTGATTTATTCAAAGACGAAGGCTGAGCACGAACAGCATTTAAGAGCCATTTTGGAATTGCTGAAGAAGGAACAGCTGTATGCCAAGTTCTCTAAGTGCGAGTTTTGGCTACGAGAAGTCCCGTTCCTTGGACACGTGGTGAATGGAGATGGAATCCACGTGGATCCAACCAAGATCGAAGCGATTAAGAATTGGGAAACGCCAAAGACGCCAACCGAGATTCGACAATTCTTGGGTTTGGCTGGCTATTATCGGAGATTCATCAAGGATTTTTCAAGAATCGCTCAACCATTGACGCTCCTCACGCAGAAAGATAAGAAGTTTGATTGGGGAATCAAACAGGAAGAAGCATTCCAGATATTGAAGGATAAGCTCTGCAATGCGCCAATCTTAGCACTACCGGAAGGTACAGATGATTTTGTGGTATACTGCGACGCTTCGCGTCAAGGATTGGGTTGCGTGTTGATGCAACGCCAAAAGGTTATTGCTTACGCATCGCGTCAACTGAAAGTTCATGAAAAGAACTATACCACACATGATTTGGAACTTGGCGCAGTGGTTTTTGCATTAAAGATCTGGAGACACTACCTTTATGGTACGAAATGTACGATCTTCACAGATCATAAGAGCCTACAACACATATTCAATCAGAAGGAGTTGAATATGAGGCAAAGACGATGGGTTGAGTTGCTGAATGATTACGACTGCGAAATAAAGTATCATCCAGGGAAGGCGAATGTGGTCGCCGATGCCCTAAGTCGAAAAGAAAGGATCAAGCCCATATGGGTTAGGGCTTTAGAAATGATTATTCAGACCGATCTTTCCTTGCGCATTCGTGCCGCGCAGAAAGAAGCTCTCAAGGAAGGGAACCTTGAAGAAGAATATCTCCGTGGGATGGAGAAGCTATTGGTACCAAACGAGGAAGGAACGTTATGTTTTGAGAAAAGGATTTGGGTTCCTCTGTTTGGAGGTTTGAGGAAAGTTATTTTTGATGAGGCACACAAATCGCGGTACTCTATCCACCCAGGAGCGGATAAGATGTACCAAGATCTTAAAGATTATTATTGGTGGCCTAGGATGAAGGGCGATGTTGCTGTTTATGTGAGCAAATGTTTAACGTGCGCTAAAGTGAAAGAGGAATACTAGAAGCCTTCAGGACTTCTGCAACAACCAGAGATTCCCAAGTGGAAATGGGAACAAATCTCCATGGACTTTATTACAAAGTTGCCAAGAACGCCAAGAGGCCATGACACTATTTGGGTAATAGTGGACCGATTAACGAAATCTGCACATTTCTTACCTATCAGGGAGAAGGATAATACGAGCAAGTTGGCTGAAATTTACATGAGAGAAATTGTTACGCGCCATGGAGTACCTCTCTCAATCATCTCTGATAGAGACGGAAGGTTCGTATCAAGGATTTGGCAATCCTTCCAAGAAGCTTTTGGCTCACAACTAAATTTGAGCACCGCATTTCACCCGCAGACCAACGGGGAAAGCGAACGGACGATACAAACTTTGGAAGACATGCTGAGAGCGTGTGTTATGGATTTGGGCGGTAGCTAGGATAAGCATTTGCCTTTGGTTGAATTTTCATACAACAACAGCTACCACACCAGTATTGGAGCCGCGCCATTTGAAGCTTTATATGGACGCAAGTGCAGGTCACCGCTTTGTTGGTCTGACGCAGGTGATAGACAATTGGTTGGTCCTGATATGGTCCAGGAAACCACGGATAAGATTGCACAGATCCGAGATCGCATCAAGGCGGCTCGTGATCGTCAAAAATGTTACGCGGACCGAAGAAGGAAACCTCTAGAGTTTGAGGTAGGAGATATGGTCTTGTTGAAAGTATCACCCTGGAAGGGTGTGGCACGCTTCGGGAAGCGTGGAAAGTTGAATCCGCGGCATATAGGTCCGTTCAGAATTTTGGAAAGAATTGGGCTAGTAGCATACAAACTGGACTTACCTGCTGAACTAAATGGAGTTCACGATACATTTCATGTATCCAATCTGAAGAAAAGTCCATCTCAAGATACCGTTGTCATTCCTACCGACGAGATTCATGTTGACGACACGCTCCACTCCGTTGAAGAACCTGTTGAGGTTACGGATTGGAAAGTGAACAAAAGCCGCCGGAGCAGTGTCAAACTCGTCAAAGTCAGATGGAATGCCAGGCATGGTCCTGAATACACCTGGGAGCGTGAGGACCGGATGAAAGAAAAGTACCCCCACTTATTTCCCCAGAACCCTGCAACTAGAAGCAGAACTTAAAATTTCGGGACGAAATTTTTCTAACGGGGGGAGAATGTGACAACCCTCACTAAATCAGGTATCCGTACGACTTAATTAATAATTAATTACTACTAAATTACTGTGCTTACTTGAATTTATAGATAAACTGCTACTTGAATGCTAATACATGTACATACTTGCATCATACTCTATTTATTGTCACTACATTATTTACATGCTGAACCTTAGTGACAAACATGATGCACAAAAGCACAGTAGCACAATGAACGGATAACCTATTGAACGTGCTGTCATAACTAGCACCAGGCAGATACTGCCTCTAAGGCCTGTATGAGCCCGAGATAGTTTACTACACTAATAGTGAGTGTGGAGATACAAGGGTTGTAGAACTGCGTCTCTAGGAATAAGTTACAGTGACAGGATGTGCCAAAAACGTACTCTAAGTACAAAACTCAGCACTTTAACTAAAAATTCAGCTTCTAGCTAACCAATAAAGTGCCAAAACATGAGAAAAATATTACTAGACACTTTCCAAAGTGTCGGGAATAAGTTGTGTCACTAAAATTGATAATAACGATACTTTAAAGCTTTGTTAAACGCTTTAACGGATTGCTATCCAACCGAACAACCGGACTTTACCCGGGACATGAAAATATTGCCATTAACATCGTTTATCTTTTTCTGAGCCAGTTAGGGTCCCCGAATACCCTAACACCCACTGTAATGCACAACACACTAGTAGCCGGGTTAATCCCTAAACTAACTTAACTTAACCTAACTAATATCTAATGTTTAATTGAAATCTAACTAGGTAACCCCCCCCCTCCAACGATTTCGGTCACAATGTGACCCCCATGGTACATCACTTGATTATTTTAATCCTTCTTGTCCCATATCAAGAAAGCATTGCATCCTTTGGATAATAATCTTGAAATTGCCTATAAGATCACCACTTAACACATAACTTTCTCACACTTAACATCTCACCACAAAACACTCCCTCTCTCTCAAAGAGCTCTCGGCCGAACTCCCCTATACCACCCATCCATTTTTTGAGTCTTGATCATCTTATTCCAATTTCATACAAGTGTTAAGGAACATGTACGAGGAGGCTTGGTGCATTCGGAAAGCGAAGGACCTCACCCTATTGCTTTTATCCACTCATTTTGCGACTAGAATCTTCCCTAGCCTCAAGCTAGTAGTAAGTTACTATAATCACACTCTCGAACTATTTTAAGGTGGTTAAAATGATATGTAACGGTTAAAACTCGTAAACACGCAAGATGATACATAAAAGTCTACTAAAAATACTAAAAGTGATGGTTAAAAGCTAGATTGTTGTGTAAATCATGTAGGATTTGTTTTGTGTTGTTATTTAGGCCCGATCTATGTTGTGGTAGCTCGGATCATCGTTTAACCCGGATTGGTCATGATCATGGATCATGACATAGAGCTTGTTTAAAGTGTAACAAGGGTTAAGTGATGAAACTCTACCACCGAGAAACTTAAACTTGTGTAAAAGCGACTTTACTTATGAAATAGTATTTAAAACTAGTAGATCTACGGATCTACAAGCGGTATTTTCAAAGGACCAAGTGTCCAAGAAATCATATTTTTCTAAAGCCGGATCTTACATGAACAAGAATGGTTTGTAAAACACACAAGTGTGTAAACACTTGTGTAACACTAAGTTTCGACAAAGAACTAGTTTTGTCAAATTTTACAATAAGTTGTAAAGATGGAATTTCTTTAAAAACGAGGTTTTTACGAAACCGGATTGATGTATATAAAGATCCACTAAAAGTAATGAGATTTACTTCATAGTTTTGGAAAACTACAAGTTCATGTGATTCTTGCGATTTACATATTTATTGACTAGTTTGTTGCTTTGAACGTTGTTTTGATTGAATGAGAAAATTGTTGGTTTGATTTATAAAAGAAAATGATATGCTTGAAAGCGTGGCCACCTCCAGTTACAGAGGAAACTCTGGCGAAGTTTTTCCAAAAAAACCTAACACTTAGAAATATTTTCACTACAAGTGTTAGAAATACATTTTGACATGTTTACAAATTATAGATTTCGCCATGACTTTATTTACAAAATATCGGAGGTGAGATTTCACGAAATAAAACTTGGTAAATATATATATTTAGTATATATTTTTCATAACGTCATTTGTTAAGTGTTTATGATTATTTTGTGAAATATACAAATATTATTTTTAGGGTAAAAATAATATTATCATGTTAACGACTCCAAAATAATACGAACGCCTTCGCAATAATTATTTAAGTTACACCGGTAATTATTATTACCACTCGATCTTTAAAACGTAACTTACGCATTTAAGGAAATATTTATGAACGCGTATTTTTGTCAAGGTATTATTTTGGGGAAAATTATATGTATTAAAATATAATATTTTTGGGAAGAATATTTATATTTTGGAATAAGAAGTAAAATATATATATTAAGTGAGACTTAATAATATATTCCGAAGCTATACGAACGCACATGTATTAAATCCCCCATCCTTGGGAAGGAAAATAATTACCAAGTATATACAGAATGTAAACACGAAATAGTTGTCTAACTATTTCCCAAAAAACTTAAACCATAAAGCTAAGGCACGGTCGTCCGTCTAATAGAGTTAGTACGTGTAGATCGTCGCACCGCTGCTTGATCAGGAGATATACTTGGTAGAGACGCACCACGGTGAGTTCATGTCCCCCTTTTCTCTTAACTGTTTTCAGTTTTCTAAACTGCGGGGGTGAAATACATGTTACAATGTTTATGAATACTTTATACATGGTATGGTTAGCGTAAGGAGGTTTACTACTTAGATCATGTGAGTGGGTAGGCGGAAACTTGAGGCCATTAATCCTCAGGGTAGGACCGAGGGACAGGAGCGGTAGATCTACTTGGGTGTAGCGAGCCCAGCCCAAGGCCCAACAGTACGGACCTCGGTGTGACTTTGTGCCCAACGCATAAATCCGCTAGGTTTGAGTCTCCCTACTTGCACTTCACACATATCAATGGCCTTGCAAACCATTGGTGATCTCTTTTTCCTTATTTGCTACATACCAGGATTATTTATACATACAAAGGTTTATCTACTCACTTACACATGAACTCGCTCAACATTATTGTTGATTTTTCCAACTTACATGTATTTCAGGAAATTAAAGGATCTGGCGCGGTATGTTGTGTTTTCCCGCTGCATATGGGTTCCGAGGTCATCCCGGTTTAGGAAATGTGACTTTTTCCTGGACGAGTCACAAATCTTAAACTGCGTTTTATCCATATTGATGTCTTCCAAACAAGATTTTATGTTATGTTGTTGTAGTTTCCAAGACAATGTTGTGTTACGTTTGTTTTAAAGCTTAATCCTATGGATGATCTTGCATGGTTTTTATTTCATATAGCTTGTTATGGTTAAGCTATGGTATTAAGAAGCCACACCAAAATTAACCACGCTTCCACAAAGCCAGGGTGTGACATTGGGGGTGGAACACGTCGTTAAAAGGGTTTAATAATGTTTTTCGAAGTAATACATACCTTTTAATATAAAATATATATTTTCGTTGAAACAGACAAGATCATTCAAGTCAAGGAACAAGGTCTATTTATAGTGCAAGAAAGTGGAGGACTTTGCTTCATGGATGATGAATCAGAAGTGGCTCACTAAACCTAATGCTAATGGGTGAATCCTTAAGCAATCACATCTTGAAGGCCTCAACAACTGCTTAATCTGACAAACCCCGAGAGATAAAATAGATGAATTTTAAGTTATACGTTTCGATGTAAAACGTTTTTGATGAATGAATATTGTATGTGCGGTATTTCTTAAGTGAAACAAGACCGTACGGATTGGGGATGAATTCCGGACTGGGTCTCAACATTTGAGTGACAGGGGAATTCGTAAATCTTCGTGTATTAAATTGTCATATTAGTAGGATATATATATTGTACGTGAGGCAGACATCATATTGTTCTTCGAAAAAGAACCATGCGCCCATGATGTCGTTTAATCATTTAAGTAATGTACGCGAGGAATTGTTGGTAGATCTATCGGGTTGACAACCCCGTCATGACCGGTCGCCCCGTGTCAAGTTAAGCGACGAATTTTGATTCTGTTTATTGTCTAGCATTGATTATCCCTGCATGGTTAAAGACATCTTAACTATGTTGGACAACTTTTAAACTTTCTGGGACTTTTGTAATAAGATCCGCGAGGATCAAAGACATCTTAACTATGTAGTTGTGTCGTGTTTTAAAACGTAATGTTTAATAATTTATGTTTAAAATAAACCAATATGTCCAACAATAAAATGCATCGCTCGACAAGATATATGGGCACCAACTTCCGTCTTCACTACGTTTAATATTCTGCTGCGACGTTTTTGGGGTGTGACATTTAGATTCTTCAGTATTTACTGATTTTGTATTTACTGTTTCTAGCTACATTTTCAAGTTTGCTTTTTATTTTTTATTATTTATTTTTTTGGGTTTTTTATAATAATTTTTCAAAGTAATTTTATTATAGTTTGGGAGTTTTTTGGTGGCGTTTAACTGGATGATATCGTTTAAACAAGCATTTTGGCTGTTTTGGCGTTTTTATTATATATGGCACTTTTATTATATAACAATTAACTGAAAATGAAAATAAAAAAAGAGTACATAAACAATTGATCTTCCAAATCTTCTCTGTCTCCAGTCTCGTTCTTCTCTTTTTAGAATCATGTTAACTGGCTGGTTCGACTTTCGTATGATTCATTTTGTTTTTTTGCTTTTCAAGTAGTTTTTTGTGTTGCTGTTTGGAAGCACACAGTCTGACATCAACATCTTTTTCTTGAATATTTGTCTATCTCATGCAGCAAAATGTTATTGAGTTTATATCCTTCAGCCAACAATCTTGAATTTTTACAATCAACGATGTTTTATTTTTTAACTTTTTTGGCGTTTTACCGATAAAAAGAATGCCACGAAATAAGATCACCTTAAACCTCAAATTTTGATCATGCTAAAATCAATAATGTTTTGCTGTATAAGATGGACAACAATGTTAATCCTCGGTTAAGAAAGATAACTGACAATATTGTCCACCCCATACAACTAAACTTTATTGACAACAAACCTCAATAACGTTTTTGTATGTTTTGGCATTAGAAATTTGATGGAAGTTTAGGATAAGTCAATGAGATTTTACTCAATGAAATGGACTATATCCTCACTTGAGGATTTCAAAAAAAAACGTTTTTGGGGTTGAAGATATTTGATGTTTGGATTTTTTGGCGTTTCTAAGGCGAATGGGTTATATGAAATATGGCGTTTGGGTTTTTGTGTGTGTTTTTAACTGAAGGTCTGAGATGTTGTATATATAGGATTTTTTTGGTGGGTTTTTAGGCGGGATTTTACTATAATTAAGTTTGGCGTTTTATATTTAATGGCGTTTTACTTAAAATGGTCTGTGATTTTTGTTTTTAGCATTTTATTTCATGATTTGGCGTTTTGTGTGGAGTAGTCAAAAGACCCTTTTACCCTTAATGAAGCACGTTCACGTAATAAATTTGATGTTATTTACGAAAACGCCACCGCGCCAATCTAGTCTATAGATTGTTTTGATCGGATGATCATTAAGTGTTCTCATCGTTCTCACACTTTCTATCGTTTTCTCTAAATCCCAACCATATATATATATATATATAGGGTAAGGTTCCAGCGTGAACAACCTCCCAAGAGTGAACTGCGTGAACAAATCTTGACCGCTGATTAATATGATCTTGATTATTTAATGGGGTGGCATGATTGTAATTAATAGGTTAGATTTTATTGTTTTATTAAAATTAAAAGGGTAGAAGTGTAATTATAATATTTTGCTTATTTAAAACTAGGAAAGAAAATTATTTCCAATAATAAGAGAGTAAAACCCGTAAATATACCATGTATTATACACATGTGTACTATCGTGTTGGAATGTATAGAACAGTAGAACACAGCAATACACATGTGTACTACGGAGCTAAGACAACAATGTTGCGGGTCACATGTGTGCTATACCATGTATTATATACATGTGTACTATCGTGTTGGAATGTGTAGAACACAGCAGTACACATGTGTACTACGGAGCTAAGAGTTATACACAATAAAAAAGATGACTGAAAACTCTAGTTCAACCAAAAAAAGACTAAAACTATAATTCGAATCTTGCTACTATGACCAAAAACAATGACAATATTAAAATAAGTTAAGATTATCCTAACATATTAAAAAGGGGTAACTTTGTAGAATAGTAACCAAGTTTTAAAAGTGTTTCAATTAGATCACTCAAGTTTCAAAAGTGTTTCAATCAGGTCACTCAACATTCATTTTTCATTAAAATTAAGGGTCTTTTCATCCATTTCATAAGTAACCATGATGATGTGGATTTTTGTTTCTTTTTTCTCTTTTATTTGATGCTAACTTTGAGTGATAACGTGAATTTTAACTTGTTTTTTTAATTTTTAATGTAATTAAAGTGTTTTTATTTTTAATAAATATAATTTCATATATTAGAATAATATGATCCCAACATCTTATCCTTCATTTTTTTCTTGACCTATAGAAAAAGGGACATGAGTTGATTTGAATGTTAAGCTATCTAATTGGGACAAAAACGATCCGAGTGACCTAATGATGATTTAAATATGGAAGGATTTTGAAATTAATAAGACAATAATTTAAATTCAATATTTATATAAAGTTACAATCTTACCCTTATTAAATGTATATGGAATCAATGGTTCAGATCAGTTCACGCGGTTCACTCTTGGAAATTTGTTCACGTTTGAACCTAATCCTATATATATATATATATATATAGAAAAAGTATATCGTACATTACAGCTTAACGTACTTCACGTACAACAACGTGCGTGATTTGTTCTAGAACATGTGTGATTAATGTTTTCAATATGCGTGATTATTGTGTTTCAATATGCGTGATTTTGGATTTTTGAGTTATAACGTGCGTGATTTTAAAATGAACGTGCGTAATTACCTGTCTTACGTGATGTACGTTAAGCCGTAATGTACGTTAACCTTCCTCTATATA
Organism: Helianthus annuus; assembly: GCF_002127325.2. Classification (NCBI taxonomy): domain Eukaryota; kingdom Viridiplantae; phylum Streptophyta; class Magnoliopsida; order Asterales; family Asteraceae; genus Helianthus; species Helianthus annuus. The sequence continues at coordinate 135,693,472 of NC_035449.2, read as the reverse complement.
TATATATATATATATATATATATATATATATATATATATATATATATATATATATATATATATATATATATATATATATATATATATATATATATATATATATATATTAGTATCTTTTAAGTTTAACTTTTTTTTTACTGACTGATTAGGAAATTTTAAAATTAATAATAATCTGTCTCATTTGCTTAAAACCAAAAAACATTTTATCTTTTGTTATTATAATTATAGGATCCAGAGTAATAAATTCCACTTGAGATAACGAAGCCGCCCCTAATTTTATTTTGTTTGAAATTAAAAAACTAGAAAAATAAATGATAGATTGTGAAAATCGTTTCTGAGTTAACGAAACAATTTAAATGGGTTTTTAATAGAAATAATAACAAAATCAAAACATCATGTGTTTAGATAAAAAAAAAAGTAATTATTCCGGATGTAAATCAAATTAGTACAAACCTCATAAACATTTTACTCATCATTTTATTTGCAAAAGCCGAAAGGATACAATGGGACCTTTACCAACTTGACAATTTAATATGTCGGGAGCGTTGTCTTCACGTTCTCACTATTATATATATTACGTGTGAGATATTAATGTTTCTTAATTAGTTGATGCCCCGTCCGCGTTACAGGGCGATGGCCAAATAATGAGCGAGTGTTAGGCAGCTCATTGACACGAAAAACAATTAAATCGAGTCAACCAATTAAAACAAAACACTTTTTTAGTTTTGAAAAAAAAAATTAAAACAATGACAATATTGTAATTTTTAACTGAGGGAAAGTTGTATTTTTTGACTGAGGAAAAATCGTAATTTGCCAAAAGCTAAAGTAATGGCAGTACTGTAAATTTGAACCAGGGGCAAAGTTGTAAATTTTCACAGGGGCAAATTCGTAATTTTGAACTTGGGGTAACACCTAATGTAAATTTGAACTAAGGGCACAATCGTAATTTTAAGCTGGAGGCAAAAACACAATTTTATTTTGAACCGAGGGCAAAATCATGATTTTGAGTTGGGGGCAAAAACATAATTTTATTTTGAACTGGGGAAAAAACATAATTTTGAATTGAGGGCGAATTCACAATTTTTTAAACGCGGAAAAATCACATTTTTGAACAGAGGATAAAATCGTAATTTTTAACTAGGGACAAAAACATAATTTTATTTTGAAGGGGGGAGAGGGGCGAAAAGGTAATTCTTAGCTGAGGGCAAAACCACAATTTTATTTTTAATGGAGGGAAAAATCGTAATTTTGAGCTGAGGACAAAAACGCAATTTTATTTTGAGCTGGGGGCATGACCGTAATTTTAAAGAGAGGCAAATACGTAATTGTAGAATGGATATAAAATAATAAACTGGTTGGTCGAATGGGGGTGTGCCAGGCAAAGTCTTAATTTTGAGTTGAGGGCAAGATCGTAATTTTGAGATGAGGACAAAAAGCGTAATTTTATTTTGAGCTAAGGATAAAAACATAATTTACAATGAATATAAAATAATAAACGTGTTAGTCAAATAGGGGAGTACCAGGTAGCTGCCTCGCACTATTCCCCCATTTAGTAAATGTATATATGGGAAATTTAAACAAGACCATCTAAATATTAAAAGAGGCTCGTTATCTACGTGCAATTAAATAATTAATGAAGCTTTTATTTTATTTAGGGGGCCACTTAATTTAGAAAAAAAAAAAAAAAAACTGATGCGTTATAATTTAGTTTTAAATAGAAATAGAAATATTATAATTGATTTTTTTTTACGTGAGATCATAATTGGTTCGTTCTCACTTCTAAACTATGTTTTTGTTTTGATTTAATTACAAGAGGAAAGATAAGAGTGAACTTTATATTTGTAATTCGGAAATATGGGGTTAGAAGGACATAAGAGGAATTTCGGCTACACTCACCTTTGTATCAACTTCTCAAGCCCTAATCAAGCTGCTAACACTCTCGCCTTAAATTGGTTCTTCAAGATCTAACCCTCCCTCAATCTTGTTCTCAGTTTTTAACCATTAACAAACCGCATACGCTGGAGAACAAGTTGCAGTTATAACAACAAAGAAGAAGATCAATGTGACAACACACACCAAGGAGTTCACCGGCCAACACAATTGCAACTAACGTTTCAAAGAAAATCAAAACACATATTGGAGTGTCTAGACGAATGTTTTGTGAAGATTAAAGACTTATAAAACTTTCTTGATTGTATGAATGTAAGCTTCAATTGAGTTTAAATGTAAACCTTTTGGTGTTCACAGATTTCATAAATAAAGAATCTTGTTTGTATTTTACAAGGCTGCATGATTTTGTTTAACTAGCATGGGCTAGTTAAAGCTTCACGTCACTACCATGTACGTGGTGAGGCTTTAACTAACTCGATGTGGTTTAACTAAATGTTAAAAAATAAAAAATAATGTGATTGGTTGAATAAAAAATGGCCCCACACTTGGAATGGATTACACCTGTTGATGAAAGTAATGTAAAAGTTTGATTGATTCTCATTAAACTCAATATGGTACATAATAGAGAGTAGCAAAAAACCTACCATGAACAAAGGAAATAACTATGGAAAATAGATAAATACAAAGTTTACAATATTATGTACAAAAGTCACGTTGACTAACACGCCCCCTCAGTCTTAGCGGTAGGATCACAAATGCAAAGACTGGATTTAAAACGAGAGAAGAGAGGACGTGGTAATTCCTTTGTGAAGATATCCGCGCATTGATAATCGACCGATATGTGTAGAACACGAATATCTCCGACCCGGACCTTGTCACGAACATAGTGTACATCAATTTCAACATGAAGTTCGTTGATGTTGTACCGTTTTTTCAAATAGGTACATGGCGAAGAGATTGTCATAGTAGACTATTGCGGATTGGCGTGTAGGCACATGAATTTCTAGGAGAAGGTTTCTCAGCCAACTAGTCTCCACAACCGTGTTTGCGACCCCATGGTATTCCCCTTCCGCACTTGACCTTGAGATAGTAGCTTGATGTTTGGACAACCATGAGACCAAGTTGGAGCCTAAGAAGATGCAATACACAAATGTGGAACGTCTAGAATCTGGATACCCGCCTTAGTCGGTGTCGAAGTAGGGGGTACGCGAGGAGAACTTAGACGGGTTAATGTGTAAGTTGTGTGATGTAGTGCCATGAATGTATCATAATACACATTTCATAAATTGAAAATGTGGGCTACGTGGTGCGTGCATGAAAAGGCAAACTTGTTGTACTGCGTCCGACATGTTAGGTCTCGTGAGCGTAAGATATTGTAGAGCTCCCACGAGATTGCGGTATAAAGTAGGATAAGAGAATGGTGACACTTAGTTTAGATTCTTGCGCGTGCAAGGATATCCTCGGCGTACGATTCTTGCGGTAAAATAAGCCACCATTTTTTTAACCGAGATGCCCAATGCTGAAGGTTGCCAAAGTCAGACATGTCAAATTCTTTCGAAAGAGCCAAGATGATATTCTTTAAAAGTGTCGGATGAGATGCCTTGAGAATTATGTCATCTACGTATAGCAAGAGATAGGCAAGGGCACCTTGCTTGTATATTAATAATGACAAATCTGACACTGCATTTTTGAAACCACATTTAATTATTAACGTAGCAAACCGTTGAAACTATGCATGCGGTACTTGTTTTAGGCCATAAAGAGATTTTTGAAGCTTATATACATGGTTTGGTTTGTATTGGTCCTTGAAGCTAGGCTCTTGGAACATGTAAACCGTTTCTTTGAGGTCACAATGTAGGAATACATTCTTGACATCTAGTTGATGAATCGGCCAAGAGTTTAATATATCAAGGCTTAGGACAATGCGAATGGTAGTGGGCTTAACAACGGGACTGAAAGTTTCATCACAATCCACCCCAACTTGTTGTTATTTTCCGTTAACGACAAGTCGTGCTTTGTACCATTGTAAGTGACCATCTACATTAAACTTGTGTCTAAATAACCACATGCAGCGAAAGACGTGAGCACTTTGTGGTTGAGGAAATTAAAACCAAGTGTTTTTATTCAACAAAGCGCTATACTCATCATTCATTGCATGTTTCTAATTTGGATCAGATAAGGCAGTATGGTGTGATGTGGGTATAGGTGAAATGGCATTAGCGTGTAGGTTTAACTAGACCTTGGGTTTAGTGATCCCGACACGAAGTTGGGTAGTTATCGGGTGAGTTGGTTGAGGAGTGGAGTTTGCATGTGGTGCGGTAGTGATTTGGTCAAGTGAGTTGGTTGAGGAGTGGAGTTAGCATGTACGAATTGGTAGACTTTTGCAGTTTGTCGCAAATAGTCCCTGTGATCAAATAAACTTGTTTTTGCCATACCAAACCCTTCAAAACTTATTTATAAGTTATGTAAAGGTTATTTAAGGTATGTTAAGCTTATGTCATTGTTCCAGAGTGTACGCTTTGTTAAACTGATTATGTTTACGTAAAAATTTGCGTATAACTTCCAGAAAAGCTTCTTGAGAGTTCGGAATCATACGAAATTTGATATGTGTACTTGTCACATGTAATTGTACAAATCCTGAGAATGAAACACAAGATTTCATTGGATTCGTGTTTGTATGATGGTCGTAGAGGCACAAATGTCACAGATAATCCGGCACTCAAGGGGCTGTCGCGCCCCGCGAGCCACCTAGTGGACTCGGTCGCGGTCCGCGAGCTACACGTATTCTTTATTTTATTTGATTTTTATAAGAATCAAGGTTATACGAGTGTAATTTAGCATATACAGGGTATATTTAGAGCGTTTTATGGGGGTTGTTATAGCCGTTATAATTGGGGTCGGTTGAAGAAGGCCCGAGATGAGTACGGTTTGCCCATGGTGGAGGAGCCCAACCGGGTTGGGTTGGATATGGGCTTGGGGGTGTTGGTGGCATATTCAAGTAGTTGGGCCATTAGGGTATTGTGCTTTGTAGAGATCGCTAGTAGTTGTTTCTGTGTTGTTGTTGAGATGAACCGGTTTGACATTTACCGGCTGGAGTTACATGGAGTAGTCTGACTAGAATTATTGAGATAAGTATTGGAAGTGTTATTTGAGCATTGGTGGCGACCCTGTGGTGGAGCTTCATCATGAATAGTGACAGCCACCACCAGAGTTTGCGGATCCTAAGCAATATGTCGGTCATTGTTGGATTGCAACATGTTGCATGCATCCTCCCATGAGGGTAGTTGCTGAATAATGAGAGCTCGTGTGACAACGTATTCGGCAGGTAAACCGCAGACCAGTTGAAGCACCAAACGTTGTTCATCCACTATCGAATCAAGATCATTTAATTGGGTACCGAGATCCTTAAGGCGTTGATAGTAGTCAATGATAGAAATAGTGTCACAAAGCTTGAGGTTAACAAATTTTTGTTCAAGCGCGGTGACCGAGGGCCTTTGTTATTGTGAAATACGCGCTTGATACGATTCTAGGCTTCAAGAGCCGTTGATTTAGTCTCGAGAACACGGACGAGGAGGTCATCATCAAGTGTTCATAGATCCACTGGAGAACAACGAAATATATCTTCTTCCATGAGGGATATGTAGGGTCAACTTTGAGTGGGGGTTCGGTGTCGTCAATGTGTAATAACTTCATAGCCGGTGTCATGAAGTCAAAATAATTTCACCCACGAAGAGTAGGAAACTTTCTTGCCATCCAACACACGCACCTTGTGTTGAATGTTAGTAATGATATAGGCAGGGTGTAGCAACCAGTTTTTGGCAGGGGTGTCGACATCAACAACCTGTTTGTCATTTTTACAACCACGGGTAAAGTAGAAGGCAGGAAATAGGGTTATCGGAAAGTACGCGGAAACCGGACCAAAGTCGGTGATATGATTGAAGTCAGGGTCAATAAAGAAGGAAGGAGAAAAAAATAGGCTCTAATACCATGAAAGTAATGTAAATGCTTGATTGATTCTCATTAAACTCAATATGGTACATATATATAGAATAGCTAACAACCTACCATAAAAAAGAACTAACTATGGATAGATAAATACAAAGTTTACAATATTATGTACAAAAGTCAGTTTGACTACATTGTTGACTAACAATTAATTGCATGACGAACACATGTTTGGCGACCCCCTTTAACTACCGTAGGGTAGTGTTGGAGGCGTTAGAGGGCTGAGGTGGAAGGGGGCACTAGCCCACACCCATCAGCCTAAAACCAAAATATTAGCCATTTAAATATTTTCATAAAGCTAGTCAAGGTTCCTATAAAACTTGTTGGATCTTTTATAAAATAATGGATCAACGTAATAACTACAAGATATCTTCTTTAAGAAGAAAAAGTTTAAATATAAACCCAAAATAGTTGGTTTAATCAAATAGGAAAATGAAGGGCTCTTTCCTTGCTGTAAGGAAAGATGTCTTACATATCTTTGTGTTAAATATGTCAGTTTTAATTATGTATTTTAGAACAGATTAAAAACTTAAAAAGAATCGCAACTTGTTGCAGTAGATATAAAGTGTGTGAAAAACGATCAATGATCAAACCATGGTTGATACCATAGTCGTGAGATGTTTCGCTCGTCATGCCACTATCTATGCTACGATCATGTTGTTACAAAGAAGAAGTTAAATGAACTCTACAACAATCATGACTCGTTTTTCATCAACACGCAAAGTAAGTTTCGCTCCAAAGACATCAACCATAGCTTTAGAAGTGGTTAGGAATAGTTGTCCAAGAATTAGGGTAACATTACCATCCTCATCCATGTCCAATATGAAAAAGTCAAAAGGTAAAACAAACTTATGAACAACAAGCATATTCACCTTGATGCATATTGGGTATTTGACAAATATGTCAACTAGCTTAATACTTAGATGGGTGAGAGTATGCTCTCTAAGCTGAGTTTTGAAAATACAGAGTAATGCATCAAAATTATGCTCGCTCCTAAATCAGCTAATGTAGTGCTGATAGGAAAATCCCCTATCAGACAAGGAATAGTGACACTTCTAGGATCTACCATCTTTTGGGGTATTTTGTTTAGCAAGACATCATAGAACTCTTTGTTCAAAGTGACAGTAGATAGATCCTCCAACGTCTTCCTGTTTGTCAATAAGTCGTTCAGAAATTTTACATACCTAGGCATTTGGGCTAAAGCTTCTATGAAAGGTTGATTGATATGCAATTTAGTGAATACTTCCAGGAACGAGCTTTAATTTTTTTCTCAAGTGTCTCCTTCATGATACACCTTGGATATGGAATTGTAGGTTTATACTCTTTCACTAGTGTCGTCTTCTTCTTCTTCGAGTCACTTTTTGATGGCTCTCCTACGTCTTCGACTCTAGGGCATTCTTTGTTACTTTGTAGTGTTGGATCTATGAAAAGGCGTGCGCTTGAGTGGTTGTGCCACTTTTAGGGTAATATCTTTTTACATATGCTTTACTAGGCTTTGTCCATGGAGATTCTGGGCCATACGCATAAGGGTCTTCTCGATGTTTTGAATCAGATCTCACTTTGTTGCATTTACTGCCTCATTAAATCTTCCAGCAGACCTTCTTCTCTTGCAGTTGCAAAACATTATTTTGATAATACTCGATTGAACACAATTTTTGTTATCCTTCCTACTTAAAGTTGGGTAATTCTTAAAACCATAATTTTGAGCTCAAAATTGGTTATCTAAATAATCTATTTCTTACCTAGAAGTGGAAATAGGGCTAGAAGATGTTGCATGAGATCCTCCACAAATTTCACAAGTTACCTTGACAGACATAAAATGTTCCATCTAGGCAGCCATTACTTATACCTTAGCTTCAAGCACGATGTTGTAATCAACTTGATGAATGCCGGTATAATCACTGGTAGTGTCAAGAATTTTTCTAGATTTTGTGAAAAACCCATTATAGACTGTGTTGTGAAACTTATATGGTTACATCCTATGATGAGGATAATTCCTTAATAACTCTTTAAATCAGTCCTGAGATTCAAAAAGAGATTCATCATCCTCTTGCTCAAAGGCATGGATTTTGCTTCTCAACTTGGTGGTTTCCGAAGGCGGAAAGAATTTAATCAAACTTTCTCAACTATATAGTTCCAAGTTACGTTTGAACTGAGCCATGATCTTGCTTACCCAACATAAGAGAATGGGAAAAGCCTCAACTTGGTTTCATCTTTAGTAAGATCAGCAAACTTTAAAGTGTTGCACATATCTAGATGTAATAACTCTCATTAAAATCCGTAATTAGGATGATAATTAGTCAATAAGAAAACCCTAATTGAGACACCCAAGTAATTCTGCACTAACCCTAAAATATTCAGAACAATCGGAATTAGGATCAGGGCCCCTAAAACACAAGGGGGGTAAACCCTAGTGATGATTATCACCAAATTCTCGTTGTACAGATTATAATTCGTTTTATAAATGAGTCAGCAAGGCTAGTCCCGAACCCAGCTAGCCTATGTAATTAGACTGCACCCCTTACGGACCGTAAGGGGAAATGCCATACGGTCCGTAAGCCTGTCCAAAAATCAGTATAAATAGCAGACATTGGCACTTGCTTTCTGTTGTTAATTCGACGAAGAAATTCGTTGTGTAGAGTACGTTATAAGCAGAAACAGTCTCAAAACACACACTAATATCGAATTGCTGCCGCAAAACAGGGTAATCACTCGATCGCTATTACGATTCATTTTCCGACTGATCAATATATCCAATGAATGTTTAAGTGCCGCCCACATAGGGTTATACTTTGTCGTTCGTCGTTAAATCGATGGATGTTTAAGTATTGCACTTTGTCGTTCGTTGTGAGAATTTGATCTCGTGAGTTATCGTAACTGCTGTATTGATCACTAACCCGGTTTTGTGTGCATTATTATTTAAATTAGGTTCACAAGGCTAAACCATATTCTGTCCGTGTTAAATCTGCAATATGAGTCATTCTCTTTTTATCAAATGTTTTACAATACTCCAAATTATTTTCAGAATTATAATTACAGTGATTAAGTTTATGTAATCACCAAATTACAGCCAGTATGTGGGGTATTGTGCACATTACTACTGTTTTAATCACATTAGGTGGGCGAACCTAAAATTAAGTGATATACGTCATTCATTGGGGCAGCCAATGGTGATATGACCACAGTCACAGATCCGGTCGAGTGACAAATACTGTGGGTAGTTGGTAGATATCAGAAACATATGTAAAAACTCTTAATACTGTAAATTATAATAAACGAGTCATTTTAGTAAACTGAATGATTCACTCAGTATTTCCCGCTGACAAAACCTTTTTCAAACATGTTTCAGGTGATCTATTGTAATTCAGGAAAAGTGCTGGGGAGCATTTCAAGCTTAAGATAGTGGCTCATTATAAAATAAAAGAAATATGTTTTGTAAAAATAAAGATTTCTCAGTAAAATCTTGTTATTGTAAATTATCGGGGTTTTATCCCGAATTATGAAATAAAATAATCGGGAAAAGTTTTTAGCTTTAAATGATCCTGATGATAAAATTCCGCTGCTAAAATCACATAAATAAATATCACGGGATTTCTGTCCCGCGGCTCCTGAAACGGGTCAAACCGGGTCGGGGGCCGTGACAGAAATGAGGTGGTATCAGAGCCACTGAGTTAAGCTAATTAAGTATTTAGAGATACTTAATTTTTCCTGATTACTATTATGTGATTATGTGTTTTATAAACTGATTATTTGTTAGTTACAGTATGGGTAAGCAAAAGCTGCAAGATACCTATCTTAAATTAGATAGGTCAGTCTATGAAGAGGGAAGTTCATCCCAAAACAAATCTTCAAAACTCCCTACAATTCCTGAAGAAGGAATATTTGTGCGAAAAGCACAATATGAGAAACCGCTTTCTCCTAGAAAAAGGAGTATGATTATTAAGAAAAGTAAAGAGCAAATCCGAGAAAAGAGGATTAAAAAGGAAACCCAGGAATTAATCAATAAATCACCTTGGGAAGACAAGCTAGATGAGAAATGGGCAAATTTATATATGTTAGCCACAGTAGCAGAACATGCAGATCTTTAAAAACCCTAAGTCTAGTAATAGCCCTTCCCAGTAAATAAATAAATAAATCCGAGTGTGTTCTTTCCTGTTATTTCGTACAAATAGTGTGCAATAAAACTTCAATGTTTATTTGTTAAACTTTATTCCAAAGTTTTAAATTAGTATTTTTGTGCATTTTGCATATATGCTACACAGCATGAATGAGATATCTGAAGCCTTTCAGAACCTCGATCTTTACCCGGTGAATGTAGAAGTTTCCAAAGATTTCACTGGATACTTTGCTGATGTGGAACAACCTGTAGAATTCAATGCTCCACATTTGACAAAGCCAAAACGAAAGAAAAGAAAGAATTATGTATGGGGTAGTCGTATCCGTAGGAAAAAGCCAGCCACAAACTTCCTAAAATAAACAACCCTTTAGGAAAAGGAAAAGAAATTGTAATCAAAGAAAGTACTAAACAGCAAGAGATGGAAACTGAAGTCAAGATAGACTCTAGGCAAATGGAAAAACAGTTTGAGGAATATTCTAAAGATATAGAAATGGAAGTAGGACAAGGTTCTAGACCAACTCAGATAGAAATTGGGGAGAGCTCCAACCAAAACCAGGGAATAACTTTTCAAAAGGAAATAGATTTTCTATTGGCAAGCTGTGAGACTATTCAGCCTATCAATACTAATGTTTTTACCTATCCTATTGAAAATCCACTCCCTATGAATTTTGAACCAGCAATTCCAGAACCAATAGTCCACTCTCAACCTGTAGAAATGGACGAATGGTGGACGAACGATTGGCAATTTCAAAATATTGTCAACGACCCTTATTCCTTTCTTCCACAATTCGATCCAGAACCCCTACCTAATCCACCAATGAGTAACGAAAATATGGCTGAACTTCGCCATTATGGTGAGGAATTGATGGATGCAGGAAATAGAATCAGGGAGATAGGGGGACAAATTGCCTGGAAATATGATGAAAGGGAATTTCGTTTTTAGAACGACAATTGGCAAGAGATAGGAGGGTGGTAAAACTATAGTTGTGTAATAATAAAAGAAATAGTGAAATCAGTCTGTAACATAACTACGAATAAAACTTTGTAAAATATTGGTATGTATTGATGCATACTATAACCAATATAAAATGGAATTGAGAAATCGATAGTTTTGACTATACATGTATTATTGTTTGATTGTTTGTGTGTAATTGCTATTTATCAGATACCAATAAAAAATTATATATATATTATCAGATGGCAAATATTGGTAATGAACTGGTAAATGAGGTTAATCAGTCAGAGCAACATCCAGGGGATCAATATATGACTAGACAAGATATTGAAAATATTGTTGCTCAAGGGATAGCCAATGCTATTCCAGCATTCGTTGCTACTGTAAAAAGTCCAATCGAACCACAACATATTGTTCCTAGTAAACGTACTTCTGAAGATAACTTCAGTAATAGTATAAACGGGGGCAATAATCATGTTAATCATGATAATGAATCCCAGCACACGCCGCTCCCTAAGAAACTAAAAGCTGCAACACCTGGTTGCACTTTCAAAGAATTCCTTGCTTGTAAACCCACTGAATTTGCAGGCAATGAAGGGGCAACTGCATCCCTGCGTTGGTTAGAGAAAACCGAAGCAGTAATTGCAATAAGTAAGTGTGCCAAAGATGATCAGGTCATGTACGCATCAAATCTATTTAAAGAAGGAGCACTCGAATGGTGGAACACTGTGTTACAAGCTAAAGGAAGAAATAGGGCTTATGCTATGACTTGGGAGGAGTTTAAGAATCTTGTAGAAAGAAAATTCTGTCCTGAGTATGAAAAGGAACAAATGGCAAATAAGTTCCTAAATCATCGAATGATAGGTGTAGATTGTCGTGGTTATACTTCGACATTCTTTGAAGATGCTAGAGTGGTACCAACACTGGCTTCGCCAGAACCGGTACTCATTTCTCGCTATATTTGGGGATTAATTAGCGAAATTCGCAATATCGTTAAGGCTGCGAGACCTCGCACTATTGACGATGCTGTAGAATTAGCTAACACTCTGACTGATGAATTGATACGCACAAGAGATGAAGACAGGAAGAAGGAACTAGCTCAGAAAATTACCCAAGGATTTAGGGTGGGTAATAGTAGTTTCAAGAAAAGAGGAACAGGGCAATCTTCAACTTTGCCATTCTGCAAAATTTGCAAAAAGAAACATTTTGGAAAATGTAATAAAATTTGCAATTTTTGCAAAATGATAGGACATCGTGAAGAAAACTGCAGAAAGAAATCCATAATTTGTTACAATTGTGGAGAAGCCGGACATTTCAAAACAGAATGTCCTAAGTTAGTCAAACCAGTAGATAACAAAACCAAGGCGACCGAAGGAGCTACTAAGAAGAATGCCAGAGCATTCCAGCTAACCACTCAAGAAGCAGAGCTCATCCCGGATGTGATAGCCGATACGTTTTTAGTTCACGACATTTATGCAAAAGTATTGTTTGACTCTGGTGCAAACCAAAGTTTTATAAATACTTCATTCTGCCAAGCTCTTAAGTTACCCTTAACTACCATTAGGCAGATTTTTACAGTCGAAACCGCAGATGGGAATTCAGTAAAAATCAATCAGGTTTTGCAAAAAGTAGAAATAGAACTTTCAGGTCATAAATTTGCTGCAAACCTATTACCTATGAAATTAGCTGAATTTGATGTTGTGTTAGGAATGGATTGGTTAATAGCCAACCATGCTCAAATCATTTGTGATAAAAACTCTATAGAAATTCAATCACCTACTGGAGAAGTAATCATGATTACAGGAGATAAACCTCGAAAGCCATTGAAGTTCATATCAGTAATGAAAGTTGCTAATTATGAACGAAAACAAGGAATAGTATATATGATTTCAGTAATCATTAGTACTAAAGGTAAAGAACTTAAGGAAATTCTTGTAGTCTCAGAATACCCAGATATATTCCCGGAAGATTTACCTGGGTTACCACCAGATAGGGAGGTAGAATTCAGAATTCATCTAATTCCAGGAACTACACCGATAGCCAAGGCACCCTATCGATTAGCTCCTACCGAAATGCTAGAATTAAAGAAGCAATTAGATGAATTACTAAGCAAAGGATTTATACAACCTAGTTCATCCCCTTGGGGTGCACCAGTGTTGTTTGTGAAAAAGAAAGATGGATCAATGAGAATGTGTATCGATTATAGAGAGCTAAATAAGGTTACAATTAAGAATCGATACCCATTACCTAGGATTGATGATCTTTTTGATCAATTACAAGGCGCTAGGTACTTTTCTAAGATAGACTTGCGTTCCGGATATCATCAATTAAAGGTTCAAGAATAAGACATACCTAAAACTGCTTTTAGAACTAGGTATGGACATTATGAGTTTACAGTCATGCCATTTGGGTTAACTAATGCACCTACAGCATTCATGGACATGATGAACAGAATCTGTAAACCATATTTGGATAAATTTGTAATTGTTTTCATAGACGATATACTTATTTATTCAAAAAGTCAGGATGAACATTGTCAGCACTTGCATGCACTCTTAACTTTGTTAAGAAAAGAAAAATTGTATGCCAAATTTTCAAAATGTGAATTTTGGCTACAAGAAGTGCAATTCTTAGGACACATGGTGAATCATGAAGGTATTCACGTAGATCCTGCTAAGATAGAAGCAATTACCAATTGGAGGGTTCCGCAAACCGCAATGGAAATTAGAAGTTTTATAGGTTTAGCCGGATATTATAGACGGTTTATTAAGGATTTTTCCAAGATAGCTGTACCATTAACTAAGCTAACCTGTAAAGCCATTAAGTTTGAATGGGGACCTAAACAAGAAGAAGCCTTTAGAATCTTGAAGCAGAAATTAACCAATGCTCCAATCTTAGCCTTACCAGAAGGAACAGAAGACTTTAAAGTATATTGTGATGCTTCAAAATTAGGATTTGGATGTGTGTTAATGCAACGCAAGAAGGTAATTGCGTATGCTTCCAGACAATTGAAGAAGCACGAGGAAAACTATACGACTCATGATTTAGAATTAGGAGCTATAGTTTTTGCCCTTAAGATATGGAGACATTATCTGTATGGAAGTAAGTTTACTGTTTATACAGATCATAAAAGTTTAAGGTATATATTTGGGCAAAAAGAGTTAAATATGAGGCAAAGAAGATGGATGGAAATCCTAAGTGATTACGACTGTGATATTCAATATCACGAAGGAAAAGCAAACGTAGTCGCAGATGCCTTAAGTCGTAAGGATCATGAGAAGCAAAGGCGAGTCCGTGCTCTTAGAATAAATCTACAAGTAGATTTAATGGAACAATTAAAGGAAATTCAGGAAACGGCAATCAAGGACGGTGCCGAAGGAATGAAAGGTTACCTAAAAGAATTGGAACAAGGAAATGAAGGAATTTGGAAATTCCACAAAAGCAGAATTTGGGTACCTAAACAAGGAAATTTAAGATCAAAGATTTTAGAGGAAACTCATAAATCTAGGTATACTGTACATCTAGGAAATAATAAGATGTACCAAGATTTAAGAAAGAATTTCTGGTGGATAGGAATGAAAAAGGATATAGCCGAATACGTATCTAAGTGTCTAACTTGTTCACAAGTTAAAGCCGAACACCAGAAACCTTCAGGATTACTACAACAGTTAGAAATGCCTGTATGGAAATGGGAACTCATAACAATGGACTTTGTTACTAAGTTACCCAAAACCAGAAAAGGTAATGATGCGATTTGGGTAATTGTGGATCGATTAACCAAATATGCTCATTTTCTACCTATGAAAGAAACCTTTAGCATGGAAAGATTAGCCAAGTTGTATGTGGATGAAGTAGTATCCTTACATGGAGTCCCACTCTCCATTGTATCGGATAGAGATAGTCGTTTCACTTCCCGTTTCTGGACAAGCTTCCAAGAAGCAATGGGAACCCGACTCAATCTAAGTACTGCATATCATCCACAAACAGACGGGCAAAGTGAAAGGACGATCCAAACTCTAGAAGACATGCTCCGAGCATGTGTAATTGACTTTGGTGGTAATTGGGATAACCATTTACCATTAATCTAATTCTCCTATAACAATAGTTATCACTCAAGCATCGAAGCCGCTCCATTCGAAGCACTGTATGGACGCAAGTGCAGAACTTCCGTATGTTGGGCAGAAATAGGAGAAAGTCAATTATCAGGTCCAGAGATCGTACAAGAAACCACAGACAAGATAACACAAATCAAGGAAAGATTAAAGACAGCCAGATATCGTCAGAAAAGCTATGCAGATAATCGCCGCAAGCCACTAGAATTCCAGATAGGAGATAAAGTACTTTTGAAAGTATCTCCTTGGAAAGGAGTAGTACGATTCGGTAAGAAAGGAAAACTGAGTCCAAGATATGTTGGACCATTCCCAGTGATCCAACGAATAGGACCAGTAGCTTATCGCTTACAACTACCAGAAGAACTAGCTGGAGTACATGATGTATTTCATATATCCAATCTCAAGAAATGTCTATCAGACGAATCCCTGGTAGTACCTCTTCAAGATGTGGAGGTAAATGAAAAACTGAAATTCATAGAGAAACCCTTACAAATAGAAGACCGGAAGGTCAAGTTTCTCAAACACAAGCGACTAGTACTGGTGAAAGTCAAATGGGATTCGAAGAGGGGACCAGAATATACTTGGGAGCTGGAATCAGAAATGAAGCGAAAATACCCTCATCTATTTCAGTGAATCTCGAGGACGAGATTTTTCTTAAGGTGGGGAGGATGTAATAACTCTCATTAAAATCCATAATTAGGATGATAATTAGTCAATAAGAAAACCCTAATTGAGACACCCAAGTAATTCTGCACTAACCCTAAAATTTTCAGAACAATCGGAATTAGGACCAGGGCCCCTAAAACACAAGGGGGGTAAACCCTAGTGATGATTATCACCAAATTCTTGTTGTACAGATTATAATTCGTTTTATAAATGAGTCAGCAAGGCTAGTCCCGAACCCAGCTAGCCTATGTAATTAGACTGCACCCCTTACGGACCGTAAGGGGAAATGCCATACGGTCCGTAAGCCTGTCCAAAAATCAGTATAAATAGCAGACATTGGCACTTGCTTTCTGTTGTTAATTCGACGAAGAAATTCGTTGTGTAGAGTACGTTATAAGCAGAAACAGTCTCAAAACACACACTAATATCGAATTGCTGCCGCAAAACAGGGTAATCACTCGATCGCTATTACGATTCATTTTCCGACTGATCAATATATCCAATGGATGTTTAAGTGCCGCCCACATAGGGTTATACTTTGTCGTTCGTCGTTAAATCGATGGATGTTTAAGTATTGCACTTTGTCGTTCGTTGTGAGAATTTGATCTCGTGAGTTATCGTAACTGCTGTATTGATCACTAACCCGGTTTTGTGTGCATTATTATTTAAATTAGGTTCACAAGGCTAAACCATATTCTGTCCGTGTTAAATCTGCAATGTGAGTCATTCTCTTTTTATCAAATGTTTTACAATACTCCAAATTATTTTCAGAATTTTAATTACAGTGATTAAGTTTATGTAATCACCAAATTACAGCCAGTATGTGGGGTATTGTGCACATTACTACTGTTTTAATCACATTAGGTGGGCGAACCTAAAATTAAGTGATATACGTCATTCATTGGGGCAGCCAATGGTGATATGACCACAGTCACAGATCCTGTCGAGTGACAAATACTGTGGGTAGTTGGTAGATATCAGAAACATATGTAAAAACTCTTAATACTGTAAATTATAATAAACTTGTCATTTTAGTAAACTGAATGATTCACTCAGTATTTCCCGCTGACAAAACCTTTTTCAAACATATTTCAGGTGATCTATTGTAATTCAGGAAAAGTGCTGGGGAGCATTTCAAGCTTAAGATAGTGGCTCATTATAAAATAAAAGAAATA
This sequence comes from Helianthus annuus, assembly GCF_002127325.2. Lineage (NCBI taxonomy): Eukaryota > Viridiplantae > Streptophyta > Magnoliopsida > Asterales > Asteraceae > Helianthus > Helianthus annuus. Next base: position 135,676,552 of record NC_035449.2, on the reverse strand, counting down.
TGTTTTGTAAAAATAAAGATTTCTCAGTAAAATCTTGTTATTGCAAATTATCGGGGTTTTATCCCGAATTGTGAAATAAAATAATCGGGAAAAGTTTTTAGCTTTAAAACGATCCTGATGATAAAATTCCGCTGCTTAAATCTCATAAATAAATATCACGGGATTTCTGTCCCGCGGCTCCTGAAACGGGTCAAACCGGGTCGGGGGCCGTGACACTAGACCATCAAATTGACAAGATATTTTGAGATGAGCGTTTAGGTCTTCATCAACGAGACCTTTGAATTGGCAAGATCTTTGGATAATTATTTGCTGCAACCCAAGGTCTAATGATGCTCGTAAAAACTCCTTCAACTTATCGATGCATGAAATCAGTGATCTAGCATTCAATTGCCATCTTATCCTCAAGCTAAAGCACTAGGGTACTTAAACTAAAGGTGCAAGTAGCATTGGAAAAATCAAAAAGTAATTAGACTACTGAATCAGATTGTTTCAAAATCATCACGACCCAGGCAACAATGTCAAAAATTCGACGTGTGCAAATAATAACAGATAAATACTACTAATTTTGATACACAATTGAGTTTTAAAAAGGTGAAATACCGGAAAACACGAAACTACATACGTATAGGCTAGCATACCTAACATAATATAATAGCAGTGGTAAGATACATCATATTAATTCATGGACACGATGACTCTTGATACAAGACCCTATATCAATATTTAATTGGTGAAAAAGATGTTGGTTTACAGATAATAAAAACAATTTTGAAAAGACAAAAACAAGAATTTTAGAAAGTTGTAATCAAGATAACCCGTTAGACATTTGAATCCTCTAAGTAAAAAGAATGTCTTAAGGTGAATTTTTATGAAAGTTGTTTTAAATTTATTTTTATCAAATAGCATGTGAAGTGCTAGGTAGATTTAGAGTCGGTTAAGGTTAATCCCAAAAACTCAAAAAATCAATCTATAGACACACATGAATAACCCGACTTAAAGTAGCAACTTCATCTACCGATTCTTGTGATTTAGGGTTGCTTAATTGGGTTCTTACAGGTCAACGACTTGCTGATTATAACCTATATAACGTCAACAAGAAGACAACCTTAACTTGTTTCCATATCTGTTTATTTCAACCCCTCCTAAAGGTAGCTCACTTATTTAACCACCCCTAAGAATTAGTTTGTCTATTACCGGTCAAGGTATCAAGCCCTAACCTAAAGATAGAATAAATCGAATCTAGTGCAAACCTTTACTAAAAGATCGATTTAACCACACAAACAAACTCAAGCATTAATAATAACTTTCCATCACAAGTTTAAGATAAAGAACTTAATTAAAATCACAAAACGTTTGTGAAACAAACTAAACACATAGATTAATCATGCCTAATCGGCTATAAAGCAATTAGCTGGTCATGTTCAAGTTCAAATCATCTAAAGAAAGAGTAATGATGTTTAAGGCAAGTAGAAAACAAGAATTATCAAACCGAATATAAATAATCCTCGCCATCCTAATGGTAGATGTTCACGTCCCGAGCCTTGTAGCCTTGATTCTCTCTCTCCACAGCCACTTACAAAAATCTTTTTGAGTTTACAGTTGTCTAAAGTCCAAATCTAGGGTTTACAGTCGTAATGATGCTTAAATAGGCATTTTTTAGATTTTATACGGGCCGTACTGAGTAAGTGAGTACACATTGGACCTAAGGAGAAGGGGTCAGAATTAGGGTTTTCGTTAAACAATGTCGACTCATAGGTTATAAGGCGTACCTCCTGACTTCGTAAGAGTCGTACTCAAGTCGCGTTTGCTCTTTTTCTTCTTTCTTTCAGCTCTAGATCTCGAGCACCCTTAAAATTCTTCGTTTTTAGTTAAAAACTGGTAATAACTAAAATCTCAATTACTAACATCACATCCAAATGAAACAATATCCATTCTATCTCATCTCATACCTTATATTTTAATATGTTCACAAATGTCATATTTTTCTAATACCCTAATATAATTAATTTAAAACCCATATAAATAAAAAAAATCACTTATTCGCCTCCCTTTTAAAATTACCATAAAAAGAACTAACTATGGATAGAAAAATACAAAGTTTACAATATTATGTACAAAAGTCACTTTGAATATTTTGTTGATTAACAATTAATTGCATGAAGAACCATCACTAGTGCTCAAGTGGTGGCCACGGGTATTTAAGTTCCACCTATGGTAGGCCCGGGTGAGTTTTCCCCTCCAGGTCTCAAGTTCGAGTCTGGGTGATAGGGGTTTCTCATTGAGGGGTTTAAATTGGGGATCTATTGTGCGAGGGGGCTCTCTAGCGCGACCCGGCTAAGACAACGTATGCTAGACCTCCCGACATTCGCGAATAATTCACACCTTTCAAAAAAAAATTAATTGCATGACGGTTGAATCGGTACAATCGGCCGGTTTGAACCGGTTTTTAAAACAATGAAACCAATAACTAAAGGGCATAGATACACTATATATATGTCGAGAACAAAGATTAAGAAACTTGAGAGATCTCATTAGTATTTATACTAAATATTTTCAACAAAGCTCCGATGGCTTATCTGTCGCCATGTTGTTTCGATTGGCAGCGAATGAAAAACTAGTGAAGAAATATCATCCAAATCTTATATTCAGATTTCTAACGACTCATCCATCACAAAGTCTCTCACCGAAAAATGGGTGAAGGCATTTTTACCGGTCTATTCAAATGAATCAAGATGAAATTAGTTCACAACTAACTGTTGTGAAATAATGGATTTTGATAATCCTAACTATTAACAATTGGCTGGCAACAGTCTCAACTATAGAAATATCTACTGATGGTCTCACATTTTAACTTATTGTGCACCATCAGGCATTTTCTAACTGAGGTCTAACTCAGTTAGTTTGTTGGTAACATGGCACAAACCTTTTTTATTTGATGGTATGGTTGCTTATGTCGGACACTCATCACCAGCTCACCTCCACCACCATCTCCATCAGCCATCACCACCAGTTGCCACCACCTAATAGAATTAGTTAGAAAAGGTTTGTTGGTTCACAATAGGTTAAAAGCATATAAATCATATTTTAGTTGAATATACGATACAAAATCTATCAAACAATAAAAAGGATATAAATCATATTTTAGTTAGTTTCTTGTTAGCATTGTAAATGTCTTGAATGATGTGTTGAAGCATAGTTATAAGGATCATTTATGCTAAAAGCAAAATCTTGTTGCAATGCATAGAAATATACATATTCGATGTTCGAAAGTTCTTGCTCTCAGTGTCCTTAAAAACACATGGTGTTCGAAAGTTCTTGCTCTCAATGTCCTACTTCATAAAAGCACATGCAAAGCCACTCAACTCGAGGTTATATGTTTCTCAACTTTCAAGAGTACGGACATGAGGTCTTGTAGCTTGTTAGGATTTGTATATTATATAGTAATGTCGATGATGGTTCTTGAGGTGAGATGTTATGAAACAGTACCTAGAAAACACCTAAAGGGATTATGAGAACTAAAAGAAATCTATTAATTGTAAAAATACGCTACTAATTAAATTGGTCAACATAACATTTATATCGTTTTTAATTAAAATAGTTTTATTAAATTTGTTTGTATGATGGTTGTTTGACATGAATATACTACTGGGGTGATGGTTAAGGCTTGGGATCTCTAGAGGTCTTAAGTTCAAAACCCGACTTAAGGGGAATTTCCTATAGTGTGGATTTTCTCCTTGATGTTGTTCTTAGGTGAGTCAGACTTGGACCATCAAAATCAGTGTGGACAATTGGGATCTCTAGAGGTCTTAAGTTCAAAACTGACTCATGGTGGATTTCCTATAGTGTGGATTTCTGTTGAAAATATTCAATGATATACTACAATTTCATTATTTCTAACGTTTGTTTATTCAGCAACTTTTATAAAATTTTAATTATTTGATTAGTGTTGCAGTGACTTGTTATTGGTTTGTTAATTTGTAGGTAAGTGGGCTTGTTGCAGTTCACGTATTGGGCTTGTAGAACAAGGATCTGGGCTTGCTTAATGGGTCAAGTTGTCAAGTGAAGATACAACAAGTTCATTAGTGCAGCATGGATTCAAGTTGTTATAACAACTCTCCTGGATATCCGGGTTCAAGTATTGGGTGTCTATAAAAGACTTCGACCCGTATCAGTTTGGTTACACACAGAGATATTTTTGTAAGTTCTGTCCGTTCTCTCTCTCTTAGGGCGATTAGGGTTTCTTTTGTGAGTATTGTTTGTTCGCAGAATTTGTGGCTCTCGTCTCAGTTGTTAAGATCATCGTGTTGATGATCTTTAGAGAGTGTGCGTGATTCGTATTTCGGTTCTTTGTAATCTGTATTCAGAATATTCTGTTTTTGGGTAAAAACTCTTTCAGTTTGGGTATTTCTGATTTTGTGTATTTTGATACCATAAATTTCACATGGTATCAGAGCTTTTATAGCTCTTGGGGTATTTGTGTTTGTTTCCGTTCATTACTCTGATTCGTCATCATCAGAACCTAGGGTTCTTGATTTGGGGTTTTTTTTCATCTGTTGTGATTCCATCATTGTTCCGATCGTTTGTTATCCGCTGCTTGGTTCTGGTAATTTTGGATTGGTCTCTTGCTAATGGTTCTGTTTTTGAAGTTTTTTGTCGCCTTGGTGTGTGTGCCGATCGAGATACAGAAACCCTAAATCTAGGGAGGCGGTCTTGGACCAGTGGAATCTCGGAAGCTGCTGTTCTGTTGCTAGGGTTCAACCTTGTAGGTTGTAAAATCCTATTCAGAACCGGAGAAACCCTTGCTAGGGTTTGCAATCTTGGTGAGATCTTTCCTTGCTTTAATTTCCAGTTTTGTCATTTCTATTTTTGCATTAGGCATATTTGTTTGCCGGACTAGTCGGGCCGGTGTTGATTGGGACACAGGAAAGGTACATCCTGTTGCATTTTTAGTTGTTATTTGTTTGTTATTTGATTCTTGTTTGGTTGCTATTTGTTTTTCATTTTGTTTTTTACTTGTTGTTGCTGATTTTTAGAGTAGGTATAGTCGGCTCCCTTGATAAGGCTTGTAGAGGCACCTTGAGTGATGACCCTCTGATCTGGTCCCTGTCAAGGTTTCGCCCTTTTAAGATCTGTGGTTGTTGTGATTCTTTAGCGTTTTTGTTGCAATTCTCTATTTGTTGTTTCTTGATTGTTACTTGATTTGGTGTTATAATGGTTGATGGTCTAGTTGTCACAAGTGGTGGTTCTAGTGATCCACCACCTGAGACACTTGTAAGTAAACTTGATGCAAGTGACCCTTTATACTTGCATCCGTCTGATTCTAGTAATTTGACTATCGTTACCATTAAACTGAAAGGATCTGAGAATTACACAATTTGGTCTAATGCTATGCAACTTGCTTTACAAGTAAAAAATAAATGGGGATTATTGATAAAAGTTGTGTTAAATCTGAAAATAATGAAGTTCTTGCTAGGCAATGGGACAGATGTAACTCTATAGTATTAACTTGGATTTTAAATTCAATTAGTGAAGAGTTGTATATGGGGAATGTTTTTTCAAAATTGGCGTGTGATGTTTGGACAAATTTAAAGGAGACTTATAATAAAGTAGATGGATCTGTTGTTTTTTATTTGTATCAGAAAATTAATTCGTTTAGTCAAAATGGATCTAGTGTGTCTGAATACTATCATAAGTTGAATGTTATGTGGGGACAGTTAGATCAGATTTTGCAATTGCCTGCCTGTTCTTGTAATGCTGCCAAGGATTTCAACGATTTTAATCACATGATAAAATTGATGCAGTTTTTAATGGGTTTGGATAATATGTATCAAGGGGTTAGAACTAATCTTTTGATGAAAGAAACTTTACCAACGGTTAAAGAGGCGTTTGCTGTAGTTTCTAGAGAGGAATCTCATAGAAACTATAGCAGTGGTAATAAGAAAAATCCGAACATATCTTTTGTGTCTAAAGTCAGTCCTTCAGTTGAGTTTAAGAAAACTAATAAAGTCCTAAATCAAAACTTAAAATGTACTCACTGTAATAAGGTTGGGCATACAGTTGAAAAATGTTTTGAGATAATTGGATATCCCTCTTGGATGAAACCACCAAGAGGGAATCAAGGGAAGAAAAGTAGTTCTAGTAATAGTTCTAAGGTGGATGAGTCAAATGTTCCTATTACTGCTTTAACTTCTGATCAGTTGACAAAGTTGCTCAGTTTGATTAATGACAGAACACCTGAATCATCACAGAGCTGTAGTGTTTCAGGTGGGTTGTTTTGTTCAACTGCTTTTAGTTGTCCAGTTTATTCTTTTGGTCATGATATGGGTAGAGGTTCAGGTTGGATAATAGATTCTGTCACACCCCCAAATTCCACCTGCGGAGTATCATCCGCTTGAGGGCGTGACTGACCAGGATCCAGCCACCAATTATACTGAGCATTGATTAATAGTAGAAATATTTGCTATCCAAAGTAGTTAGCAACATCGTAGTTTAAGTTCGATAATTAGTTTAAACAAAACAGCGGAAGCATAAACCAAATAGTTTTAAAGACAATTTATAGTTCAAGATAATTAAAACCCAACACACGGGTTTTAACGACCACTACACGTTCCCAAGCAGCAAGCTCCTCAGTCACTGGTTACCTACAAAGCATGCAGTAAGGTGTCAACAATAATGTTGAGCGAGTTCACTAGTTGTCCAGTTTTAATTACCAAAAACTTGTTTCACCAGTTAATTTATCCGTTTATACATGCCATGGGGAGCTACCCCAAAAGTTAGCGACTAAACTGTTTTTCTAATACCGAACACTAGGTAACCGTTGCGTTTCCGCAGGATGCCCCGATGTCAATGTTCTATCATCATTGACGGATGCCTGAGTACATCAGTTCACGACCGATCCCATACCATGGCACGGTGTGAGGTTGGTAAGACCTAAATAGCGCTATCAACTAATAACCAGTTCGCCTGGCCCCGGCGACTAATCGGTATTATGTAGTAGGGACTTGAGTGATAGAGTTTCGTTTAGTGCCGTTCGTTGCAATCCGTATAAACAGTAATTAACTAAAGGTTCCCAATAACAAGGGAAGAAAAGTAAATTGTATCCCTCATAAGGGGATAGTGTTGTTTTTAGTTCTGTTTCCCAAACCACCGGGAACGCATGCTTTAGGTTGTGAACTCACCTTGGGTTGCTCGGTAGATTAAATACCCGGTCAATCACGTTGGTCACCACGTCCTAGAATGGTTACCAAATATAGGTCAAGTTGGGGTACAAGTAATCACGTATAGCAAACACGTATAGACACACTTAGCATGCATACATTCAAACAGTTGGGGTTATTGGGCCTATCCTAACATCTTCACAAACAAGTAGTAACAGAAACACATGCAGCCCAGTCAACAGATAGCCCAACAAGTCGTGGCCCAATAACACGTAGGCAGCCCAGTCGAGACAAGGGTGGTCTCGACTCGAGAATACACGGTCTCGAGTCGCAACCGGGAGATCTCGAAGAATCACGTTTTAGTCTCGAGTGTGCTGCTTGCGAGTCGCAATCTCAGGAGTCTCGAGCCCAGTCTCGAGTCGAGATCATGTCGTTTCGAGTCGAGACCTTGCCGGTCTCGAGTCCCTGAAGTCCGTCTCGAGTCATCATGCCTTGGTCTCGAGTCGCAACCAAGGGTTCCGACTCGCAACCACAGTTACGTGCACCAGAATCCTTCTAGAACCTGTCCAATGTACTAGCCAATAGAATTTCATATTTGTTATAATGTGTACTAACCAATAACATTCCACCAACATGTTTTCTTGTCCGGTTATCAACCAAAATGGATCAAATAACATGATTTTCAAATATTTTTGTGACATTCATATTGTTCTTCATATTATTCATCATATTATCAAGCAATCACATTTACTAAGATTCAAACATTCATTTTCAGTTATGCATATCATTCGGTATCAAAACCATCTAACCAAACATCTAACATCAATCGGATAACATAGCCATTTAACAACTCATCTTAACAAAATCGGATAACACAACCATTTACACATTCAAGACACTCAATCATCATGCTATTCCTTCACTCTAGTGACATTAATAAACACTTAAACATCTAGTAAGGCGCTTAAAACACTAACCGGTTGTTGCGTGACACAAAGGTGTTCAAGTAGGTGATATAATGAAGCCTTCGAGTGATGATTCCGAGCCAATCTGAGGGTGTTCTTGTTGCCGGTTGAATCCGAGAAGGAGGGGAGGAGGTTCTGGTGATGTTGCTAGGGTTTAGGGTTTTAGTGAGAGGGAGAGAGTGAGTGGGGGAGAGTGTTTGCAAAAATGGTAAAAGTTGCAAAGGTTGGTCACCCTCAAGGATTTTATACCCGTCTCGAGTGGGTTGAGGGCTCCCGAATGGGCTTCTCGGTTGCATGGCCCAACCGGCCTACTTGTTGCTGTTCACTCGAGACCGGGAGTGGTCTCGAGTCGGATCCTTGGGGTCTCGGCTCACTTGTAATATACACACATATATATATAACGTACATACATACAACACATAATAACAGAAAATCCATAGTTTCTCATTTAATAATATACGTACATGAAATGTTTAAATCAAGAAGGTTGCTCGGGAAACCCGAAGTGTCACATTATCCCCAAGTTTTAAGAACTTTCGTCCCGAAAGTTAAGGCAGTCACTGTCAAGCTAGTATAAGTGAGAACGTTTCAACGGGGTGTCACATCATCCCCCCGTTAGTTTGGAATTTCGTCCCGAAATTTGGTTGTAGCTTCAGTGCTGGGGTTTTCGTTTGGGAACAACTGGGGATACTTGTGCTTCATCTGGTCTTCCCGCTCCCAGGTAAACTCTGGGCCACGTCGCGAGTTCCAACGGACTCGTACGAGAGGTATCTGGCTACGTTTGAGGGTTTTGATCTCTCGATCCGTGATCTCAATCGGTTCCTCAGTAAAGTGTAGCTGTTCGTCGATAGTTAGTTCCTTAAAAGGAATTACGAGTGTTTCATCTGACAAGCACTTCTTCAGATTAGACACGTGAAAGACGTTGTGCACCGCACTCAGTTCTTCAGGCAGGTTCAATCTATAAGCAACCTTACCGATTCTCTCGGTAATTTCGAATGGTCCAATATATCGCGGATTAAGCTTGCCCCGTTTACCAAAGCGAACCACACCCTTCCAGGGTGAGACTTTAAGTAGAACCCGGTCACCGACCTGGAATTCTAGTGGTTTCCTACGCTTATCAGCGTAACTCTTCTGGCGGTCACGAGCTGCCGCCATGCGTTGTCTGATCTGGGCAATCTTTTCCGTTGTGTCTACCACCAGTTCTGGGCCCGTGATTTGACTATCACCGACTTCCGCCCAGCAAAGAGGTGATCGGCATTTACGACCGTACAATGCCTCAAAAGGTGCTGCCTGAATGCTAGTGTGGTAGCTGTTGTTGTAGGAGAATTCCACTAGCGGTAGATGCTTCTCCCAATTTTTGCCAAAGTCGACCACACATGCTCTAAGCATGTCTTCTAGGGTTTGGATGGTGCGTTCGGACTGTCCATCCGTTTGCGGGTGATAAGCGGTGCTCATATCTAGACGTGAGCCAAAGGATTTGTGCATAGCTTGCCACAATTCCGAAGTAAAACGAGCGTCTCGGTCGGAAATAGTTGAGGTTGGCACCCCGTGCCTCGAAACTACTTCCTTTAAGTAAACTTCCGCCAAGGTAGAAAACTTGTCTGTCTCCTTAATAGCCAAAAAGTGTGCGGACTTGGTCAATCGATCTACTATTACCCAAATAGTATCATTTCCGCGTTGAGACCTAGGTAGCCCTGTAACAAAATCCATGGAAATCTGCTCCCATTTCCATTTCGGGATTTCTGGTTGTTGGAGTAGGCCTGCTGGTTTCTGGTACTCTGTCTTGACTCTTGCGCAAGTTAAACATTTGCTGACATATGTTGCTATATGAGATTTCATACCAGGCCACCAATATGTAGTCCTCAAGTCATGGTACATCTTATCCGAGCCAGGATGTACTGAGTAACGGGACTTGTGGGCTTCGTCCATCACGAGTTCACGTAAATCTCCATAGAGTGGGACCCAAATGCGCCCTGTTACATAGTAAGCGCCATCTTCTTTTTGATCTAATCGCTGTCTCGATCCCCGCAGGGACTCAGCCCTGATGTTTTCCGGTTTCAATGCTTCGACTTGAGCATTTCGGATCTGAGTAGGGAGGTTAGACTGGATGGTAAGTTGCAATGCTCGCACGCGCTTTGGTGTAGTGTCCTTTCGGCTAAGGGCGTCTGCCACGACATTAGCCTTGCGCGGATGGTACTTGATGGCGCATTCGTAATCATTCAAGAGTTCGACCCATCGACGCTGTCGCATGTTTAATTCCTTTTGCCTAAAGATATGCTCGAGACTCCTGTGATCGGTGTAAATAGTACACTTGGTACCGTACAGGTAGTGTCTCCATATCTTAAGAGCAAAAATCACTGCTCCCAGTTCCAAGTCATGCGTAGTGTAGTTTCTTTCATGCGTCTTATGTTGTCGAGAAGCGTAAGCAATAACCTTCTCGCGTTGCATCAACACGCAACCGAGCCCATGGATAGACGCATCGCAGTAAAGCACAAAGTCGTCAGTGCCTTCAGGCAACGAGAGAATAGGAGCACTACAGAGGTTATCCTTTAGCCTTTGAAAGGCCGACTCCTGCGCTTCATTCCACTTGTAAGCAATGCCTTTCTGAGTGAGAGTCGTGAGGGGTTGAGCAATCTTAGAGAATCCCTTGATGAATCTGCGGTAGTATCCTGCCAATCCCAAGAATTGGCGAACTTCGGTCGGAGTCTTGGGCGTAGGCCAATTCTTTATCGAGTCGATCTTAGCGGGGTTGACGTGAATCCCGTCCTTATTGACCACGTGCCCAAGGAAATGGACCTCTCGTAGCCAGAAGTCACACTTCGAGAATTTGGCGTACAACTGCTCATTGCGTAAGAGTTCGAGGATAAGGCGTAGGTGTCGTTCATGCTCTTCTTGACTTTTCGAGTAGATCAGGATGTCGTCGATAAACACAATCACGAACTTGTCGAGGTAAGGCTTGCACACTCGGTTCATGAGATCCATGAAAACCGCAGGTGCGTTAGTCATTCCAAAAGGCATGACGAGGAACTCGTAATGACCATAACGAGTTCTGAACGCAGTCTTAGAGATGTCTTCATTACGGACTCTCAGCTGATGATAGCCTGATCGCAGGTCAATCTTAGAATAGTAGCTCGATCCTTGCAACTGATCGAATAGGTCGTCAATGCGCGGGAGAGGGTAACGATTCTTGATGGTAACCTTGTTCAGCTCACGATAGTCGATGCACATTCGGAATGTGCCATCCTTCTTCTTAACAAAGAGTACTGGTGCTCCCCAGGGTGATGAACTAGGACGGATAAATCCTTTATCCAATAGTTCCTGTAATTGCGTAGAGAGTTCCTTCAGTTCTGCAGGGGCTAGACGATAAGGCGCACGAGCTATGGGCGCTGCTCCGGGGGCTAGCTCGATTTGGAATTCGACCTGACGGTGGGGAGGGAGCCCAGGTAGTTCCTCAGGAAATACCTCGGGGTAGTCACGTACTACAGGAAAATCTTCAATCCTCTTTTCCTTTTCGTGAGTGTCGGTGACAAGTGCTAGGATAGCGGTGTGCCCTTTTTGTAAACACTTCTGGGCTTTTAGAAGCGAGATAATGCCTGTGACCTCTCCGCCTTTGTTACCTTGAATGATGAGGGGTTTGCCAGAACGACGAGGAATACGAACTGCTTTCTCTTGACAGAGGATCTCAGCGCGATGTTTGGATAACCAATCCATACCGATGACGACGTCGAAGCTTCCAAGTTTGACAGGGAAAAGGTCGATACTAAACGTCTGACCAGACAATTCTAGTTTGCAGTCATGGATCACGTGCGAGGCCTCGATGTTCCTACCATTGGCTATCTCGACGACGTGCTTAGGACTTAATAATGCAGGCGGGTGCTTAAGTTTCTTACTAATACGAAGGGATACATAACTAGCATCGGCTCCAGAATCAAATAACACAGAAACATAATGATCATCAAGTAGGAACTTACCCGCCACAACGTTGGGGTCGTTCCTTGCTTCTCCAGCTCCAATCACAAAAGCTCTTCCTCTTGCACCATTCCCAGCATTGTTGTTTTGCTCATTGTTCCCGGCTCCCTGATTGTTGTTGCGATTCTGATTCAGTTCAGGGTAATCCTTTCGCATGTGCCCTGTTGCCCCACATTTAAAACATCCGCGGTTGTTTCCCTGCTGCTGTTGCTGTTGGGGTTGTTGCTGATTCTGCCTTGCCGGGAACTGACTTCTACAATCCTTGGCTTCATGCCCCATCTTTTTGCATCGCTGACACTGACCTTTGTTACATGCCCCATTGTGGTGCCTGTTACACTTGTTGCACTTAGGGTAGCTTCCCCGGTAGCCACCCTGTTGCTGAGGGCCTTTGTTGTTCTCAGTTTTCCTTTGCTGGGCTGGGGCCTGAGTAGAGTTAGCATCCTTGCCCTGATTTCCATCCCACTTTCGTTTGCCATCACTAGAAGTTCCTTCCGCAACACTGATCCTTTTGGGCAACCTGCCCTCTTCCACAGCCTGGTTGGTGAGTTTGTGGGCAAGACGGACCACAGGCTGTATGGTAGTGAGGTTGGCCGAGGTCACATGGCTCCTGATTTCTGGGACTAAGCCTTTGATGTACAATTCGATCCTTCGATACATGGGTCAGGACATGTTTGGGCAAAGTGCAGCATAGTCGTTGGACAGCTTGGTGTAGGTCTCAATCTCTGACCCAACCATCTTGAGTCCATAGTACTCGTCCTCGAGTTTGTGGATGTCATCCCTGTGACAATACTCTTCCTTGATCATATCCTTGAAATCTTCCCATGCAGTAGCATTAGCAGTCTCCAAACCAAGCATTTGAATTTGCGCCTTCCACCACGAAAGCGCACTTCCCTCAAGGGTACCAGTAGCAAACTTTACCCAATTAGCTGGGGGACATTCGCAGACAGCGAAGACAGCTTCGACCTTCTCGATCCAGTGCAGGAGACCTATGGCACCCTCCGTGCCATTGAAAGGAAGAGGCTTGCAATCCATGAAGGTCTTGAAAGTACAAACACGTGGTTGCACAGGTGCATGCTGACCTGTTGTGAAGAGTGAAGCGAAATGGGTTCAGAGGTGAAAAGACGATATGGCGGTGGGATCTAAACATCCTAAAACAACGAGCTTACCTCCAGGGTGAGCTGCGAAAGCTGCAGCCACCGTGTTGATCAGGTTAGTGAACTGAGCCTGAGTCATGTTGACGTTTCCTCGTCCGCGTCCACTCATTGTCTTCATAGCCAGAAAACATAGTATGAGTGTGATGTCGTAACATAGCGAGAATGAGACAGAAGAGGGGAGGCGTATCTATCTAATTAGGCAAACTAGTACGTATAGTAGAGCAGAAAGCATAAGACAAACAAGCAAGTAAACATGGGTCCGAGCTATGAGGTCAGATAAGTCGAGTCTTGCACTTGGAGTGTAGTGTCGTTACGAGTCACGGGTTATAGTCTGGTTTTTCTCAAAAAGATTTTTCCCCTTTTTAAAACCAAGTTCACTATAACCAATGGCTCTGATACCAATCTGTCACACCCCCAAATTCCACCTGCGGAGTATCATCCGCTTGAGGGCGTGACTGACCAGGATCCAGCCACCAATTATACTGAGCATTGATTAATAGTAGAAATATTTGCTATCCAAAGTAGTTAGCAACATCGTAGTTTAAGTTCGATAATTAGTTTAAACAAAACAGCGGAAGCATAAACCAAATAGTTTTAAAGACAGTTTATTGTTCAAGATAATTAAAACCCAACACACGGGTTTTGACGACCACTACACGTTCCCAAGCAGCAAGCTCCTCAGTTACTGGTTACCTACAAAGCATGCAGTAAGGTGTCAACAATAATGTTGAGCGAGTTCACTAGTTGTCCAGTTTTAATTACCAAAAACTTGTTATACCAGTTAATTTATCCGTTTATACATGCCATGGGGAGCTACCCCAAAAGTTAGCGACTAAACTGTTTTTCCAATACCGAACACTAGGTAACCGTTGCGTTTCCGCAGGATGCCCCGATGTCAATGTTCTATCATCATTGACGGATGCCTGAGTACATTAGTTCACGACCGATCCCATACCATGGCACGGTGTGAGGTTGGTAAGACCTAAATAGCGCTATCAACTAATAACCCGTTCGCCTGGCCTCGACGACTAATCGGTATTATGTAGTAGGGACTTGAGTGATAGAGTTTCGTTTAGTGCCGTTCGTTGCAATCCGTATAAACAGTAATTAACTAAAGGTTCCCATTAACAAGGGAAGAAAAGTAAATTGTATCCCTCATAAGGGGATAGTGTTGTTTTTAGTTCCGTTTCCCAAACCACCGGGAACGCATGCTTTAGGTTGTGAACTCACCTTGGGTTGCTCGGTAGATTAAATACCCGGTCAATCACGTTGGTCACCACGTCCTAGCATGGTTACCAAATATAGGTCAAGTTGGGGTACAAGTAATCACGTATAGCAAACACGTATAGACACACTTAGCATGCATACATTCAAACAGTTGGGGTTATTGGGCCTGTCCTAACATCTTCACAAACAAGCAGTAACAGAAACACATGCAGCCCAGTCAACAGATAGCCCAACAAGTCGTGGCCCAATAACACGTAGGCAGCCCAGTCGAGACAAGGGTGGTCTCGACTCGAGAATACACGGTCTCGAGTCGCAACCGGGAGATCTCGAAGAATCACGTTTTAGTCTCGAGTGTGCTGCTTGCGAGTCGCAACCTCAGGAGTCTCGAGCCCAGTCTCGAGTCGAGATCATGTCGTTTCGAGTCGAGACCTTGCCGGTCTCGAGTCGCTGAAGTCCGTCTCGAGTCATCATGCCTTGGTCTCGAGTCGCAACCAAGGGTTCCGACTCGCAACCACAGTTACGTGCACCAGAATCCTTCTAGAACCTGTCCAATGTACTAGCCAATAGAATTTCATATTTGTGATAATGTGTACTAACCAATAACATTCCACCAACATGTTTTCTTGTCCGGTTATCAACCAAAATGGATCAAATAACATGATTTTCAAATATTTTTGTGACATTCATATTGTTCTTCATATTATTCATCATATTATCAAGCAATCACATTTACTAAGATTTAAACATTCATTTTCAGTTATGCATATCATTCGGTATCAAAACCATCTAACCAAACATCTAACATCAATCGGATAACATAGCCATTTAACAACTCATCTTAACAAAATCGGATAACACAACCATTTACACATTCAAGACACTCAATCATCATGCTATTCCTTCACTCTAGTGACATTAATAAACACTTAAACATCTAGTAAGGCGCTTAAAACACTAACCGGTTGTTGCGTGACACAAAGGTGTTCAAGTAGGTGATATAATGAAGCCTTCGAGTGATGATTCCGAGCCAATCCGAGGGTGTTCTTGTTGCCGGTTGAATCCGAGAAAGAGGGGAGGAGGTTGTGGTGATGTTGCTAGGGTTTAGGGTTTTAGTGAGAGGGAGAGAGTGAGTGGGGGAGAGTGTTTGCAAAAATGGTAAAAGTTGCAAAGGTTGGTCACCCTCAAGGATTTTATACCCGTCTCGAGTGGGTTGAGGGCTCCCGAATGGGCTTCTCGGTTGCATGGCCCAACCGGCCTGCTTGTTGCTGTTCACTCGAGACCGGGAGTGGTCTCGAGTCGGATCCTTGGGGTCTCGGCTCACTTGTAATATACACACATATATATATAACGTACATACATACAACACATAATAACAGAAAATCCATAGTTTCTCATTTAATAATATACGTACATGAAATGTTTAAATCAAGAAGGTTGCTCGGGAAACCCGAAGTGTCACAGATTCAGGGGCTAATAATCACATGGTTAAATCAGAAAAAAAATTAACTAATTTCATTGATGTTTCTAATCTTAAAATACAAGTAAAGCATCCTAATGGGACTAATGCATATGTAACTAAGATTGGAACATATAAATTGGCTGATGGTGTGGTTTTACATGATGTGTTGGTTGTCCCTGAATATAGTGTTAACCTAATTTCTGTACATAAATTAGCAAGAGATAATAAGTTGTTTGTTGGATTTGATGAGCATAAGTGTTATATACAGGACCGGTTAATAGGGAAAATCCTGGTGATTGGTAGTCAACTGCAAGGTTTATACATATGTGGTAATACTTTTGTGACTAATGTATCTATTGTGAATGCTTCTGTGTATAAACTCTGGCATTCTAGGTTAGGACACCCTGCTGATCAAGCCATTAAAATGTTTAAAGACACCTTGAACATTTCAATCGAGGGTGATCATGGCCCTTGTGATATATGTCATAGGGCTAAGCAGCATAGGGAACCCTTTCCTTTAAGTGAACATAAGAGTTCTCAGTTGGGAGAATTAGTTCACTTGGATGTATGGGGACCTTATAAGGTTGCTAGCAGGGAAGGTCATAAGTATTTTTTTAACTATAGTGGATGACTATTCTAGGGCTGTTTGGGTCTGTTTAATGAAGAGTAAAACAGAAGTCTTTGAGAATATTCAAACTTTTGTTAACATAATTCAAACACAATTTAAAAAAATTGTCAAATGTTTCAGAAGTGATAATGGGTCAGAATTTGTTAATGGTCAAATGTCACGTTATTGTAAGCTCAAGGGAATAGTTCATCAAACAACATGTGCCTATACCCCTCAACAAAATGGTATTGTTGAGAGGAAACATAGGCATTTGTTAAATGTTACTAGGGCTTTATTTTTCCAAAGTAATCTACCTGTAAGATTTTGGCATGAGTGTGTACTAACTGCAGCTTATCTTATTAATAGGACTCCATCTTCTGTTCTATCTGGCAAGACCCCTTATGAATTACTTTACAAGTTCAGTCCCTTCTTAAATCATTTAAAGGTGTTTGGGTGTTTGTGTTTTTGTACAAGTTTAAATGTAAGTGACAAACTAAGCAGTAGAGCTGAAAAGTGTGTTTTTATTGGTTATTCATATGAGAAAAAAGGTTATAAATTGTATAGTCTAGATACTAAAGTAGTATTGTTTTCAAGAGATGTTAAATTCTATGAAACTATATTCCCTTTTAAGGAAAAAACCGTTTTTTTGATAAATATGATTCAAATCCGATAAAACACATAAACGCTCTAAATATTTTTGACTTGTATGATAGCTCAGAACCTGAACACTTGAGAACTGTGGATGACCCCGATGATGATAGAAGGGATCAGGGTGAGTATGATGAGGGAACACATGGTTCTCAGCAGTCAGTAATGCCTGAAGCTCCTGTTGACATGGCTGATGTTCAGCAACCAAGTGAGCCAAGCGCATCGCCTGACAGGGCTGAACATGTGACTACCTCAAATGATGCTCAAGAACCTTCTGAGGGAGACACAGTAGGACCTGAGTTGTCTAAGTTACCCAGAAGGTCTACTAGAACTTCTGTCTTTCCAAGTAAATTTGATGAATTTGTTGTGAATAGTAAAATTAAATATGGAATAGAAAAGGTTATTAACTTTTCTAATCTATCTTTTGAGAATAAATGTTTTGCTACTATGCTTTCTAAGAGCTTTGAACCTAGGAGTTATAAAGAGGCTGTACAAGATCCCAATTGGATCAATGCAATGAATGATGAACTTCATGCATTGCATAGAAATGATACTTGGGAAATTGTAGACAAACCTAAGAATAGGAGCATAGTAGGCTGTAAATGGATATATAAAATAAAGTACAAGTCGAATGGAGAAATAGAAAGATATAAAGCTAGACTTGTAGCAAAGGGGTTTAGCCAGAAAGAGGGAGTTGATTATGAAGAGACTTTTTCTCCGGTTGTCAAACTTGTCACAGTTAGATGTGTACTGTCTCTAGCTGTTCAAAACGGCTGGAACCTGTTTCAGTTAGATGTAAATAATGCTTTCTTATATGGTGAGTTAAATGAAGAAGTCTACATGTCATTACCTGAGGGATATCAATCGTGTGATGTTTCTAAGGTGTGCTGACTAAAAAAATCATTGTATGGGCTGAAGCAAGCCCCAAGAATGTGGAATGAAATTTTTTTTTTTTGTCCTAATTGATTGTGGTTTTGTTCAAAGCAAATGTGATACATCTATGTTTATTAAAAGTGTAAATGATGTGTTTGTTGTACTTCTAGTTTATGTTGATGACATAGTTGTTACTGGTAATTCTGTTGTTGAAATTGAAAAGGTTTCAGAGTTTGAAAACAAAGTTTTTGATTAAAGATCTTGGTATGTTACAATACTTTCTTGGGATAGAAGTGATAACTTGTATAGGTGGTATATGTTTGTCTCAAAGAAAGTATTGCACTGATTTGTTAGCTGAGTATGGGATGTTAGGATGTAAACCTGTCAGTATTCCCATAGATCAAAATCATGTTGTTAACAATGTGCTTAATAGTAATACTGGTCCTTTAACAAACATAACTGGTTATCAACAACTAGTAGGAAAACTAATCTACTTGTCTCACACTAGGCCAGATATTTCATATGCAGTTCATGTATTGAGTCAATATATGCATAGCCCTACTGATGGGCATTTAAAATTAGCGTTTTATTTGTTAAGGTATCTCAAGTCTGCACCTGGTAAAGGGTTGTTATTCAGCAAAGGTGAACCGTTTGAGTTAAAAGCGTTTGCTGATTCAGACTGGGCTAAATGCTTAGTTTCTAGGAAATCTGTTACAGGTTTTTGCGTTTTTTAGGTAATAACTTGGTGTCCTGGAAAAGTAAGAAACAAACAACTGTTTCTAGGTCCTCAGCTAAGGCCGAGTATAGAGCTATGTGTGCTACTGCATGTGAGACAGTTTGGCTTAAAAATTTATTAAGTGAGTTGCAAGTAGACGTTAAACTTCCTATTAGTGTGTATTGTGATAATAAAGCTGCAATATCAATTGCAGCTAATCCAGTTTTTCATGATAGGACCAAACATTTTGAGTTGGATCTATTCTTTTTGCGTGATCTAATTGCTAAAGGTACAATAAAATGTGTTGGAGTAAGATCTGAGAGTCAGGTTGCTGACTTATTTACCAAAGGGGTTCTGGTAAAAACACATCATTTTCTGTGTAATGAGTTGAAGCTTTTTGATGCGTTTAAATGATGAAATTGAGGGGGGGGGGGGTGTTGAAAATATTCAATGATATACTACAATTTCATTATTTCTAACGTTTGTTTATTCAACAACTTTTATAAAATTTTAATTATTTGATTAGTGTTGCAGTGACTTGTTATTGGTTTGTTAATTTGTAGGTAAGTGGGCTTGTTGCAGTTCACGTATTGGGCTTGTAGCACAAGGATCTGGGCTTGCTTAATGGGTCAAGTTGTCAAGTGAAGATATAACAAGTTCATTAGTGCAGCATGGATTCAAGTTGTTATAACAACTCTCCTGGATATCCGGGTTCAAGTATTGGGTGTCTATAAAAGACTTCGACCCGTATCAGTTTGGTTACACACAGAGATATTTTTGCAAGTTCTGTCCGTTCTCTCTCTCTTAGGGCGATTAGGGTTTCTTTTTTGAGTATTGTTTGTTCGCAGAAGTTGTGGCTCTCGTCTCAGTTGTTAAGATCATCGTGTTGATGATCTTTAGAGAGTGTGCGTGATTCGTATTTCGGTTCTTTGTAATCTGTATTCAGAATATTCTGTTTTTGGGTAAAATCTCTTTCGGTTTGGGTATTTCTGATTTGGTGTATTTTGATACCATAAATTTCACAATTTCCTCCTTCATGTTGTTCTTAGGTGAGTCAGGCTTCAAGCATCAAAATCAGTATGAACATTTGTCATTCCATCTTAGGAAGGCTCACTCAAGTATTGAGGGTAGCTTCAAACGCTGTTTAAAAAATATTATTTTTTGAACAGTAAACACCTAAAGCATATAGTTAAATATAATTGAAAAATATGTATATACAAGACGATGATGACCGAGAAATTAATAAATACATATGCTCTTGATTTTGATTCTATCTAATAGGGTGGAGATACAATAGGAATTTTATTTGGCTAAGAAGGCTAGGAAGTGATCTTGGCCATCCATTTCGTTAATCAAGGGCTAAGATTAAATGATGGAAATTGAAGGGAAGAAAAGAGGCGCGTGAGTTTGTTTAGGGGCATTCTAGTCAATCCAATGCAATAGTTTCTCTCTCCTCTAATTCCTCCCCCCCCATTTTTTAAACGTTAATAACACTTTCATACGACATTATTTTTTTATAAAAATTGCACCAAAAAAAACGAGCGTTTTTTTATCTTTAAAACGAGTATACTATTGCTATATTTTCGAATTTTTTTTTTGAAAACCCAGTTGCGTAAAACGCAATGGAAAAAACCCAGTTGCGTAAAACGCAATGAAAAAAAACCTAAAAAATGACATTTTTCTAAAACGCAATGGACTAAAAACACTTCAAAGTGTGTTTTTCTAAAACGCAATGGACCAAAAAACACTTAAAAATGTCTTTTTTCTAAAACGCAATAGCTTAAAAACACAAAAGAAAGTGTTTTTTCTAAAACGCAATGGGCTAAAAACACTTCAAACTGTGTTTTTCTAAAACGCAATGGATCAATAAACACATAAAAATGTGTTTTTTCCTAGAACGCAATAGACAAAAAACACAAAAGAAAGTGTTTTTTTTTTTTCTAAAACGCAATGGATTAAAAACACCAAGAGGTGTTTTTTTCTAAAACGCAACGGGCTAAAAACACAAAAAAAATATGTTTTTTTTTAATAAAACGCAATGAGTTAAAACCCTAAAAATATGCTTTTTAATTGTTTGGTAAAACGCAATTGAAAAACTCTTGAAACTTGCAAAATGGTTAGATTCTGAATTTCTTTTGCATCTATGAATCAAACATGAAAATTGATTTTGTCTTGTAGTGACAATATTAAACTCAATGAAAGCAGCAAAAGAAAGTTACAGTTCAAAAGAAATTTATTTTAAAGCTTTTTCTTGTGTTGCGTTTTACAACTGTAGCAGTTTCGCAAAAAGAAAGCAGCAAAAGAAAGTTGCAGTTCATAATTCTGCCCATTCTGCTAATGGTTGATCTCAACGTACCTCTTGAACAGTTTTTTCAGGTGGATGGTGAGCGCCGGGAGAATTGAGGTTGTGGCGGTTGAGTTGGTGAAAATTAAGGGTTTGGAGGTGATGATGGTCGGAGGTGGGTTGCCGGAGGTGGCGGAGTTGAGGTGGTGATCGGTTGGGAGTGTATGGCGGAGTGTTGGCAGTGAACAGAGGTGGTGGTGATGGGTCTGGGAGATGGAGTTGTTAGATTGTGAAGATAGGGTTGGGTGAAAAATATTAATGCTGGACCAAAATGCCCTTTTTTCTATTTTTCTAATTTGCCACGTGTAGGATTAGGATGACTTCCTAGCCTTCCTACAAAGATTAAACTTTCTATTTGATCTTTTCCCCTGTCTAATATATCTAATAAAGTAGACTTATTCTATTTCCAAACACCTAAATTCTTATTCACACACATCCTTTTCATTTTATCTCTCTATATATCTATTATATATCTATGTATATATAGAGAAATATAGAAAGGAGGGGTATGTGAATATTAACACCTTAAAATTATCACTGATATTTTCAAATAAAAGTAAAGTTATCCATAAAACTTTTAGGAACCATTTGTCTATAAATGAATGTAGGAACCGTTCGCGTAAATAAATAAAATAAACAATATTTTATTACTGATTACAATACAAGGAAAGCTAAAAATAAAATACTAGAACAATTACAACTGAAATAAACCAAAATACAAGAAAGGGGTAGAAACAGAGTGGCTGAGTCACGTGTTCAACACGCTTCCCTTAAAACAAATTCCGAGTCTCCCAAGAGTACTCGTTTTGTTTCCCAGGGTACAACAACCGGAGCAGTAGTACTGCCGGAATTCGCCTACAACCCGAAGGTTACCTTGAAACTTGCACGAAGAAGATGATTAGAAATAGGAGGAATGTTGTTTGCATAAGCTGTTGTTTCTGGTGTTCCTCTGATGTGGGTATGGAGCTGTATTTATACAGCTCCTAGGTTGAAACAGTCAAAACGAATTAAATGAGAGGTTTAAATTGCATTAAACGTCTTCAATGCAATTTAATACGTCATTTAATTCTCAGTCAAAGCCTATTAACTCGTCAGTTACGAAGCTGGACTGAAACTGCCCAGTCATTCAATGCTGGAAGCTTCTGCGCGCGCGTGCGCGCCCAGGTCCGCACGCCCATGCGCGGTGCGGCATCTTGGCTCACTGCCATGCGCGCGTGGGCCACATTGGCCCATGTCCATGCGCGCTCATGCGCGATGCGGCCTCTTGGCTCAAGGCCATGCGCGGTGCGGCCTCTTGGCTCAAGTCTGTCCATGCGCGCGTGCGCCACGTCACCTGTGAGCCTATACGTGCGCGCCACACAGTCGCGCCGTATTGGCTCACTCTGGTGCGCCGCGCACGACACAGCAGGACCCATGCACCATGCGCCCAACCGCGCGCCTCGTGTACTTGCGCGCGCATGACTGCCACGTCATGCGCCACATCACGTACCACTTGGTCCTTGCAACCCTTGTGCTCCACCACGCGCGCGTGGTCAAAAATACAAAGGCGGCTCTCAAGCGGCTCGCGGCGATGCGAGCGTGCGAAGTGCAAAGTGCGCCATCAAAGCGCCACATTGCGCCTCATCGACCACGCCACGCCGCGCGCGCGAGCGTGTGCGAGTGCGAGTGCGAGTTAGGGTGCTCCGCACCCTTCGCGAGGACACTAGTGTGTGCTTCCATGAAACAATAAGGATAGAGAGTTCCACCTTAAATACCCATTTAAGTTCCATCTCTCCTCCTATGTGGGACAAGGTGCTACTTTCCCTTTTGTTTCAGCATTCAATGTTTCAAACACCCAACTTTGAGCATCGATATCTCATTCATCTTAGCTCGGTTTTGGACGTGGTTTAGTTCGTTGCGAAGCTCTTCCAACATAAAACACAAACCCACAAATAAATACATAAAACCCGCTCATTTTATTATATTTATTTCTAGTCCAAAATAGGAAAAAATCATTTTCCTATATTTGTGAAAAATGCTATTTTTCACCTATTTTTCCAACAATCCCCCACATGAAAAATGCTATTTTCATCAAATTTCCACAATCCCCCACATGTATGGAAATGGATCTTTTCCTTACACTTTTCAACGATAAACTTCAACAGTTAAGTATTGCAAGATAGGTAGGTTGAAGCCTTTGAACCTTCTTTTGTGAAGCGCACTTAGCTTACTAGCGGTGTGTAGACGCGATGTCCTTGAACATACCCCCATTTGTGTAAACGACAATACACTTCACACAATACTCTCCCTGGTTTGGCCAACTCCTCATTGTCGTGTCCTATTATGGTCCTGGAACACTAGCCTGGTTCTGCGAGAGCTCTAGGATTTGCGCACCCCACAAATCCATTTGAAGCGACCCCACTTCTCTCTAACATAGGTGATTCCCATGAATCATTAAAAGCATCATGGTTATTTGATTTCCCGAAATCATTAACCTTAATATGCTTAACCTCACTTCATGTCACTGATTGGAATGGACTAGGAAGTATATATAACTCCCTTTTATTTAGTTTGGGGTACTCCCCCACAGTGACTCCGTTTTGGTAATATGATTAAGTTGTCCTATTGAACTTAGATCTTGGGATCTCCAGTCAACTAAGTTAGGTTTCCCCCATATTCCCATTTGCCACGGGCTTTAGTCCCATTCCTCTTGACGACGTTTCTACTAACTGTCAGCTTAAGCCTTTTGTAAACGGGTCCGCAATGTTATCCGCTGATCTCACATAATCAATTGTGATAACACCCGTTGAGAGTAGTTGTCGTATCGTGTTATGTCTATGTCGCATATGCCTTGATCTGCCATTGTACATCAAGCTTTGAGCTCTACCAATCGCTGATTGGCTATCACAATGTACACATATGGCTGGCAAAGGCTTTGGCCATCTTGGAATATCTTCCACGAATTGACGTAGCCATTCCGCCTCCTCGCCTGACTTATCCAAGGCGATAAATTCAGATTCCATTGTGGATCTCGCTATGACCGTTTGCTTAGAAGACTTCCAAGCAATAGCAGCTCCTCCAAGTGTAAACACGTAACCACTTGTTGATTTGGAATCTTTATTATCCGATATCCAGTTTGCATCAGTGTATCCTTCGATCACTGCTGGTTGTCGGGTATAATGCAGTCCATAGTCTCTTGTGTATCTTATGTATCTAAGCACCCTCGTGATAGCCTTCCAATGATCCGCGCACGGATTGCTGGTGTATCTACTTAGCCTACTCACCGCGTAAGCCAAGTCGGGTCTAGTACATGTCATTAGATACATTAGACTGCCAATAATTCTCGAATACTCTAACTGAGCAACTCCATCTCCTTTATTCTTCTTGTGATGTTGGGAGGTATCAACTGGAGTTCGAGCTACACTCGTATCTCCCGAGTTGAATTTTTCAAGAATTTTATCCACATAGTGAGATTGACTTAACACAAGACCATCTTGGGTTCTTATGATCTTTACTCCAAGAATCACATCCGCTAAACCCATGTCTTTCATGTCAAACCTCGCTTTCAACATGCTTTTAGTAGCTTTGATAATTTTATCATTACTCCCAATGATAAGCATATCATCTACATAAAGGCATAAGATCACATAACCTTCATTTGTGTCTTTGAAATAAACACATTTGTCGCACTCATTTATTTTGAAACCGTTGTCAATCATGACATGATCAAACTTTTGGTGCCATTGTTTTGGTGCTTGCTTCAAGCCATACAAAGACTTGACGAGTTTACATACTTTACCCTCTTGACCTGGGGCGGAGAAACCTTCAGGTTGCTCCATGTAAATCTCTTCTTCTAAATCGCCATTTAGAAATGCGGTTTTAACATCCATTTGGTGAACTTCCAAATTTCTTAAAGCCGCTATAGCAAGAACCAATCTAATCGAGGTTATGTGCGTCACAGGCGAGTAGGTATCAAAGTAATCTAGACCTTCCTTTTGTCTAAATCCTTTAATCACCAACCTAGCCTTGTACTTATCAATACTTCCATCAGTTTTCATCTTCCTTTTGAATATCCAACGATATCCAAGTGGTTTGCAACCAGGTGGAAGATCTACTAACTCCCAAGTATGATTTTGCAATATAGAATCTATTTCATTTCTTATTGCTTCTTTCCATTGAGGTCCTTCTGAAGAGGAAACTGCTTCGCGATATGTATTGGGCTCGCCCTCAACCATATAGCTAACGAAGTCTGGACCGAAGGATTTTTCAACCCTTGGCCTTTTACTTCGCCTGCGATCACTTTCTTCAACCTCAGGTTGTTCATGTGTCTTATCATGAACTACCTCCTCAACTGGTGTAGAAGAGCTTTCACCTACTTCAAAAGTAGGTGTTGATGAGGTTGCATGTGTTTGTCTTCTCAAAGGAAACACATTTTCAAAGTAAGACACAACGTTAGAATTCACCTCCATAATAGTGTTTACGTGTACATCAGGATTCTTGGACTCATGTACAAGAAAGCGATGTGCACTACTTTGATGTGCATACCCAATAAATATGCAATCAACAGTTTTGGGTCCTATCCTAAGAGCCTTAGGAGGTGGTACAATCACCTTTGCTAGGCACCCCCACACTTTTAAGTATTTGTATGAAGGTTTCTTCCTTTTCCATAACTCATATGGAGTTTCGTCTCTCTTTTTGAGTGGTATCCTGTTCAAAAGATAATTAGCCGAGAGAATGGCTTCCCCCCCACAGTTCCTGGCTCACCCCAGAACTTATCAACATGGCGTTCATCATTTCTTTCAATGTGCGGTTCTTTCGTTCCGCCACGCCATTTGATTGTGGAGAATAAGGAGGTGTACACTCATGTACAATGCCACTTTTTGCGCATAAATCGGCAAAAGGTGCAACATATTCGCCTCCTCGGTCGCTTCGCAAAGCTTTTATCTTCTTTTGAAGTTGATTCTCAACTTCATTTTTATACAAGATAAATTTACTTATTGCTTCATCTTTACTTTTTAGTAAATATACATAGCAATATTTAGTACTATCGTCAATAAACGTGATGAAGTACTTATTTCCACCTCTTGTGGGTACCGCTTTTAAATCACAAATATCAGTGTGAATTAAATCAAGGGGTTCGGTTATTCGTTCAACCGATTTTGATGATGTTCTTGTAAGTTTGGATTCAACGCATGTTTCACATTTATAGTGTGAATCAATATGGAATGTTGGTATACAATTTAAATTGATTAAACGGCGTATTGAATTAAAATTAACGTGACCTAATCTACCATGCCATTTATTCGATTCAGAAAACTCAAGCATATAAGTAGAAGTAGTAGCAATTTTATTCATGTTCTTGACAGCCATTACATTCAATTTGAACATACCATTTTGGGCATAGCCCTTGCCTACATACGTTCCTCGTTTAGTCAGTACAAATTGATCGCTCTCAAAAACTAAACGAAATCCAAACTTGTTAAGCAACCATCCCGAGACTAGATTCTTGCGCAAGTCTGGGACATACAACACGTTGCTTAGAGTGAGCTCCTTCGCCGAAGTCCACTTCAAGATCACCGTTCCTTCACCCATGATGTCAGCGGTGGCTGCATTTCCCATATACAGCTTCTCTTCTCCAGAAAGCGCCTTGAAGGTGGTAAAGAGGCTTTTGTCTGCACAAACATGACGGGTCGCTCCCGTATCAACCCACCAACCTTTTGGAGTGTTGGTCACAGTATTGACCTCATCCATCATTGCGCTTTTGTCGGAAATCATTGCCACCAAAGGCATTCCGTCTTCGTCCACCATGTGCGCACGCTCACGCTTTGGTTTCTTGCATTGGTTAGCCCGATGCCCCGGCTCGTCACAGTTGTAACAAGTCCCTTGGAACGTTTGAGGTTTCTTTTTCACAACCCCTTTCTTCGGTCCAAGGTTGCTAGCCTTTGCTTTCCCTTTCCCTTTGTCCTTTTTCCCCTTGCCCTTCGCGCCCTTAGCGGATTGCCCATGCTCAACCAGATTTGCGCTAGCACTAGTCTGCGCAACGCTGCTTTTTAGGGCAATTCTATTGTCCTCTTCAATCTGAAGACGAACAATAAGATCCTCAATAGTCATCTCCTTTCGTTTGTGTTTAAGATAATTCTT
This sequence comes from Helianthus annuus, assembly GCF_002127325.2. Taxonomy (NCBI): domain Eukaryota; kingdom Viridiplantae; phylum Streptophyta; class Magnoliopsida; order Asterales; family Asteraceae; genus Helianthus; species Helianthus annuus. The sequence goes on along the minus strand of NC_035449.2, from coordinate 135,649,314 downwards.
AAAATCAACCCAACTAGGAGGTAACTTTTCAATCATCGCTGCCACTTGGAATGTCTCGCTAAGTGTCATGCCTTCCGCAGAGATGTCATGAAGTATAATTTGGAATTCTTGGACTTGATTCATAACTGTTTTAGAATCAACCATTTTGAAATCCAAAAAACGGGCTACCACAAATTTCTTTGTGCCAGCATCCTCCGTTTTGTACTTCTTGTCTAATGCATCCCAAAGGTCTTTGGAAGTCTTGACGTTGTAGTAAACATTATACAACGCATCCGACAACCCGTTTAACACATAGCCTCGACAAATAAAATCCGAGTGCTTCCAAGCCTCTACCGCGTTCAGAGCCTGAGCGCTGGTCTCCCCTTCCGCAAGTTGGGGAGCGGATTCAGTTAAGAACCTCGCAAGGTTCATGGTGGTCAGGTAGAAGAACATCTTCTGCTGCCACCTCTTGAAGTGTAGACCCGAGAACTTCTCGGGTCGTCAGCGTGATTAGCCACTGTGGACGCTCCCACAGTGGTGGCGTTGAGGGGGGTTCCCGTCACAACATTTGTGGTGTTGTTAACGCCCATGCGCGGTGCGGCATCTTGGCTCACTTGCATGCGCGCGTGCGCCACACTGGCCCATGTCCATGCGCGCTCATGCGCGGTGCGGCCTCTTGGCTCAAGTCTGTCCATGCGCGCGTGCGCCACGTCACCTGTGAGCCTATACTGCGCCATCAAAGCGCCACATTGCGCCTCATCGCCCACGCCACGCGCGCACGAGCGTGTGCGAGTGCGAGTGCGAGTTAGGGTGCTCCGCACCCTTCGCGAGGACACTAGTGTGTGCTTCCATGAAACAATAAGGATGGAGAGTTCCACCTTAAATACCCATTTAAGTTCCATCTCTCCTCCTATGTGGGACAAGGTGCTACTTTCCCTTTTGTTTCAGCATTCAATGTTTCAAACACCCAACTTTGAGCATCGATATCTCATTCATCTTAGCTCGGTTTTGGACGTGGTTTAGTTCGTTGCGAAGCTCTTCCAACATAAAACACAAACCCACAAATAAATACATAAAACCCGCTCATTTTATTATATTTATTTCTAGTCCAAAATAGGAAAAAATCATTTTCCTATATTTGTGAAAAATGCTATTTTTCACCTATTTTTTCAACAATGAAAAACCCGGGAGATCTCTAAATGATCATGTAATGATCATGTTTTATTTGTTAATTTTCAATTTGATTTTGATATGAAACTTACGGACAACATTTTTTTTTTGAACAATGCTATGACAATAGTGCTGAAATTAATAAGCCATTAATATACGATATCATTGTTTACCATGTGCATCCTACAATAAATGGGTTGCAGTTTTTATTTATTAAATGACAAATCATACATTTCTTAATATTGAACATATTGGTATATCTCATGGGTTATTATTAAAAGCGAAATTTTATCCTTCTTTTCATGCATAAATTCTTACTAAAATATATTGTTGTGAGGTATTTGGTAAGAACTTACTTTCATTTATTATTTTGGTATATATTAAATATTTTTAAAATTGCCAATTTATAAAATGTATATGTATATTGCATAAATTACTGGTAATTTTATAAAGCGTAATTTTATAATATAATTATTCAAATGAAAAGGTCTTTAGTCTTTAATATTTAGATCTTTATAATCTTTTTTATTCTTTACTTAAAGTATGTTTTGTCAAAACAATCTCACCAATGAGAAACCTTCACCTAGAAGATGAAGGCCATGGACCCATGTACTAGTGTGGAGCAAAAGCTACACTTTTATACTTTCCATAGTTTCTTGCCTCCTCTATATATGGACCCCTTTTTTTTCTTTTTGGTGAAAAGCACATACAAATAAGTGTTTAAAGTGTACACAAAACCACCCAACTGCTTTTGATTTACTTTCATTCCCTTTTTGCTTTATATTTCCATTTAACCTTTTCTCTCTCTCCCCATCTACCTATCTATATATAAATACAACTTATTCCAACCAAATAGAACAACTTTCTTTCTTCTTGCAACAACACACAAGAGAGTTCTGTAAATATTGTGTCCATAGAGACACTCTTGTCTTATTAATCTAGTTTTGCTTGATTGTTACTTCCCAACTTCTATATATCTCCCTCTAAATCTTTCATGGCAGATGTTCATGAAGGTCACGATTCAACACGTTTCAAGTTATTTGGTAAGATGATTAACGTGCAAGCGATGAGCGAATTCAAAGAAGAACCCGCAAATAAATCAGAAGACGACGAAGACAACGACGATGATCAAACTTTAGCGAATAAGAGGCCGGATAAGATCATGCCATGTCCTAGGTGCAAAAGTATGGAGACAAAATTTTGTTACTTCAACAACTACAATGTTAATCAGCCTAGACACTTTTGCAAAGGGTGTCAAAGGTACTGGACAGCTGGTGGGGCTCTTCGCAACGTGCCCGTGGGGGCGGGTCGTCGAAAGGCGAAGCCGCCTTTCGGGCATGGCCTACTTAGCAACAGTTTCTCGGAGGTTTCAGCAAGTGGTGTCCATTTTGATGGGGTGGTAGAGTGGCAGATGGCGGCACAAGGATGTTATCAACATCTTTTTCCGGTGAAGAGACGTAGGAACTCCACCGGTGACTCTTAGTTGAGAATTTATGTATTAGAAAAGTGATCAATCTGTTTGGATATCTAGCTAGGACCTTTGCTAATTAATCAATGGGTATTAATAAAGTTATTTGTTAGAAAAAGGATACATGCAATAATTGGTCTTTGTCCTGATTGCTGAGTGTTATGTGTCTTATGTTCAAGGCTTGATGCAAAACTACTATCGAGCCGTGGGTCTCACTGGAAGCGGCCTCTCTATTCCTACGAGGTAGAGGTAAGGTTGTCTATATCTTACCGTCCTCAGACCCTACTCTTGTTTTGCTATTGGTAGGATTTACTGAGTATGATGATGATGATTTGTTAGAAAATAAATGTCTAATGTGAATGAGTATACTTTCTATGGATGGATACAAGAAAAGTCTTTTTTGCACTTTACTTAATTATGTGGAAAGTCTATTATCTTATTATATATATCTAATCCAGCTGGTTGGCCTAATTTGTCGCTGATTACAAGAAAATGATAACCATAGACCCTGCCAACATAATATCTTATACAGTATATAAACAAACACCACCAAAACACACACACACACAAAAGTATAGAAAATTAAGGATAATCATGCAAGTTGCTGGGTTCCATAAATTGTTTAATACTCGAAAAGAAATGCTAAATATTCAGATTCTGATGTCACAGATATGTAAGCTTTGATTTATCGAGGGCAAGATCTTGTACATGATTAGATTATAAGTTTTGTGACCAGACCACCTTGTGCTAGATTATTATATGTTTGGTATGATTCACTACTACAATATGAAGCATTAGACGGTGTTCATATTTTGTTTAGACGGTGTTATTTCAATAACACCGTCTTAAAATCAATTCCTCACATGACCACTGTGCAAATCCAATTAAAATATTCAACAAAATTCCATACAACACCGTCTTATGCTTAAACCCCGTCTTATGTCTACATACGCACCCTTTAGACGGTGTTCCCTTTAAACACCGTCTTATATGCTCATGGTTTAGACGGTGTTATTTTAATAACCCCGTCTTAAAATCAACTCCTAAAACACGTATCTGGTTCCCAAAATTTTTAATTTCCCTCTCATTGACTTTTAGAATTGGAAGTCATCTCTCCATGAGTCCCTCACCCACCCCAATCGGTTCTCTCCCTCAACCTCCATCGATCGTCTTTCCTTATTCGATCGATTCCGATCCCCCATACCTGACAGATGGTCGTCTCTACCCATCGATTTCTACCACCATACGAATGATAAATCGCGGCTGAGTGACCGACGAACCACCACTGCACCAGCAGACGACCCATCATAACCGATCGATAGGATAATTTTTTCGCGACTCCTCGTTTCAGTTCTCACTTCAGCCCTGAGCAGGTAATTTTTCTCTTCCATCAATTAATCTTGCTTCAATCACACTTAGGGTTTTAATTAAATTGTTGATTTCGGTTGTAATTTTAGGATATGTGTTCGACTGTTTGAGGGGGTATATCATGTTACGTGGATTCAAATGGTTTTAACAGAAGAAACGCTTGTTATGTAGTTAATTGAAAATAGCATCTTCAATTAATTTTAAAAGAACCCAGCGGTTTGGTTTTGAAAGAGCAGAGTGAGAGGGGATGGATTATTAAAGGCATATTTTTGGCAAAATTTAGTTTTGGTGCATTAGCTTACATAGTCATCTGAAGATAAAGTTCAAGCTGCTGCTAAGAAGTGGGGAGGCAACGTGTAGTGTCTTTACAGATTTTAACTCACACGCTTTACTATCACCTTACTGAAGACATCTTTGTATATTTGAGCATCCACAACCAACATTCCAGAAATTGATGAAAGAGAACTGCATGAAGCCCTTTTTTTCTTTCAGGTTTGACAAGATGCATCATGTTGCTTGTGTCCTTACATTGTCATTTAGAAAAGGCTTTAACAAATTATGTTTTAATTATGTGAGATCAAAGTTACTATTTCTTAATTAAGTTGTTATTAACTTTGATCTCAGGTCTTCTATGTGGAGCTTTGGTATCTAGATGAATATTGCTATTGTGAATGAGGCTATCCTCACACGAGGTCTACCCCCAATGGAAGGTTGTTCTCTTTTTCAATTTTCTTTCTAGTTTTCTTTTCACATTTTAGTAGTTTTTTATTTTACTTCCATGTCTTACAAAAGTACTAACTTATGCATTCATATGTGGTTTTAATGGAGTAAACTTATGCATTCATATTTGATTAAATTTGCACTAATTTCGAGTTTTACTTGCAATTCAGGTATGGAGTTCCTGATGGATGGATCTGGTGGCTTGGCTCCTGCCTGGTGCACTTCCACTTGCATATGGAGCATCTCATGTAGCATTGGATCCTATAGCCAACTTCAAATTTGGCTAACCCTTTCCTAGATAACCATACATATTTGTGCTTTAAATTTGATTCCTTTTTACAGCTTTAATTTTTATAAAAAACATCCATAGAAAATAACTACAGTTTGGATTCTTGCCAATGGATGATCATGTTGAAAATAACTAATATTGAGGTTGTAGTGGTCCACAGATGATGACACGGATGCATCTATTGACAACATGGAAGAGGAGGTACTTGTTAAAATTCGTGTTATTCTCCGGTCTCTAATGATAATTTTTGTGTTATAAAATACTATTTATGCATATATTGACCATATGAAAGACGTTTGGACAATTGATCTGTAAATTTTTGTTGATATTGTAGTTAAGGTAATATGTAGGGTGTCTGAGCCAGTTATAAATGATTGCATATTATATGTTGGTTTTTTGTCTAATTGTTAGGTGTTCGGGTGATTTTCTTACACATGTTTTTCTTTTGAATCAAGAACAATGAGTTTCGTAAATTAAAGAACACTTAGATTTTTTTGAATCAATAATAATGCTTGTTTATATGATTTATTATGGCAGGGTAGATATCATGGATGGGAATGCGGCTACATGGTTCTCCAACATATGTTTGACTTTGTCAATTTGTATCAAAACCAGTTTCCCGAGGAAGTAAGTAAAATATACTTGTTTATCAGTTTATTACTTAACTGTTTATTTAAACTTAGAAGGTTCAGATGTATATAACATGTAAATATATACATAGCTTTAATGCCGATGTTATTACCGATTTTACTTTGCCTTTAAATTTAGTCTATAATATTTGTAATAACTCTTTGTATCTACTTTTATTTTAGATATGTCACGACACGAGAGAGGCTACGGATAATGAAATAGATGTTTTGTTGATGACGTTGATGCCGAAGTTTTTTAGCGAGTTAGGTATTTTGCTAGATTAGCGTATGTAGTTTATTTATACAATTTAACGTAGTTTGTTATGCATTCACAAATGATTGTAGTTTGACGGGTTTATCTCCGAATTGGATGTGTACGGGTTTATTTTCGATTTGAATATGTATTGTTTTGGGTTGATTTGAAAATGTTCCATTGGTGTATGTGTATAAGCTTGATGTATTTCCTGGAAAACCTTTTATATGTTTTTTTACTGCAAATGTATTTCCAGTTTATAAGACGGTGTTCACCAAGTTTAAGCCGGCAATTTATAAGACGGTGTTCACGAAGTTTAAGCCGGTGTTCAAACTCTGAACACCGTCTAATAAGACATGAAGTTTAAGCCGGTGTTCAAACACTCAACACCGTCTAATAAGAGATGAAGTTTAAGTCGGGGTTCAAACTGAACACCGTCTAAAAATACATCATTTTAAACCAGTGTAGTTTAAGACGGTGTTGAAAACACCGTCTTAAAAGCGATTTCACCCCGTCTTAAGCTCTATTTTGTAGTAGTGATTATGTTGTGTGCTTGATATCTTCACGACCCGAGTTAGAGACGAACTTGTTTCAACCTGGTTCTCAAGCCAATAATAATACGAACCCAGCTAACTCTATGTTGGGGATCGAACGGGTCACATGAACAACAATCAACACAGAACTCACACACAATTAAGAACACAAAGATTTATAGTGGTTCGATCGGTTCTGACCTACATCCACTCTCGGTAACTAGGAGTATTTGTTATTAAGCTTGGTACAATAAACTGATACAAGATCAATCTCTTATATAGAGATTAAAACAAAGAATAAAGTCAAAAACAAGATCCGTGAATAATGGGTTACAGAGAAGGTTGGATAACCCCTGTCCCCTTATCCTCTTATCCTTTTGATCAGAAAACCTTTTCTGACCTTAGCTTGATCAAGTGGATTCACACTCAACAATCTCCCACTTGAAGCCACAGAATAATCTTCACATGTGCTTCAACTGTGCATCAGTATTTCTATAAAAACTTTTGATCTTAACACATTCCTAGTTACCCGGCCTTCTCTTCAATTATCCTGAAGGCCAGTTGAAGCTATGCAAAACTTCAACTTCTCTAAGGTGACAACCTTAGTCAACATATCAGATGGATTTTCACTTCCTTTGATCTTCTTCAACTTCAGAGTGTCTTCACTAACTTGCTCTCTGATGAAGTGATATCTCAGCTGTATGTGCTTTGTCTTCGAATGGAAGACAGGATTCTTTGCAAGATGAATTGCACTTTGATTGTCACAAAACAGTGCACAATCAACTTGTTCCTTGCCGAGCTCTTTGAGAAAATTCTTCAACCATATAAGCTCTTTGCTTGCTTCAGTAACTGCCATATACTCTGCTTCTGTGGTTGAAAGGGCAACACTTTTCTGCATTCTGGACATCCAGCTTACCGCAATGCCTCCCATTGTAAAGACATCTCCAGTGGTGCTTTTGTAAGATTCTTTACAACCACCAAAGTCAGCATCCGCAAAACCCTTCAGAATAACATTTTTCCCCTTAAACTGTAATGCCACTTTTGAACTCCCCTTCAAATATCTTAGCAGCCATTTAACTGCTTCCCAATGTTCTATCCCTGGATTGGACATAAACCGACTAACAACTCCCACTGCATGAGCTATATCTGGTCTCGTGCATACCATTGCATACATGAGGCTACCAACTGCCAATGCATATGGAACTTTAGCCATTTCTGTTTTGTCTTAATCTGATCTGGGTGACTGAACTTTAGAAAGGTTAAAGTGACTTCCCAAAGGTGTGCTTCGAATCTTGGCGTCTTTAAGGCTGAACCTTTCTAACACTTTCTCAATGTACTTCTCTTGAGAGAGTGTCAAAGAACCATCTTCTTTGTTTCTGAAAATACTCATCCCGCATATTTGGTTTGCAGCTCCCAAGTCTTTCATCTCAAACTCTTAAGACATCTGCTTCTTCAGCTTCTTGATCTATGTCATGTCTGAACCTACAATCAACATATCATCCACATATAGTAGTAGAATGATATAAGAACCCTTAAACCTCTTGATGTAACAACAATGGTCATTGTCACATCTCTTGTATCCGACTCTTCCCATGAAGTTATTAAACTTCAAATACCATTGTCTGGGCGTTTGTTTCAGACCATACAAACTCTTCTTCAACTTACACACCAAGTTTTATTTGCCTTTAACCTGAAAACCTTCTGGTTGTGTCATGTAGATGTCTTTTTCTAGGTCACCATGTAGAAAAGCTGTCTTGACATCTAGCTGCTCTAGATGCAAGCCTTCTGCTGCTACAATACTGAGAACAAGTCTGATGGTAGTCATTTTCACTACTGGAAAAAATATTTCATTGAAATCACTTCCCTCTTTCTGCTAAAATCCATTGACCACCAATCTTGCTTTGTTCCGTTTGGTACCATCATGTTCATTTTTGACCCTGAAAACCCACTTGTTCTGAAGAGCCTTCTTCTTAGCTGGAAGCTTTGTTAAGTGCCAGGTCTTGTTCTTCTCAAGCGACTTCATCTCATCTTTCATTGCTAACTCCCACAGCAATGAATCTTTCAACCCCATGGCTTCTGAGTAACACCGGGGTTCACCATTTTCTGTCAAAAGTATGTAATTGACAGATGTTGAATATTTGTCTGGTGGTCTAATGACTGGAGGATCTTCTTGGTTGAAACTGAGGAGTTTCTGGGGATTCTGGAATTTGAGGAACGACCTCTTCTTCTTCTTATAAAGAATCATTACTAGAATCATCCCCTGAGCTCCCACTGTCGATTGACTCATTCCTATTTTCTGGAATGTCGACTGAAGCTTCTTTTCTTGTTTCACCACTTTCAAATTCAACATAGTCTTTCTGAACTTCTGGTCCTTTGGTGTTTCTGTCTTTATAGAATTCGTTTTCATTGAAGACGACATTCTTGCTCTTGATTACTTTTCTGCCTTCATTATCCCAAATCCTGTAACCCATTTGTTCTGACCCATAACCAATGAATGTGCACTTCTTGGATTTTGAGTCTAACTTATCCCTGTCACCAGCTTCTAACAAATTGTAACATCCCTAATACAAAAACTTATACTAATAAAAGGATACATCATGGGTAAGTTGACCAATGGAAATATGAGGTACTTTGAGCAAGTGTAGGAACCATTTAATAATTAAATTATAAAAATACATTATATTTGAACCTACTCGGTTTTAATGAAACTTGGTTCAAAATATAGATAAAAATATGCTCGTCCTAATGGCATATTCATTATTTTATAAAACATCATATTTTAGAAGTTATAAGTGTCAATTGAGTGAAGTAGTTAAATTAATTATAATAATAACAATATATTAATAAAATCTAAACTTACAAATAAAATTCCTTTATGAATTACATGCATACGTTTGCATGTATAAATTAAAAGAAAGAATCAAAATTTTATATTAGAAATTAAATGAGGGTACGTGTTAAAAGATAGAATTTTAGGCTTGCATGGATAAGAAATTCAATAATGAATGGATACGTGACAACTTGCACTCTAAGTTTGGAGACTATATATAGATTTCTAAATGAACATATTCCGTGCACATTCACTCTCGACCTCCTCTTTCTCACTCTAGAATTCTATTTTTCATCCATAATAATAATAAAGCCCTGTCCCGTTTTAAGTGTTTTAACCCTTGAACACTGATACCCTGTCCGACTGACGTAGGACCCCGTAACTTATGTCAAGGCTCTGCCTAAATTCGTTGGGGTTCTGTCTCGTGACGTAGGGATAAGGTAGAATTGGGTTACTATACTTAATGTGAGTGCACTATATATTTTATTAGATAACCCAGGAGTTATACCCAAAATATAACAACTCTCCTAAAACACCCCTGACACCCCTACACTTCCTGAAATACATCCCATACGTGAAAACCGAGTCCGAATTATAATATAGTATTAAAAATAAATGGAAAACAAGAAAAAGTAAGTTGAGGCGGGCCGCGTAGACCCACCCCAAACTTAACGCGGGCCGTGTGAGGGTGTAACTGGACTCCGCTGAATTCTTTAGTTCATGCGGGCCGCGTAAGGCCACACCGTTAGTTTATACGGGCCGCGAGTGTCCCAATTGGTGGCGCAGCCCGGTGCGGCCACGTGGCCCAACACCCGGCAAACCTACTCAATGACTCAGCCCAGCTACGCATTGACCGGAGGTCAACCCGGGCCGCGTAAGCCCTACCCATGTATTACGCGGGCCGCGAGAGAGTCAAGTTCAGCAACTATATAAGCAGGCCATCGGGTTTCATTCAGAATTCGTTCACGATCGTTTCTTTCTCTCAAAATCTGAATATTAGGCAATATAAGCGGGCATTATACCCCCTAATTAGCGAAGCTCTGCCTCGTTGTAAGTATCATAACCCCTGGATACGTATTAGATACTCTGCCCGATTGATCAAGGGTTCCGTAACGGCTGTCGTGGTTCTGCCCGACGTAGTCGTTGGAATACCGTCTCGGGGAGGGTATTACTAATGTTAAAATGGGTTATTATACTAACGCGTGTGCATTGTTTATTTAATTAGACTATAACCAGGGAATCACAAAGGAAAGCCCTATAATAGCAATGTGAGTGATCCTTCTTTTTATGAACTCATTTTTGTGAGTTGATCCACTTTTTGTTAACTGTTTTTACAAAACCTTAAATTTCCATGCGAATAACAGTTATTGAGTATTTGTAAGAATACAATTACAGTCGGTAAATTTGGGGTTTTGTATACAAAATTTGTTACCACCTGGTAAAGGAGTAACATGACCATAAGTCGGAACGACATTACCGTGTGGTGGTAATTGATATAACTTGGAAACAAATGTAATTGCGGATGCGCCCTCAATACTGTTCACTGTGACTTTCTATTTAAACTTGATTAAACTGGGATTCACTCACCAGTATTTCCTGCTGATAAAATGTTTTAAACACGTGTTTCAGGTAACTTAGTATGAAGCCAATAAAAGCCAGCTGGAGAGCACTGAAGGCTTGGAAAAGTGGCAATAAAGTTACCTAAAATAAATTAGATGTTTTTATTAAATAGGATTTATTCCTATGAAAATGTATGTACGGAAAAACTTGGGTTTTATCCCATGTGTTTAATATAATGAAAATATGGTGGTTTTACTCTGATAAAATATTTCCTAACTACGGTCCTGATGAAAAATTCCACTGCCAAATTAGACAATACACGATACCACCGAAACTGGCTCACGGCCGCCCGTTCCCGAGGGATCGGGGGTTGTGACAGGAGGTGGTATCAGAGCTATGCCACTGGTTCAAGCCAAAAAAGTGTTCTGCTGACACTTAAGTTTTAAATTCTGTGTTAGGAAATTAATATAACAATTTATGTGTTATTCTGTGTTGATAAATCTTAATATTTATATTATGATTTTTATGTTTTGAGTTCAGAGTATGAGTAACCAATATGACTAGACGTACCCATAGGCTACCTCGGCAGATGTATTATACTACACTCTTATGCAATTAGTAACTTAAGGTATCACCTTGAGTGGGATCTCTTCTTAAATAAATGAATGTACCGTAATATATATACATATATATATATGTGTGTGTGTATATATACTACTATGTGTATATCAACCTTACTAGGAAATATTAATACACGTTCATTTTGTAAAAATATCCATAGATCATGGGTATAAATTTTAGATATTAAATCTAAAATCATAATTTATGGTAAATTTACATAAGAAATCGAATAACATTATGTATCCACCTTAAATAAATAAAAGTATGTTATTTTAGTTGATTCATAGACTTCATGATCTATACCATGATCTATCCTTATAAATGGTGGTGTAGATTATGGCAAATTCCTGAATTGACCTTAAATCCAGAAATCGTGTTAATATACAATTTTAATTGTATGTAAAATAATATACACGTTGTAGTATAGTATACTTCTAATAAACATATGTTATAATACACCATGGGTATAAAAGAGAGTTAATAGTTAATGTTTTTAAGAAGTAAAAATAAGGGAACCTCATTTCAACCAAATCCCTCAGGATACTCAGCAGATAATGAGAAAGAAATTTTTATTCGTAAGGCACAGTTTGAGAAACTATTTACCTCTAAAAAGAGAAGTAGGATTACTAGAAAAAAAAGTCAAGAGAAAATAAAGAAAATAAAGAAGTCACAACCAAAGGAAGTAATAATTAATAAGGAAACAAATGCACAAACTCAGGAAAGAGGCAATAACCTACCATGGGAAGATAAACAATGTGTAAATCTCCATATATTAGCCACTACAACAGTAAATACTAACTTATATTAAATAGTTGAACCGCCAAACAAGTACTAGCACCCATGCCACCTATGAGCCAGAAATTTTAAAAGAAATTTTGCCCATTAAATAAACAACCTAGTAAAAGAAAAAGATAGAATAAAACCATACATAAAAGTATGTTGAGCATAATATTCCTATAACCTACATAGACTAAAATAAGTTATGAATGCATAATTCCTAGTATATTTTGAACCCCAGTTGTAGTTGCAATAAATATACATATATATATATATAAGTCGCAATGTTCTCCGTTTTTAATCAATCTATTTTTACGATGGTACCCAAATATTTATACTAGAAATTTGTCTGTGATAATTAATACCACCTACTCAAGTAACATTATAATATACATCAAACTAAGTTAGTTATTAACAAAGCAATCATGTTCATGACTTTCTTTTGGAACCAATCATTTACTTTGGTTTAAAATACATATTGAAATATATGGTATAAAGTTTTAAAACTTTGTGGTTTTAATAATATTGTTTCAAAATAAATTATACTTAAATAAATAAAACCGAAGCTATTAAATTAACTGAAATGATTTTTAAGAATTAGAAAAAAAAATTAAAATTTAAAAAGATCGCTTGAGTGGATTGAGCCAAAGCAAGTTTTTGAAACCCAGGTGTACCAATTTTCCACTTTATTTTATTCCTTCTGGTTTGTAACCAGTTGACCATAAGACTTTATACTTTCATAATTTTATATTGGGATTATTTGTAAAGGTTTCTATTAAAATACTTGGCGATAAAATAAATGGTTAAATGAATATGAGGGATATTCATGATTAAATAGAATCATTTAAATCTTTAGAGATTTGGGCTAGTTGGACTACATAGAAAGGCCTAACTAAACGTTGAAAGAGTTTCTACAAATCTTTAATATTAAGGTATGTTCAGAATAGGTCTTATGCCTGGAAATAATTAATATAAGATTATAAGATTAACCAGTCATATTAATTGTAGGATTGTGTATCCTAAATTATAAAGAAAAGTATTTAAGACAGCTTGGCTGATGTATAATAGCTAAATAATACAATATTAGTAAATGAGTTGAGTTAATAAATTGGATGTTAAACTTACTTTAAGTAGTTTCGAAATTCTCATAATTTAAAAAGACGATAATACAGATAAAAGAGATAAGATTGGATTGTGATTTGTTAAACTTAATACTAAAAGAGTAATAATGGAGATGGAGATTCTCATAAAATAACTGTAGTAATAAAATACCAGTGATGTAACCGTGACACAAATAAATTTTATAAAGTCGGTTACATGAATCTATAAAAGATCTATTTAATTAAATACTTGAAAAATAGATCTCAAATATGTACAAAATAAAGTATTAATCTTAACATATTTTGAATATAAAATAGACATACTTTGATAATATGGGATGAAGTACGTTACACAAGGTTTGAAAAAAAAAATCACATTTTTGAGCAGAGGGCAAAATCGTAAACTAATGTTATGTGTTTTAAGTTTATACTATATATATTAAATTTTATATCTATATACCCGCTATATTGTTATAACTAAAGTTTTCAATTACAGAAAGTAATTTATATATAGTACATATATCTCTGGGTAACCCATAAATACCATGTCATGAGTCACATATGCATAATGCCTTTAAATCTTAAAAGTATATTATAATGAATTTTTACAAAGGAAAAAGTAAGAATGTGATAATTGGAATAGATATATAGATGAGGGGAAATTATTAAGGTAATATAAATAGTGAGTCTTGTACAATTTAACCCATTAGTTAAAAATAAAATTGTTCTTACGAGTCCAGAAAATTAAAATTGGAGTAATTTATTTCCCTAAATTTTTAATTCCAAAATAATATATTTGACAAGAAATTTATTTCAATATTCTACTGTTATAAAAGGATAAAATAAAGTCATGGAAATAAGCTTGATGATTGGTACCATGTGATGTATAGTTATTTTATATGTGTGTATATATTTCAAAAAGTTTAAATATTAAACTGGAGATTTGAAAATTTCGGTTATTTCTAAATATACACATGTATATACAATCTGTTGATGGTATACACAATATAATAGTCAAATATCTTCTGAAGATAAACATAAGAGAAAATAGCACTGGTAAAGACATGAAGCCATTATAAGAATAAATCATGAAACCTATTATGTTTTAAAATACCATCTGTTTCAATAAAATATTCCGTGCATCGGAATCTCATAATATATAAGCATGAATATAATTGGCTGTAAGCACATTTATTACATTGAACCTAGTTATAGTATCAATGAAGACAATGATATATTTGAAACTCCATTCTCCAACCAAAAGAAAACCACAACCATAATAATATCTATGCTTAAATGAAAAAGTTAGGATATTGATATTCACTGGTAACAGCCAGGATAGTATTTAGACTTGAATTTAAGAAACATGCCTTAGTATAAAGCTTTGAGATAAGCCAATTACTTGCTTAGATAAAGTATGATGGTTATTGGTATCCCGTGAGGATGATGACTAGAACAGTGCTTGTATGATAAATAAGCAATAACACCTGGCCACTGTTATTTCTTGTTTATTGATACTACTCGGTTCTAGAATATGATCCATCATGAGAATACTAATTTCCTTGTTCCTTGATATAAGCCATAATAAATGATGTACTTCTAAAATCATTATTTGAGAAAATTCTATTTACGGGAAATACAATGATAACTACCTCTCCGGCAAGTCTGGGTATGATGTGGTATACACTCCAGCTTGTCCGGGTGAGATGGGGGTACCTCTCCGGCAAGACCGGGTGAGATGAGGTATATGTATTTTAATGGAATTCCCTAAAATAGTACCATGACTTGATGTCTGACCTGTCTTTGGAAATATGAATCTGTTAAATACATCGACCTTATGAATGGTGTGTATATTACAGTATGTGAAATATGTGATTATATAGATATGTATATCTATGAGGAAATCCAAAGACCATATTGATTGACAATTAGGGATAAATCACGAACAGGTGTGTCAATGATAATTCTAGATTTAATTATCAGGAATCTCTCTCGTATACATCTATAATTCCGATATCAAACACTATTTCGTTTGATCGTCAGTCTCGAAACTCGTGCGACAAGATGAACAACGGGAACCCTATAAGTTGGGACGCCATGGAAAGTATAAGATTTCTCTTTGCGATTATTAATGCATTAGGAAGCCTGTAACCAAAAGTTGTGCTAAGACACAAAACATCTAAAAACTTATGAAGAGTCGTTTTACCTCTTGAGAAGATAAAAGTAACCACGACTAGATATACTTACAAGAACTCTTTTTCCCTATAATTCTACTAAGATTTACCATTCGGAACCCTTAAATTTATTTGAAATGACAGGAATACATACCTAACTGATAAATCTTTAGTTATACCTCTTCAAAGTTATAGAGGTAAATGAAGAATTTAAATCCATTAAAAGATCATACAAATTAAAGGTAAGAATCTCAAAATAGTTCTGGTCAAAGTAAAGTAAAATTTAAAACCAGGACCTGAATCTACCTAGAAACTAAACTAACAAAATGCTCATCCATATCTCAAGGAATCTCGAGGACGAGATTTAAAACAAGGTGGGGAGGATGTAACATCCCTAATACAAAAACTTATACTAATAAAAGGATACATCATGGGTAAGTTGACCAATGGAAATATGAGGTACTTTGAGCAAGTGTAGGAACCATTTAATAATTAAATTATAAAAATACATTATATTTGAACCTACTCGGTTTTAATGAAACTTGGTTCAAAATATAGATAAAAATATGCTCGTCCTAATGGCATATTCATTATTTTATAAAACATAATATTTTAGAAGTTATAAGTGCCAATTGAGTGAAGTAGTTAAATTAATTATAATAATAACAATATATTAATAAAATCTAAACTTACAAATAAAATTCCTTTATGAATTACATGCATACGTTTGCATGTATAAATTAAAAGAAAGAATCAAAATTTTATATTAGAAATTAAATGAGGGTACGTGTTAAAAGATAGAATTTTAGGCTTGCATGGATAAGAAATTCAATAATGAATGGATACGTGACAACTTGCACTCTAAGTTTGGAGACTATATATAGATTTCTAAATGAACATATTCCGTGCACATTCACTCTCGACCTCCTCTTTCTCACTCTAGAATTCTATTTTTCACCCATAATAATAATAAAGCCCTGTCCCGTTTTAAGTGTTTTAACCCTTGAACACTGATACCCTGTCCGACTGACGTAGGACCCCGTAACTTATGTCAAGGCTCTGCCTAAATTCGTTGGGGTTCTGTCTCGTGACGTAGGGATAAGGTAGAATTGGGTTACTATACTTAATGTGAGTGCACTATATATTTTATTAGATAACCCAGGAGTTATACCCAAAATATAACAACTCTCCTAAAACACCCCTGACACCCCTACACTTCCTGAAATACATCCCATACGTGAAAACCGAGTCCGAATTATAATATAGTATTAAAAATAAATGGAAAACAAGAAAAAGTAAGTTGAGGCGGGCCGCGTAGACCCACCCCAAACTTAACGCGGGCCGTGTGAGGGTGTAACTGGACTCCGCTGAATTCTTTAGTTCATGCGGGCCGCGTAAGGCCACACCGTTAGTTTATACGGGCCGCGAGTGTCCCAATTGGTGGCGCAGCCCGGTGCGGCCACGTGGCCCAACACCCGGCAAACCTACTCGATGACTCAGCCCAGCTACGCATTGACCGGAGGTCAACGCGGGCCGCGTAAGCCCTACCCATGTATTACGCGGGCCGCGAGAGAGTCAAGTTCAGCAACTATATAAGCAGGCCATCGGGTTTCATTCAGAATTCGTTCACGATCGTTTCTTTCTCTCAAAATCTGAATATTAGGCAATATAAGCGGGCATTATACCCCCTAATTAGCGAAGCTCTGCCTCGTTGTAAGTATCATAACCCCTGGATACGTATTAGATACTCTGCCCGATTGATCAAGGGTTCCGTAACGGCTGTCGTGGTTCTGCCCGACGTAGTCGTTGGAATACCGTCTCGGGGAGGGTATTACTAATGTTAAAATGGGTTATTATACTAACGCGTGTGCATTGTTTATTTAATTAGACTATAACCAGGGAATCACAAAGGAAAGCCCTATAATAGCAATGTGAGTGATCCTTCTTTTTATGAACTCATTTTTGTGAGTTGATCCACTTTTTGTTAACTGTTTTTACAAAACCTTAAATTTCCATGCGAATAACAGTTATTGAGTATTTGTAAGAATACAATTACAGTCGGTAAATTTGGGGTTTTGTATACAAAATTTGTTACCACCTGGTAAAGGAGTAACATGACCATAAGTCGGAACGACATTACCGTGTGGTGGTAATTGATATAACTTGGAAACAAATGTAATTGCGGATGCGCCCTCAATACTGTTCACTGTGACTTTCTATTTAAACTTGATTAAACTGGGATTCACTCACCAGTATTTCCTGCTGATAAAATGTTTTAAACACGTGTTTCAGGTAACTTAGTATGAAGCCAATAAAAGCCAGCTGGAGAGCACTGAAGGCTTGGAAAAGTGGCAATAAAGTTACCTAAAATAAATTAGATGTTTTTATTAAATAGGATTTATTCCTATGAAAATGTATGTACGGAAAAACTTGGGTCTTATCCCATGTGTTTAATATAATGAAAATATGGTGGTTTTACTCTGATAAAATATTTCCTAACTACGGTCCTGATGAAAAATTCCGCTGCCAAATTAGACAATACACGATACCACCGAAACTGGCTCACGGCCGCCCGTTCCCGAGGGATCGGGGGTTGTGACACAAATCGTAAGCACCGCAACCAAAGACTCGTAAGTGTTCGAGACTTACCTCCTTTCCTTGCCACATTTCTTCAGGCAACTTGAAATCTAAGGGATCGGCTGGTGAACGGTTGATCAAGTAGGCTGCAGTGTTAACTGCATCGGCCCAGAATGTCTTGGGCATCCCGGCATTTAGCCTCATGCTTCTAGCCCTCTCATTTAGAGTTCTATTCATTCTCTCAGTTACACCATTCTGCTGAGGAATTCCAGGAACTGTCCTGATTATCTTCATCCCTTCCTTGTCGCAATAGTCAGTGAACTCCTTGCTTATGTATTCACCACCATTATCAGACTTTAAGCACTTTACCTTCAAGTTAGTTTCATTTTCAACAGCAGATTTCCATATCTTAAAAGTATCAAATACGGCAGCTTTGTGTTTAAGAAAATATACCCAAACCTTGCGTGTTGAATCATCAATGAAAGTAAAATAATATCTTGAGCCTCCTAGAGATAAAACTGAGGTTGGTCTATATACATCTGAGTGAACAAGCTCAAACTTCTGAGCTTTCGGTGTCCTCCCTGTCTTCACAAAAGTAACCCTCATTTGTTTTCCAAGAACACAAGGTTCATAGAATTCAGTTTCCACTTTCTTCAAGTCTGGAAACTTACCTTTCTGAGCCAACATCTTCAATCCCTTTTCGCTGATGTGTCCGAGTCGGTTGTGCCATAAATTTGATGGACTCGGACCGGTGGTCATTACATGAACACCTTCAGCAGAAACTTCTGCCATGTATAGAGTACCTTGCTTCTTTCCTTTGGCAATCACTAAATTGCCTTTGATCACTTTCCATTGTCCACCCCCAAAGTGAACATTAAACCCTTCATCATCCAGTTTACCAACTGAAATCAATTTTCTCTTCAAATTAGGAATAACACTGACATTTTTCAATGTCCATATAGTTCCTAATGAGGTCTTCAAGTTTACATCTCCAATACCTGTGATATCAAGCATTTGATCATCTGCTAAACAAACTTTACCAAAGTTACCTGTTCGTAGATTCTTGACCATATATGGGCATGAGATAGCATGGAAAGAAGCACCCGAATCCATAATCCAAGATTCAACTGAATCTTCAACAGAACAGATGAGAACATCACCTAATTCTTCAGAGGATACACCGTTTACTTCTTTCTTTGCAGCTGGTTTTGTACATTGGCTTCTAAAGTGATATTTTTCTTTGCAATTCGAATATCCAACGTCTTTTCTGTTCTTTGACTGTCCCCTCTTTCTGGACTTGGACCTGCCTCGACTATGTCCTCTTTCGTTTCTTCTTCCTCTACTTTCTGTATGCAATAAAGAACTAGAATTAGAAGTCTCACCGTTGCTTCTCCATCAGATATCTTCGTTTACTATCAAGTCACGAATACTATCGAAAGTGAGTGTGGTAGTGCCGGATGCACTACTAACAGCTGTGATTTTGCCTGACCAACTGTCGGGCAACGATGATAAAAGAGTTAAACTCATCTATGTAAGCGGTAACCTACATGCCTTCCTTCATCTTGGTGTTAACCAATTGTTGGATGAGGAATACTTTGTTTGAAGCGGATGGTCTTTCATACATGTTGGACACAGCTTTCAATACACCATATGTGGTTGTTTCATTGACAATGTTGTAAGCAACACTCTTTGCCAAAGAAAGCCTAACCACACCCAAAGCTTGTCTATCCAACAACTTCCATTCTTCATCATACATGTCATCTGGTTATTCACCCGACATAGGCAGATGCAAACTTTTCTGATACAATAAACTTCAATTTGCATTTTCCAAAATCCATAATCACTTCCATCGAACTTATCAATCTTGATTTTACTATCTTCTTCCATTTAAAAAAAAATTACCAAATTACTACTAACCAAACGGGTTTGTACTGCTAAGTGGTAATTTATATGAGCGAAAACAATAATCAGAAACAAATAACTTATCTGTTTCAAGATTTAATGGCAAGGGACAAGTATTGATGGATAATGAGATCTTGTTCAAAGTTAAGGGACCTTTCTGATAAATTGAGAAATTCAATTTTCATCAAAAATAAAGATGAGGGACCTTTCTGATCAATTTGAGAAATTCAATTTCTCCACCAGAAATAAAAGCACGGACGTGCATCTCCTTCTCCAATTCCACCAGAACAAAGAAACTATGGTTCTTCCTTTCTTCTCTTCTACACCTCTGTCAAGAAACTATGGTTCTTCTCCTCTCCACCAGAAATAAAAGCACGACGGCTACTAGGTCAGCAAACCCTAGTCGCGAGGGTGAAGAGAAACGGAGGCGGCGGCTGCTTGCGATGGCGAAGAGAGCGGCGGCGGTTGACGAGCGGCAGAGGCGGCTGAACGTTTCTGATCGGAACCCTAGTTCCGATTTCACAGGTCAGTATCTTCTTCCTCCTTCTACACCCCTGTGTTTAGTTCTATTTCTGTTCGTGTTCAACAACAAGAGCCTGAGCTCTGATACCAGTTGTTGGGGATCGAACGGGTCACACGAACAACAATCAACACAGAACTCACACAGAATTAAGAACACAAAGATTTATAGTGGTTCGGTCGGTTCTGACCTACATCCACTCTCGGTAACTAGGAGTATTTGTTATTAAGCTTGGTATAATAAACTGACACAAGATCAATCTCTTATATAGAGATTAAAACAAAGAAGAAAGTCAAAAACAAGATCCGTGAATAATGGGTCACAGAGAAGGTTGGATAACCCCTGTCCCCTTATCCTCTTATCCTTTTAATCAGAAAACCTTTTCTGACCTCAGCTTGATCAAGTGGATTCACACTTAACAAGTGGATTCACACTCAACACTCTATTCGATCATATTTTTTGGTATCACTGTTAAAGAGTTCCCATGACCAATCGAACCGCGAAGAAAGATGATCACACATATACTTATAATCGCAACAAACATCACACCACTTCATAATGAAACCGAAATCAAGAAACTGAAATATACTAACTGAATATGAAACTGAAACTTGATAAACCTGAAATTAAATAACTGTTTTCTGCATAGAACTTGCATCCATTGACTGAAGTTTGAAACCCTATAAATACATGATGAACCGTTTCATGATGAAGAGGTACATCGCTTGGAAACGTTGTGTTGTTTCTAAGATAACCACTCATGCAGTTATATCCCTCACACATGTCGCTTCACAAAATAGGCCCAAACATCAAGTTAACCTAATGGACTCTAAAACATACTTGACCCATAAGTGTTTGTTGGCCTGCGGCCCAAACAGAAAATAATAAAACATAAACAAATGTCTTGCCCATTTAAACTACTAAATAAATAAACATAAGTGCAGCCCATTTGCGAATCAACTGATGTACTTGATTGTCGACTTGATTATCGACTTCAGTATTTGGTTCGCTCACCTTACACAATAAACAGTTAACCTAGGACGCTATAATATCTTTCCATTTCTAATAAAAACATCTTAGTTGTCACTAATAGTAAAAGACGTTTCAATTGAACCGAATGGATGTGAGAATAAAAAGCACACAGCGATGATCCAGATCTAAGACATTGAGAAGGAAAACTGCAGTGTGGAGGCAGTTGCCATACGTATTGTTATTTCATCTGATGGGATTATCTATAACGAGTAGGCATAGAGATGTGTATGGCAAGTGTAACAACATATAACAATGGTGCAATATAACAGATATCCATAGGGTTAGTTATAACATCCACGTATACATGTACAATGTTTTTAAGCTTCAAAGGTTCAATGTACGACGTCCTTAGCGTCATTTCTGTTATGTTATAAATAACATTTTTACAAGTTATGAAACTTAACAAGCATTTAAAAGATACCTACATTCTTTTAATCACCTTCTTGTAGAGAGAATTATGTATTTTTAATGTACTTCCTAATCCCGATGAATGTAATGGTGCAATTTTTATACAACAATGGATCATTTAAGAAATCTTATTATTATATATCTAAATCTAAATCTATCTCTACATTTGAAATGGCAAACAAGTAATTTAACTTCATTTGAAAAGAGCACCGTTGTAATTTACCTCAAAACTTAAGACACATTAATACATTATTTAATAAACATTCAATTAAATGCACCCTTTCAACAATAGTTATTGCACTAAAAAAACCCTCACTAGGGTGAAATACATATATAACTAGAACACGGCAAAATTAAAGAAAAAAATAGAGTAGATTTGTCCTATTTTGTTAGTAACTTTTTAATGTAATTTATGATGTTTTATATAATTGTTGAGAGAAAATGATGTTTTATTTAATTGTTGAGACAAAATGGATGTTGAAGAGATGCGTTAAAAAAACTTACATTTTAACTTCTTTGACGATAAAAAAGGGGGAAAATAGTGTGAAAAGCGTCCATTACATTAGCTTAGAGGTGTTTAGAAAAAACCGTAACCAAATAAAAACTGTAAACCAAACCGTAACCGTAACCAAATAAACCGATCCGAATAACGAATTCGGATTTTGGTTTGGTTTCTAACCGAAACCGAATTGTGAATATGGTTTTTGGTTCGGTTTATGGATTCACATTTTATTTTATTTGGTTTATTCGGTTTATTTGGATAACCGAACAAACCATTTAAGTTAATTAGTTATTAAATAAAAATAATAATATTTTATAAATCATATACAATTTATTAGCCCAAAATAGTTACTTTTTATGCAGCCCAAAACACCAAATGTAAATCTAAAAGCCCAACTCAAACCCACTCATTTCTAAAATAATAGAACTTCTTCAGACCTTCAGTATAGGAACTAGGGTTACTATATGTTTGAAGATTATTTATATTTTGTGTTATTAGACTTGTTAACTATTTATAGTTTCTATGATCTATGTTTTGAAGCTTTAACTTTGTGGTTGTGTCTACGACTACTTTATGGATGTGTTTGTTTTATTTCGCAATGAAACTTTCTTGTATTCATATGTTGTTAGGTGTAGGTTAGTTGCGATGTTTGGAAGTTGGAACATAAACATAAATTAGTCAAAAAAAAGTGCTTAGGTACAATTTGGTTAGATTTGGTTTATTTGGTTTCTAACCGAAACCAAACCGAATTGAATTTGGTTTGGTTTGGATCATTTGCAAATTCCTTATTTGGTTTGGTTTGGTTTGGTTTGGTTTGGTTTTTGGTTTGGGGTAAAAAATTTTGAAAACCGAAGATACCGAATCAAATAAACCATAAACCGAACCGATGAACACCCCTACATTAACTAACAGAGCCTAGAGATAACCTGCTTTTTTTTCTCAAACCAATCGAGGTTCAAAACCGGTTGGATTTTTTAAGAAGGATTATAACCGGTTTTGGCTAAATCGGTATGGTCTAGAAAACGGCTTGGCCAAAGATAAACCGGTTAAACATCCTTGAACCGACAAGGGTTGGGAGAAATTAAAACATTTTTGTTTTTTGTTTTTTTTTTTTTTGCAATATTTTAGTTTTAGGTTGTTTTTTGTTAGTGTTATTTTTATTATTTCATCTACGTTACCAGTTAAACTTCATTCAAAATCAGTGTGTCCCCGCCGCAAAGCATGGGAAGTCTCTTCTAGTTACTATATAAAGCATTTCAGATAGACAAGATTGTATTTTACCAAACATAAAATTTGAAGCATCATGTACAAGAGAGTACAACCCATATTTAGAAGGGTACGTTAGTTAATTGTCCGAAATTTTAAGACGCCTTAGGGGCAATCTAGGGATTTCATCGCTAGAATTTTAGAACAACCCTACATTTTTATTCCCGTATTGCCCTTACTCCAATAATCACCCATTCCCGCTCCTCTCCTTGATCAGACAAAATTACATTTAATTCAGTTATTTGTTCGTGTTCCTCCCCTTGATCATTAAATGACATTTTAGTTATTCATGCTTCAGATCCCTACTAACTTCATAACTGATAACCTTTCAGATCCCCACTTCATAACCTAATTTCATCCAAGCAACAAACAACCACAACTATTACTATTACAACCTAATTTCACCCCAGCAACAAACAACCACAACTATTACTGTTACAAATCGAAAACCAACCATGTGGCAAGAAACCATAGTTGTAATCGGCAACGGTTGCGTCGCCAACACCACTGCTGCCACTGACCTCACTCGCACCCTAATTCCGGTTTCACCAAACTGATTCGTGATGTACTATTAGCAACAGAAGGACTACGGAAAGCCGTTATGATTTCAGTCGAGTTTACGATTTTGTATATATCATTTGGATTGGAACATGTTTTTGTAGTCAATGAGTTATTAACTTCAGATGGTATAATGGTGGGTAATTACATGGTTATAGTTAGCTTCTTGTTGAACCAGTTCAACATATGAGGATATTATATCAACAGAAACAAATTAGTGCCTTTGTTCCATTTGTTCTAAGATAGATAATAAAAGAAATTTTGGTTCTGAACAAACATGCTATATTTATGTCGTTGAATCTCCATCGGAAAATACCGCTCTGAATGGTATCAGAGCCACGCAGAATTCCTTCGCGGGGGCTCTAGATATTGATAGTACTTTGCATGAGATTGAGTTTGATAATTTAATTGTATTAAATTTAAACTTTATAAATAATAAAGTTATCATGCTTAGATTAAATCAACAAAATGATTTTTTAGAAAACGAAAATTTAGATTCTGAAGTTGATTTTGATGAAAATTATATCTCTGACGAAGATTTTAATTTTAGTAGATATGAATGGACTAGTTCTGACTTTGTATATGATGATACTGATTGGCAATATAATTCATCTTAATGGATAACCATAATTTTAATAAACTAAAAGAAAGTGAAAATTCTTTAAAAATAGATAAAGATTTGATAGAAGTACAAAAAACTATTATATTTTATAGAGAAAATATAATTTTTAGACTAGATAAAATTATGGAATTATTAGAGTCTACATATCCTAATAGGAAAGATAAAGAAAAAGTAAGTAGGCTACAAGATCCTTTGATCCAACTCTTACAAAATATGAAAATACCTAAGGGTTATAAAGAAATTAGAAATGAGTTCAGATACGGAAAGTGAAAATAATATAGTCCCTAACGTAGAAGATTCTGAGGTAGAAGATTTAGTAACCAAAGTAAGAGATATGGAGTTAAATGATTATAAATATTAAAGTTGGTGAAAATTTTAATATAAATGATACACCTAGTACAAGTAAGGATAAAAATATACCAATAAGAAATGAATCTCAAAGGCCTACTCTAGGATATGCTGTAATAAAGTCAACAATGAAAGAAGAGGATAATTATAAACCATACCAAGTTATGAAAAATGAACCAATTAATCCTTTTGGAATATATTTAGATCTAGATTGTGTAAACAATACTGAAGAAGCAATAGATAAATGGGAAACCGCTTTTAGAATAGAAGTTTCTGTTAATAAAATGGACATTGAAACAATAAAAGGATTTTTAGAAAGGACTCTGTTAAACAGTGCTTTAAGATATTGGCAAAACATAAGCCCTGAGGCAAAAAGCTATATATTTGAATCAGAAGATCAAAATATAGCAAACATAATAACAAGAGCTGTTGAAGCTTTTAGATTAGAGTTTTGTGGGGAAGGTAATATAATAAAAGACCCAGCAACTATACAAAAATATTTGACAGCTTTATTACGTCTACAATTATGTGATATTTGTGAAATTGATAGATATATTTGTGTTTTTCAAGATTATTATTTTCATATTTATAACCAAGTACCAGATACATGTAATTATTTACCCTTATTTTTTGCAAAGATACCTGACCCATGGGGGAAAAAACTAATAAATACATATAACCCAGGAACAACTGATACTTTAGGAAAAAGAATAACACATGCTAGAGATAAATTGAGCGAGTGGTGTGGAGATGCCATACTAGCTAAAATGAGTAAAAATTTAAAAAGAAAAATATCTTTATGTTGTAGTAGCCCAAAAATGCCTTTAATGATAGGATGTGATAGTTCTTTTTACTATGGAAAGATAAAAAGAAAATATAAGAAAAGAAGCCAATTTAGGAAAAGATATTTAAAAAAGCGTAAAACCAAATACTATAAAAGAAAAGGATATAAACAGACTTTTAAGCATACATATAAAAGAAAACTAAATCCCAACAAATGTAGATGCTTTATTTGTCATAAGGAAGGACATCTTGCAAATAATTGTCCTAAAAAGTTTAATAAAAATCTTAAAATATTTGAAATAGATGATGATATGGAAAAAATGATAGATGAAGGAGAATTCATACAAATTAACGATCTTCATGATATAGATTCTGATGAAAGTATATTTATTTTAACTGAAACTGAATATACTTCCTCTGAAAATGAATAAATCTGACATAGCTACTACTAGTAAAACAGATAATTTTATAATAGATTGTCAAGAAGAGGAACTAGGAGAATATAAACAAGAAATTTTAATAGATAAGAAAAAATTAAAACAAATACAACATGAAAATTTTTCATTATCAAATTATTTGGGATTTAAAATAAATACTTTACAAAGGTTATGGATAAAACCAAGAAATCATAATCTATATTATGGGTTAAAAATTCAGGAACGAGCTTTAGATATTAATATAACATCTAACAAAGTAATGATACCATTATTGTCTAAAAAAGATATTCAAAAAAACTACAAAAGATAAAGCCTGAAATAAGGAATACTTTAGGATGGGTACATGTTGGAGCTATCCAAATAATAATAAAATCCACCTTTAAAGAAGGTATAGATACCCCTATAGAATTAGCAGTTATGGATAATAGAATCCAAAACAGAGAAGAAGCATGTCTAGGAATACTACGAGGAAATTTGCAATATGGTAAACTAAAGTTTAATATATACCCAAGAATTTCCTATTATATCCAAGACAAAGATTTTGATAAAACTTTAAGTTTGTTACAAGATTTTAAAAGAAAAGATTTCTTTAAACAACAAAATAGGCCATATTCTATTACATATGCAATATCATATGCTATATCAAATACCCACCATTCTGATTGTTTTAGTATAAAAGATACTATAGATTTTCTTTTTTTGTTTAATGAAGTATGCCAAATACAAATACCAACCCTACCTAAAATTGAGGAAATAGATTCAAGACCATTAAGTCTTGATTTACAAGATAAACCACTTCTATTTACCAACCAGATCACCCCTAGATTATCCTTTACAAATAAAGGTGTAGTTAGTCATCCCCTTGCAAGGCTGACTAATTCTAGTAGATTTTATAATATCATTGATGCTAAAGAAGATAACATAAGAAATTATAAAATAAAAGGAGAATATTTCAATGGAAAGAAATTCTCTCATATAGATATACTAATAGATACAGGTGCAAATGGAAATTATATAAATCATAAACTATGTGACCATTTGCAAAAATATCCGTTAGAAGAACCTCACCAATATATTAACTTTAATGGTGAGTTACATGAAATAAATGAAGCCATAGAAACTATAATTAAATTTGGAGAAGAAAAAATTCCATTAAGATTATTAATAGGTAATGAAGATGAAAAGGATACATTAGAAATAATGCTAGGATTAACCTTTTTAGAAAATGTTAAACCTTATCAAATAACCTCTTATGGGTTAAAAATCACATATAATGATAAGATGATATATATACCAAAATGACAAGTCCTAAAAGTATATACATCCCTATAGGAATAACCTATAAAGATTATAAAGCTGAATACTTTGCTGCTTATATAGATAGTGGATCAGGGTTATGCATATGTAAACCTGATTGCTTTCCAATAGAATATCATGAAGATTTAACACCTTGTAACGGTGTTAGTTTTTCAAAAGATATAATCCCTCTGAGAAGAGGAGTAAAAAATCCAACAATATTAATAGGATCATATATGGTTAAATGTCCACCATTTTATTTTTATAATTCAGGATCAGATGTACTATTAGGAAATGATTTCCTAGAAAGATTTAACAAACTAACTTTTGATATAATAGCATATCAAATAATATTAAAAACACCATGTCACCGCTTAATAGTTGTAAAAAGAATAAAAAATGCATATGGGAGAAAATTCCCAATTAATTTTACAACACGCGCAAGCCAGCGTGGTGATTTAGGATACAAACAAAAACCCAAACTTGAAAAAGGTATACCAATTTTGGAATATTATCCAGAAGAACCATTAGATTACCAAGTAAATTTAAGAAACTTAGATAATCACATAGAAAATATAAAATATAAGTTAAGACAGTGTTATACAGATAATCCATCACAATTTTGGAATAAAAATCAAATAATGGCAAAATTAGAAATGAAAGACAAAGATAAAGAAATTAGAGTAAAGCCTATGAGATATAATCCAAAAGACCGGAAAGAATTTAGCTCCCAGATAAAAGAGCTCCTGGATTTAAAATTAATCAAAGCTAGTCATAGCCCTCATAGTTCTCCTGCATTCATGGTAAGAAAACATGCAGAAATTAAGAGAGGTAAGCGTAGGATGGTAATAAATTATAAAAAAATTAAATGATAATACTGTTTTTGATGGATATTTTTTACCTCATAAAGAAAGTCTAATAAATTGGACAAGAAATAAGAAGATATTTTCTAAGTTTGATTGTAAAAGTGGATTTTGGCAAATAAAAATGCATCCTGATAGTATTGGATACACAGCTTTTTCTACTCCTCAAGGGCAATATGAATGGCTTGTAATGCCTTTTGGATTAAAAAATGCACCACAAATATTCCAAAGGAAAATGGATATAATATTCAAAGATTATGATTTTATTTTTGTTTACATAGATGATATTTTAATTTTATCAGACAATGTTAATTTGCATCTAAAACATCTTGATATTTTTGCAGATTTATGTATAAAACTTGGATTAGCCTTATCTGAAAAGAAAACTAGTCTATTACAAGAGAAAATAGACTTTTTAGGGATGAAAATAGATGGAAAGGGAATAGAACTCCAAAGTCACATTCTTGAAAAAATTACAGCCTTTCCTAATAAGTTAGTAGATAAAAAACTGGTACAAAGTTTTCTTGGCATATTAAATTATGCTTCAGTTTTTATAAAAAATCTTGCAGAATTAAGAAAGCCCTTTCAAAATCTACTTAAAAAAGATAAAATATTTACTTTTGATAAAAATCTAGAAAACCAAGTTAAAAAGATTAAGGAATATTGTAAAAACCTACCAAAATTACCACTTCCTAAAGAAAATGATAATCTTATTTTAGAAACGGATGCCTCAGAATGCTATTGGAGTGGGTTACTTAAGAAAATAGATTATAATTCTGAAAATGAAAAAATAGGAGAAAGTATTTGTAGATATTGTTCAGGTACTTTTAGTGATACTGAAACAAGATATCATATAAATGAAAAAGAATTATTGGCTGTTATTAAAAGTTGTCAAAAGCTTTATTATTTTTTATTACCAAATAAATTTTTGCTAAGGACAGATAATACACAGGTAAAGGCTTTTATTAAAAATAACTTGCCTTCCAAACCAGAATATAAAAGACTTATTAGGTGGCAAACACTATTATCTGAATATCATTTTGATATAGAAATAATCAAATCTGATAAAAATGCTTTAGCAGATTTCTTAACCAGAGATGGAGGAGCAAGAATTAGCCCAAAGGATGGATAAATATATTGATGATATGGATAAACAAATAAAGTCGATAAAAGAAATTACAAAAGATATGGGAGAAATGCTAAACATCATTGAAACAATCCCCGAGAAGATCCCAGATATAAAGGATTTGATTGAAAGAAATTGTCTTCTCATAAATTCTAAGATATCATTTTATGAGTTTGACAGTATGAAGATAAAGCTTCTGGTAAAGCATCACATAAAAGAAAGAGTAGATCTTTCTTTCATTTATCCTGAAGTAAAAAAGGGAAAAAAGAGATAATCCTTCTACTTCATCAGTTGGAGTACAAACGATAGACCTTACTTCTGACCAGGAAGAACCTAAAGAAAAATCTTTTTCATTTTTCCCCAATACAGGGAAAAGCTCTACCTTTAAAAATATTTTTCAAGAATTGCCAACTCAATCAAATTATGTTGAGCAACAATGATTCAAGATGAAGGAACTATATGGCCTTCAAAATACAGATATAAGATATATTGATTTTACAGGGATCTTCCCTAGAATCAATTATCTACAAGGAAACTCTCCTGAAGAGATAAGATACTGGTATGATTTTGGAGTAGTCAATAAGATATATCTTACTTTACCCGATTTTCCCGAAATCTCCTTTTTACCAAAATGGGTCAAAGATGGAGTTAGAGATTGTTATTTAAATAATCCCACAATAACTCCAAAAGATGTCATGGCTCTAAAACTCTTTTCTGCAGGGCCTGATTTTTATAATGAATTTTATTATCCAGCTTTTCACTTTATTCAGATAGAAAAGGTTAATTTAGCCTTTACTTATTCAGTTAATACTGAAAGAAAGATTTTTCATAACTTTAATGTAAATGATGTTCATTACAGAAGAGGATTAGGAATTAAAGTAATACTCCAAGCATTGCAAGCTGCTTTTAAAAATGGATTTAGAACATATGGTGGGAAAAATATGTTTTCTTCTGTCATGATTTCTCCAGCAAAAAATACTCTACCATCAGCCAAAAAACATTTAGAAGATAAAATCCAATTTTTAGAAAAAGGCATAATAAGATCGAGTCCTCAGGCTCAAGAAAGGGTTTGCATATTTAGAGATCATAAAAAAGGTATGAATCCAAGAGATATGTGTCCAATATGCTATAAACAAAAAGACAAGGACACTATGAGTATTGATTCTCAAAATGAGGGTCAAACATCTGATAATTAAGGATTTTATAAATCCTTTACTCCAAAAATGATTTTCAAATCATCAGATTTTACCGTTCAAAGATATAGCATACAAACAAGGATTTAAGACTCACATAGAGTCAAAATTTGCTTTTCCCATGCCCACCTACTTGAGAATGCAAGGATGAACGTGGCTAAAGAGGAAATAATGGATAAATAAGCTCAAGTTCCCAAGAGTAGACTTTCTTTTACAAAAAAACAACTTCCAAGGCTTTATGACAAAAGCTAAAGTTACAATAAGGCTCATGTCTTAAGGAAGCATGTGAAAAGAAAAGGACAACGACCTGTAGCTTATCTAAAGAAGGAAGTTATAAAAAGAAGGAAGAAGACTGATGGGAGGCATCAAGCTTCAACGAGTGTTTAAAAAAGTTTTTATGTACTAAAAAAGTTTGTTATATTTTTGCTTAAGTTTTGTATCTTCTCTAAACATCTTCCATTGTAAATCATCCACCATGAAATAAAAGCTTTCCCTTTTCCTTATAAAGTCTTTTTGAGTGTTCTTTTTGTTTTTAGATATTTCTCTATTAAAAAGAAAAAATCTCCAATCTCAAACCGTTTCTTTTTACCCTACACCGGAGGTAGGAAACGAAACCAGGTTGTGCTGGATATTGCTGAAGGATCCATAGGGGAGTTACCTAAGGCCTCTTAGGTTTGGTGTGAAAGAACCTAGTAAAAAGACCCGTGGTGTAACCTGGCAATATTTTGGTCAAAACGGAAAAAAGGTATGGAAGCATGTTGGACCCTTGTTCTTTTTAATTTTGAAATATTTTAAAAATAATTGACACTCTTAGGTTTTATAAGGAAACTTTTAACAAACAAATTCAAACAAAGTTTTATTTTATGATTGTTTTTATAATCTAGAAAAAAAATGTTACTTTTTAATTTTAAAGTTTTTCTCAAAAATTTTTGTCATATAAAATAGATTTAATATGTGGTTAACTTTAATAATAAACATAAACAATTTTGATATAATCTTTAATCTTGTAGATAATAATTTACTTGAGTTATCAATTTTGAACCGACAAAATATTTCGGAAAATACCGCCTATGAGATATAATCCAGAAGACTGGAAAGAATTTAGCTCCCAGATAAAAGAGCTCCTGGATTTAAAATTAATCAAAGCTAGTCATAGCCCTCATAGTTCTCCTGCATTCATGGTAAGAAAACATGCAGAAATTAAGAGAGGTAAGCCTAGGATGGTAATAAATTATAAAAATTTAAATGATAATACTGTTTTTGATGGATATTTTTTACCTCATAAAGAAAGTCTAATAAATTGGACAAGAAATAACAAGATATTTTCTAAGTTTGATTGTAAAAGTGGATTTTGGCAAATAAAAATGCATCCTGATAGTATTGGCATTTAATCATATACCCTTTGGTTAGAAACATGTGGAAAAGGGCTCCATGTTTTTTACTTCACCTTGGGCCCCCAAAAGAGTTGAGCCGGGCCTAAAAGCGGGTATGGGACTCATTTTAGACATGTTTCTCATTCTATTATAATTAACATAACCTAATCTAGCATGTCATAAATCAGAGACATTATGTACTTTCCTATTAGTTGAGAAAGCAATGCATACACATTCATTGGCAAAAGGAACACAAACATTTAACTTAAACATACCATTAGATACATACCCAAATCCAACAAAGATTCTATGTTTTGACAAGATAAACTTGTCGGATTCAATAACCTATGTATATCCATAATTATTTAATACAATACCAGACAATAGGTTTTTTCATATAGACGGAACATACAATACATAATCTAGTAATAAGTGTTTTCAAGAAGTAAATACTAGTCTAACTTTCCTAACTCCTCTGATAGGCTCGATTGCTAAATTTCTTATTCGTAATTCAGATCATAATCAATCGCTTTGCATTCCTCGAACCACCTTAGATATTTGCACACACACCCGTTTACCCACCATCCAAATTCGTCATCCGAGACACAAAACGATTCAGTAATAAAGCAAACATAATTCGCAATCGGAATTTGTGAATTTACATTAGAATTTGACTTAATGAGATTTTCTGTTAACCAAGAACTAATCGGGCCACAATGATAGTCACTTGTTGCATTTAAAACTAGGGCCACAAACCGATTTCTATTAGCAATCAACTTACGACCCATGGGCCAACTTGCATCCAGTTCTGATCCATTTAATAATGATTTCATAGACCGGTTTTTATTTGGGCTTTGAACATCTTTTGTTTATTGGAACCACCAGAATCTACAACATTTGCAATTTTAGAATAGCCCAATTCGATAGCATTAATTGGGCCATAATGATTCATTTGTTCAGAATTTAATACATGGTCCTATGACATTTCCTTGGTAGAGTCGCAACCCATTTGTAATTTCCCAATTAGGCATAAACCATTTAAACTTTTAGAATTAATTCTATGAGAGTTTTATATTACAATTTAGTTGCCAGTAGGTATATCCCGAACCATAACATTATTATTTTCTAAGGAATTTGAAATGGTTACAGAAAAAACACCAGTTTGTGTGAGAGGGTCCTTGGACCCACTCCTTCTGACTTAATCCGAACCCTTGTATCCTCCCGAAAGTTTCACACGACAATCCTTTTCTAAAATGTCGCACTTTGTTGCACTCCAACAAGTCGGTTTCACCTTTCTATTTGGTTGTTTATCATAACGATTAAGTTTCGATTTCAGATTCTTGAATTTTTTAAACTTCTCGGGTTTAGCATCATGTTCAACAACAATAACCAATGATAATGTTTGAGTTTTACCTTTGGTTTTGTCGTCTTCTTGAACAGGGAGTGACTCCTTAATGAATGTGATTACCCAATTGAACCAAAGAAAACTCTTCCTTCGGATGTTTAAGGGTATGTTTAAATAATTCCACATAGGTGGAAAATTTTCAATTATTGTAGAAACGACAATTAACTCATCCATTTTCATATCATGTTATAAAAAATGACCTAAAATATGTGATAAATCATTATATTGCTTCATAATAGACGTAGAGTCTGCCGTATTATAATTAAAGATATTGTTTCCAAGAAACATCTTACTTGATGCATCTTTGCCATTATATTTAGATTCGAGTGAATCCCAAAGTTGCTTTGCCAATTCTATGTTTTGGTAGACATCAAAATGTGCATTCGATATTCCATTGAGAATGTGACCCCAACAAATATAATCATCATTTTCCTACTTGACTCTTTTCCATGCCTGATCAATTGTTTCATCCACCACCTCTTTTGGAAACGGAGTTGAAAGAACATAAGTGATGACGTGGGTAGCTCAAGCTTAATAAACTAGCTATAAGTGCAATATAGCTTAAAGGGTTCGGAAGACGACCAGCTGTAGTGAACAGCAAAAAGCATGGAATAGTGTCACGTCCCATCACACTTTACGTGTGACTTCTCCCACTCAGCCGCAAAAGAGCATTTGGGAAGTGACACTCTTTTACCCGCAGGTCCGAAGCCTTCTACCTACCAAAAAAGGCAACCCTCTCACTGCATCAACGGATCACTAGTCAAAGGTTTCCTCTCTTAGCTTACTCTTTCCCTATAAATGACCACACTTGGTCATTCAGCTAAACATTCCGAAATCTTACTCTTTCTCTCTAGAACTTGTACTTTACTTGTTCTATTCTTCACTTGTCAAAACACTATCACATTGCATGCATGAGTTCTGGGTTGAATCACTTTCAATCCCGAACTTGAAGAAGTCAATAGAAGAGTGATCTGACCCTGCGTATTTCATACGTGGGAGGACCCCGCGACCTGTGTTTGGCTAATCGGGACTCTTGAACCTTTTTATCTAACCAGTCCAACAACTATCCTTGGTCTTACATTTGTTGTAGCAGCAAGTTGGCGCCCAACGTGGGGCTATGCCGCTAAGTTTATCCTAAAAGACCAGTAGTGTAGCTCCAACTTCATTAAGTTTATCAACTCTAAAAGCGAATCTCCAGGTGAGGTGAATCAAGTACCTCGTACTTCGACACCTAGTGCTAGCCAAACTCCACCGGCTTTATCCACCTCATTCTCTACTCCTGGAAGTGCTCCAACGGGAACCATGTTTCCTGAGTTCTTGTGACACTTGTGCTCTGTAAACAGACACAATGTAGGACACTATCTTTTATCAAAGAAACAATGTGTTTTGGTCTCAAAATTTGTTTATTTGTGTTTTACAATTTCACGTTTTGATTGTTAGATCAATTTCAAGCTTTAAATCGCTTTCTGGAAAGTTAAACGCGAACTGATACATAAATGTAACCAGTTTAATGCGGCAAACTGTCACACCCCGACCACGTAAAACAACAAAACGTGGCGGAATCGTCGGGGAGTGTTGTAACAGAATCATTGTTTCATAACACATGGAAAGTTGAAATGTTGTTTTATTGATTAAAAGAGTTACAACGTCTTAACAAACAAATAAGTACAACAAAATTAACTAGTCTTGCATCTTTTATTGTCACTAAGGCCCAAGTCCACCTATGTGTATCTTGATCAATCTTATGCATCATCTCCTAAAACACATGTGAAAATAGGTACGTCAGCATAAAAATGCCGGCGAGTACATAGGTTTTATTGATTTAGGATTCATGACTTATAAGTTTGGAAAAAAAAGTTGTTTAACAAAAGTCAGTCATGATCCTTGTAGAATGTTTTGTTTTGAAAATCATTTGAAAAGCGATAAAAATGATATATATAAATAAAGTATAATGTATGGTTAAATGAATAACCAAGTAAAATAGTTTGTAAAATAAAATGTTTTGTAAAACAAAGTCTTGTGAAAAATAGGTTATTTGTGTAAAATGTATAAGTCCAAATTGAGATATTTCAAATAACGCTACGATATGTAATATGATACAAGCACTTATATATAGGAAGTACCAGCGGCGTATCCACCATGCTTGCATCATATTACACACATCTCGTTACTTAAATCACTTCCCCAAACAAACCACCAATGTAAATTGCCCATGTCTAAATCAATTGTCAAATGTCATTGTGAAAACCATGTCAAAAATGTCTATGTCAAATGTCAATCATGTAATGTGTAAACAAAATGTCATGTATGGCAAGTGAAATATGTATCACTAAACCATAGGTGAAAATGCACAAAACAAAGTATTGAAGTAAAACTCAGTTTAAATCAATGTTATGTTTTGTGGAAATGCATGCTATTCTGATACTAACATTTATGCGGTGTGTTAAACGCATACATTCAAGCCTTGAGACAGACGGATAACCTTAAGTAAAGGTTATCAATGTGAAATGTTTTCAGATTCAGTCATTCCTTTCATCCAAACCAACCCAGGATGTCAGGAACGGGATTTGTCAAGTCCTATGGTACCATTACTTACTACCGAGCGGCGTAGCTAATGTTAATGAATGTATATAAGTCCCGTTTTTACAAACCAAATGTTATACCGAATGTAAGCATGTGATGTGATGTGAATGTACTAAGTATGGACTAAATGAACATACATAGCATGTGATGTGATGTAAAACAATGTACTAGTATGATGAACATACATAGCATGAAAAGGTAATGTAAATCAAGTGTACTAAGTATGCTAAGTTAACATACAAAGCAGAAAAGTCATGTAAAACAATGTGCTAGCATGTTAAGTAAACATACATAGCAAAAGAAATGTAATGTAAAACAATG
This sequence comes from Helianthus annuus, assembly GCF_002127325.2. Classification (NCBI taxonomy): domain Eukaryota; kingdom Viridiplantae; phylum Streptophyta; class Magnoliopsida; order Asterales; family Asteraceae; genus Helianthus; species Helianthus annuus. The sequence continues at coordinate 135,612,728 of NC_035449.2, read as the reverse complement.
TGCTAGCATGTTAAGTAAACATACATAGCAAAACATAATGAAATCATGTACTAATAGTGTACTAATGAAAATAGCAAGTATATGATATGAAAACATGAAAACATGAAAGTAACAAGTAGGCACATGTGTTTCACCCCAAAACGTTTGAAAAACAGTAAAAGAGGGGACTATGTACTCACTTGAGGGTGCTTAGGAGTCTTGAACAACAACCAAGCAAAGCTAGAGGGATCACGGAATCAAACGGCACCCTATATAGATAACTACATAAATAACCGGACCTAAATCGGGGGATCGGATAGTATGAGGTTTCGTAAACCAAATGAGTATTGGAACTCATATGATATGGTCTAGCAAAGCCAACATACTAAAATGAAACCTAACCTAAGTGCTTACGACCCATTACTACCCGTTTAGGTAGCTTACGCTACTTTAACGCGTCGTTCGCGTAAAACGCGTTCGGAACGCCTAACTAGTCCTATGACAAGTAATGTATGCCTTAACATGTCTAATATTATTGTCTAATCAGTTTAGATGTGAAAACTTAGGTTACATATGCTTAAAATGAATTTATGCGTAAAAAGGGCATTTTGGTAATTTTCCTAAGGCATAAGAATTACTTATCATACAACTACTTAAACAACGTGACCATAAGGTATAACCTTAAAAGGTTATTTTATATACAACTATGGTCACCTAAAGTGTTTGGTCGGATCCTAATGATCGACCAAATGGGTCGGGTTCGAAAGTATAAGCGATTGGTTAGATCGCTTACCTTTACGACCCTAAACAAGAACAAATCTAAAAACGACGAGCTAAACATGCTAGAACATGTTTAGTAAGGTTAGAAAATAGGTTTGGTATCAAAACAAACGGTTTTGATACCCTAGAGTAGTTTGGTTACAAAATACGCGAGGAAACGCATTTTGGCCGAAACTACGACTCGTCACTGAGCCTAGATAACGTGGAAATCAGTAGGTATAGTCACTAGGGACCATAACCATCGTGATTACGCTCACGTTATGAAGTTCAAACGAACTTCGCGTTGACCATAAACTGATCAATGCAAAAAGTCAAACGCAGTTTGACTTTAACGCTAAAACGAACGATAAACGCGAAAGAATACTTATAGAAGGTCCCCGCAAGATTCGAACCCGATTCACTCTTAGGTAGGAAGCATATACTTCCACATAGAGAGTGTAGAATCAGATTCAAATGTGAGGAAGAATGAAATGGATGAGGGGTATTTATAGATTTCATGGAACCGTTAAGATCGTTCGTCGTAAAACGTGATTTAATCTCAACCGTACACATGTGCCCATGGTTTTGTAAAACCATGGGAGCCCCTAATATGAGCCCATAGAGTTGTAATAACCATTAAATATCAGCCCATGGTATTGCAAAACCATGGGTTAAAAACCATCAAATCTCAAAAGTGGACCAAGTTCAATGTATCTGCCAGAAATTTCAAAAATGGTCCCTGCACTTGTAAAACTTGATTGTTTTGCACTTTTAAGCCCCGTTAACCCCATTTCAAGGCTCTAAAATAAAGTTAAAGTATAGGGAACTTAAAATATGCTCAAAAACATCTTGGATGTCGGTTTGTTTGGTCGTACGGTTGCGTTGTTCGGTTAATTACGACGGAAATCGTAATGAACGCAAAAACGATCCAAATTACGCGACGAATGGAATTTTATTATGCAAATCACTAAAATAAAATATTTTAATGATTACATAAATTTTTGGATGTCCGGATGTATTCAGGATGAAAGATATGCGCGAAAATGCAAACTTATGCACTTTTTGACGCTTTTAGTCTCTATTGATCAAATAAGTTTATTTTAGCATATCAAACCCCTCAAAGCCTATTTCTAAGCTATGTAAAGGATATTTAGGGTATGTTTAACTTATGATCAAGTTCCAGAATGTTCGTTACAGTACGAATCGACATACTTTCGCAGTTTGTCGAATTTAGTCCCTGTAAGCGAATAAACTTGATTTCGGCACACCAAACCTTCCAAAACTTATTTCTAAGTTATGTAAAGGTTATTTAAGGTATGTTAAGCCTATGTCACTATTCCGGAGTGTTTGTTGCATTAAACTGGTTATATTTACGCAACAATGCACGTATAACCTTCCAGAAAGCGATTTAGAGCCCGAAATCGAACAAGAGTTGATATGTGCAAATGATACACATATTTATACAAATCCCAAGTATGAAATACAATATTTCATTGGTTTGGTATTTTTTTTTGATGGTTGAAGTGACACAGATGTCACAGTCTCCCCTACTTCAGGAAATTTCGTCCCGAAATTTATTTAGAGGAAACTTGTGAGAGCTTGAAACATGAAGTTGAAAAGATCGAACAACACTGGTTAGAGTCCTGAACTTCTAGTAACTTTAAATAAAATAATTCTTGCAATGTGAGAGGGTCACTTATATACAAGTATATAAAGCGTTATTGGTGCGTCCACCATACCTCTATTACATTGTTCACATTTCGTTATGGTTGTCACTATCGGTTCTTACACATAATAAGTCTTACCGTGGTTTCCGTGCACTGAACTTCGTAATTATGTATGCATCCATAATTACGTAATTCCTTGCATAGTCACGTAGTGCATCTTATAATGTGTAGGGAAAAATAACGAACAAATAAACATGTGACGAGTGTGACTAGACCATACTGGGGTCCTTTTTAATTGAGTTAATAAATGATCTCTAGACCGCCAAGGAGTCTTTTCAGCTTATATCATCACATGTCATTCTTAACCAGATTTTGAATCAATCTTTTGATTAGACCACTCAAAGGGTCTCTTTTTGAATCATGGAATGGTACTACATAATCCAAGGGTCTTGACTATCACGTAGAAGCCCAATAAGGATTTAAGGTAGTACCTCTTTGAATATCCTACTACGAATCCCTCATATGAAGATATGAGAGGTTCTACGAGGATTTGGATAACGAATATCCAGAGTATACAAAAAAACACAAAATGCATAAACACATAATCATATAATTGTTTAACCTGATTTTAAATTTGTTATCATTTTGTTAATTGCGCACAAGTATTTAAAGCACACTAGGAATCCATTCCGTGGATTTCATTTGGTACTTTAAACATTATCAAGAATCTAACTATGAAGATAGAAAGATCTTAAAGAGAGAATTCGATTTCGATTGTAAGGAACCGGAATGTTCGAATTAAGGTACAAGGAATCCAATTAAGAACTCTGATTTGAATGATAATCATCCACAAGGGTCTAATTGTGAAGATAAAAATATCCCATATGGATTTTAGAAGTTGAAGATGTTTTGAAATCTTGCACTAGACGTGCTTGAGTCAAAACATGAGATAAAAATGCTTATGAAGTTGAGATGCTAGATATGCCAAGGCGACATATGAAGCGGGATTTGAAGGTTAAGTCAATGTATGAGGAAAATATTGTTGAAAACTATACAAGGGGTTTTAAAAAAAATGTGTTCAATGTTTTTGAAACTTTATATATAATACTCTTGAAATCATAACGTAGATGTATTAGGTAGGTATATTTATAAAAATGTTTTAAAATCATGCGAGATGAATTTTGAAATTATGTATAAGGTTTTTTTTTTTTTTTTTTTTTTTTTTTTTTTTTTTTTGCAAAACATGAATGATGCTTTTGAAATCATACACTTGATAAGAAAATATACTGTGTTAATAACGTTTTGAAATCATGAAGGTCGTTTTTGAAAACATAGACAATGTTTTTGAAATCATGGAGGTTGTTTTGAAAACTTATGTTATGCATGTTGAAAAATCAGAACGTAATGGGTATGAGATTTGAAAATACCCTTAGTTATCTAACCAAGGATTCAAAGGCACATATGTGCAAAAAGCACGATTACTCACAATTTCGCTTTATTTCTCGTACTTCGTCTCCTAGAATGAAACGAGTACTTAAAATTTTCAAGGAAATCATGAGCGATCACTTGAAAGGGAGAATCACAAGAGTAGTCTGTAAGGAGCATAGTTCCTTAATGTAGGTATTATAGGGAAATGCCATACACACATGTAACTACACTTGCACATCAGAATTGCGAACAACGACTTTTATTTATGAACAAGACAGATTGTTTCATAATACAAGAAAACAAAAGAAACAAGGCATAAGACAGCAACATCTTTTGCTCAGCCAAATGCTCATCTAAGGGTTGGATTTGCATTGACAATCTTTGGGCATTTGTTCCTGAAATGGCTCGTCTCGCCACAGTTGTAGCAAGCACCAGACGAAAAACGAGCTTGAGTAGGGTTGACTTGGAGTTGGGTAGCAGCAAGGTTTGCAACAGCTTTGTTTTGGATAGAAAAGCGGCATATGCTAATCAAATGTCCCCACCGTCCACAGTAGGTACATTTGGAACAGGGTATGAGGTTTAAATGATGACGGTTGCATCGCTTGCACCATGGGGCAGCTCCCAAGTACGGCTTCCTAGCTGGTGGCGTCGCTACCTGGCTAGGTCCCGCTTGATTTAATGCAACTGAAGCGGGTTTCCTTGAAGCCTTATGCTTCCTTGATTTTGGTGTAGGCTCAACTTTTGCTTCCATCGGTGACTCTTGAGTGGCTTCATTATTGAGACGAGACATGGCAATGCCTAAATCCACAGACTTCAGAATCACTTCGCCTATTTGCTGGGCAAATTTGGCTGTTTGCTCGGACATTTGACCGTTGCTGAGAGGAAGAGACATTCTAGAAGGGAATGAAAGACAGAGGAAGAAACAAGTGAAAGGTTATCGGATAATCAAAACAGAATGGCAATGCATAAAAATTGCGATCATTTGTTTGTTACCTAAGGCAAACAAATGAGATGGGTCATAATAATGTATCACTGAAGACATGCTTGCCTATAAGTGAACACTCACCCCAAGAGTTCCCAGGTAAGAGTGACTGGTTCGATACTGCGGATTTGTACGAACACTCCAGCCTTAGACAGAAATCTCAGAGTACAGGCATTCACCCTTCCAGTTTGCACGTGTTCACATTATAAGACCCAAACTTGACGAGATTTTTGTAAACTTAGAGGGTTCAAAATCTTATAATGAAGGGTTCAAAACCTAGTAATCAATCATCCTAGAACAGATGATTAGTTTTCAAAGCGGATTTGAAATTTATGTTCTTGTTGTGGTTGTCGCCTAAGGGTAGGTGACGGTATTGTTTTATGACTAAACGCAAGTAATCTCGCGTTAGGGTCCTAGGAAGGTTATAGACTAGGTCAAAGCATTACTAATAACCTAATTCCCTATAACCATGAGCTCTGATACCAACTTTTCTGTCACACCCCGACCACGTAAAACAACAAAACATGGCGGAATCGTCGGGGAGTGTTGTAACAGAATCATTGTTTCATAACACATGGAAAGTTGAAATGTTGTTTTATTGATTAAAAGAGTTACAACGTCTTAACAAACAAATAAGTACAACAAAATTAACTAGTCTTGCATCTTTTATTGTCACTAAGGCCCAAGTCCACCTATGTGTATCTTGATCAATCTTATGCATCATCTCCTGAAACACATGTGAAAATAGGTACGTCAGCATAAAAATGCCGGCGAGTACATAGGTTTTATTGATTTAGGATTCATGACTTATAAGTTTGGAAAAAAAAGTTGTTTAACAAAAGTCAGTCATGATCCTTGTAGAATGTTTTGTTTTGAAAATCATTTGAAAAGCGATAAAAATGATATATATAAATAAAGTATAATGTATGGTTAAATGAATAACCAAGTAAAATAGTTTGTAAAATAAAATGTTTTGTAAAACAAAGTCTTGTGAAAAATAGGTTATTTGTGTAAAATGTATAAGTCCAAATTGAGATATTTCAAATAACGCTACGATATGTAATATGATACAAGCACTTATATATAGGAAGTACCAGCGGCGTATCCACCATGCTTGCATCATATTACACACATCTCGTTACTTAAATCACTTCCCCAAACAAACCACCAATGTAAATTGCCCATGTCTAAACCAATTGTCAAATGTCATTGTGAAAACCATGTCAAAAATGTCTATGTCAAATGTCAATCATGTAATGTGTAAACAAAATGTCATGTATGGCAAGTGAAATATGTATCACTAAACCATAGGTGAAAATGCACAAAACAAAGTATTGAAGTAAAACTCAGTTTAAATCAATGTTATGTTTTGTGGAAATGCATGCTATACTGATACTAACATTTATGCGGTGTGTTAAACGCATACATTCAACCCTTGAGACAGACGGATAACCTTAAGTAAAGGTTATCAATGTGAAATGTTTTCGGATTCAGTCATTCCTTTCATCCAAACCAACCCAGGATGTCAGGAACGGGATTTGTCAAGTCCTATGGTACCATTACTTACTACCGAGCGGCGTAGCTAATGTTAATGAATGTATATAAGTCCCGTTTTTACAAACCAAATGTTATACCGAATGTAAGCATGTGATGTGATGTGAATGTACTAAGTATGGACTAAATGAACATACATAGCATGTGATGTGATGTAAAACAATGTACTAGTATGATGAACATACATAGCATGAAAAGGTAATGTAAATCAAATGTACTAAGTATGCTAAGTTAACATACAAAGCAGAAAAGTCATGTAAAACAATGTGCTAGCATGTTAAGTAAACATACATAGCAAAAGAAATGTAATGTAAAACAATGTGCTTGCATGTTAAGTAAACATACATAGCAAAACATAATGAAATCATGTACTAATAGTGTACTAATGAAAATAGCAAGTATATGATATGAAAACATGAAAACATGAAAGTAACAAGTAGGCACATGTGTTTCACCCCAAAACGTTTGAAAAACAGTAAAAGAGGGGACTATGTACTCACTTGAGGGTGCTTAGAAGTCTTGAACAACAACCAAGCAAAGCTAGAGGGATCACGGAATCAAACGGCACCCTATATAGATAACTACATAAATAACCGGACCTAAATCGGGGGATCGGATAGTATGAGGTTTCGTAAACCAAATTGGTATTGGAACTCATATGATATGGTCTAGCAAAGCCAACATACTAAAATGAAACCTAACCTAAGTGCTTACGACCCATTACTACCCGTTTAGGTAGCTTACGCTACTTTAACGCGTCGTTCGCGTAAAACGCGTTCGGAACGCCTAACTAGTCCTATGACAAGTAATGTATGCCTTAACATGTCTAATATTATTGTCTAATCAGTTTAGATGTGAAAACTTAGGTTACATATGCTTAAAATGAATTTATGCGTAAAAAGGGCATTTTGGTAATTTTCCTAAGGCATAAGAATTACTTATCATACAACTACTTAAACAACGTGACCATAAGGTATAACCTTAAAAGGTTATTTTATATACAACTATGGTCACCTAAAGTGTTTGGTCGGATCCTAATGATCGACCAAATGGGTCGGGTTCGAAAGTATAAGCGATTGATTAGATCGCTTACCTTTACGACCCTAAACAAACACAAATCTAAAAACGACGAGCTAAACATGCTAGAACATGTTTAGTAAGGTTAGAAAATAGGTTTGGTATCAAAACAAACGGTTTTGATACCCTAGAGTAGTTTGGTTACAAAATACGCGAGGAAACGCATTTTGGCCGAAACTACGACTCGTCACTGAGCCTAGATAATGTGGAAATCAGTAGGTATAGTCACTAGGGACCATAACCATTGTGCTTACGCTCACGTTATGAAGTTCAAACGAACTTCGCGTTGACCATAAACTGATCAAAGCAAAAAGTCAAATGCAGTTTGACTGTAACGCTAAAACGAACGATAAACGCGAAAGAATACTTACAGAAGGTCCCCACAAGATTCGAACCCGATTCACTCTCAGGTAGGAAGCATATACTTCCACTTAGAGAGCGTAGAATCAGATTCAAATGTGAGGAAGAATGAAATGGGTGAGGGGTATTTATAGATTTCATGGAACCGTTAAGATCGTTCGTCGTAAAACGTGATTTAATCTCAACCGTACACATGTGCCCATGGTTTTGTAAAACCATGGGAGCCCCTAATATGAGCCCATAGAGTTGTAATAACCATTAAATATCAGCCCATGGTATTGCAAAACCATGGGTTAAAAACCTTCAAATCTCAAAAGTGGACCAAGTTCAATGTATCTGCTAGAAATTTCAAAAATGGTCCCTGCACTTGTAAAACTTGATTGTTTTGCACTTTTAAGCCCCGTTAACCCCATTTCAAGGCTCTAAAATAAAGTTAAAGTATAGGGAACTTAAAATATGCTCAAAAACATCTTGGATGTCGGTTTGTTTGGTCGTACGGTTGCGTTGTTCGGTTAATTACGACGGAAATCGTAATGAACGCAAAAACGATCCAAATTACGCGACGAATGGAATTTTATTATTCAAATCACTAAAATAAAATATTTTAATGATTACATAAATTTTTGGATGTCCGGATATATTCAGGATGAAAGATATGCGCGAGAATGCAAACTTATGCACTTTTTGACGCTTTTAGTCTCTATTGATCAAATAAGTTTATTTTAGCATATCGAACCCCTCAAAGCCTATTTCTAAGCTATGTAAAGGATATTTAGGGTATGTTTAACTTATGATCAAGTTCCAGAATGTTCATTACAGTACGAATCGACATACTTTCGCAGTTTGTCGAATTTAGTCCCTGTAAGCGAATAAACTTGATTTCGGCACACCAAACCTTCCAAAACTTATTTCTAAGTTATGTAAAGGTTATTTAAGTTATGTTAAGCCTATGTCACTATTCCGGAGTGTTTGTTGCATTAAACTGGTTATATTTACGCAACAATGCACGTATAACCTTCCAGAAAGCGATTTAGAGCCCGAAATCGAACAAGAGTTGATATGTGCAAATGATACACATATTTATACAAATCCCAAGTATGAAATACAATATTTCATTGGTTTGGTATTTTTGTTTGATGGTTGAAGTGACACAGATGTCACACAAACACTCCGGAATAGTGGCATAGGCTTAACATACCTTAAATAACTTCTATATAACTTAGAAACTAGTTTTGAAGGCTTTGGTGTGTCAAAAATAAGTTTATTCACTCTCAGGGACTATTTGCGTCAAACTGTGAAAGTCTGCTGATTCGTATAGTGACGAACGTTCCGGAACTTGATCATAAGCTAATCATATCCTAAATATCCTTTACATATCTTAGAAATAAGGTTTGAGTGGTTCGTTATGCGAAAATATGCTTACTTGATCAATAGGGACTAAAAGCGTCAAAAACTGTGTAAGTTTGCATTTACGCGCATAACTTACGTTCTGAATATATCCGGGCATCCAAAAATTTTATAGTCATTAAAATATTTTATTTTAGTGTTTGGAATGTTAGAATTTCACTCGCCGCGTAATTTGGATCGATTTCGCGTTCGTTACGACTTCCGTCGTAATTAACCGAACAACGCGATCATACGACCAAACGAACCGACATCCGAGATGTTTTTTAGCATATTTTAAGTTCCCTATACTTTAACTTCATTTTAGAGCTTTGAAATGAAGTTAACGGGGCTTAAACGTGTCACACCCCGACCACATAGGACAACAAACCGTGGCGGAAACGTCGGGGAGTGATGTGGCAGAATTATTCTTTCACAACCATGGATACAAAAAGAGTTTCGTTTTATTGATAATATTAAACATTTACATTGTCTTAACACATAACAAACAAATTACATAACGACTATCGTTGTTATTATGTCACTAAGGCCTCGTCCAGATCCTATGTGACGCATGCATCCTAGAAATCAATCAAGCAACAACACCTGAAACATATGTGAAAACAAAGTCAGCAAAGAAATGTTGGCGAGTACATAGGTTTTATAAAGAGTATTGGAATTATGGCTAGTTTATATGTTGCAGTACTTTATTAGACTACAAGAGTCAAAATACAAACCTCGTTTTAAAAAAAAGTGTATTGCAACATAATTTAACCAACTCAAACCAAGTAGGTTATAGTTTGAAAAATCTCGTAGCCATGATTCTTAACCCCAAAACATTTGTTTTAGTAAACCAACTTGTAAAACATCTTGTAAAAACTCGTTAAAAACTCGTACGGTTTATATCTTTTAGAAAAACATTGTTGTGTGACATCGTTTCAAAATCGTTTACCCAGGTGAACTAAATAACGCCACGGTATGTAACATGATGAGGACACTTATATATAGGAAGTACCAGCGGCGTATCCACCATGCTTTCATCATATTACACTCGTCCCGTTATCTAAACACTAACAAAAAACTAATCGTTTATCCAATTCGTTTAACTTATTCAAATCGTTTTAGAATCGTTAACTCGTTTAAAATCGTTTAAATCATCCTTGTTTTAATTTGTGAAAAAATATTTATGGTCGTCTCGCTAATAATATTCAAACCTTTGTGACTAGACTATCTCGCTTCTCGCTTCTTGCATTAACAAACCACCAAAGGGTAAGTTAACTAACATCAGATTCAGTCGCTACCCACAACCCCCACACATAACCATGGGTGCAGTAAGATAACGGGATTTGTCAGATCCTATGGTACCATAACCTAATACTGGTCGGCTTGATCAATGCTAATGAATGTCATTTGTTATGTAACTACAACCAATAAGTTTTGTTCACTTTGTTGAAATCGTTATTAGTTTTGTATAAACCTTCTTAATTGTTTTTGAAAAACCATTGTTTAAACCTTGAAATCATTTTGTACATATGAATCACCCCAAAACAATTGAAAACAGTAAAATAGGGGAACTATGTACTCACATGAAGTGCAAAGTATCCTCAATCAATATAACTTCAACAAATTCAAGCAAACCAGAGAAATCAAGTAGCACCTAGTAATTGAACCACTAGTCAAACAATAGACGCCTAAAACGGAAGATCAGATAGAATGAAGTCTTGTAAACCAAATGAGTGTTGGAACTCATGTGATATGGTTTAACAAAGACTACATCCTAAAATGAAACTTAACCTAAGTGCTTTCGATCCATTGCGACTCATTAAGGTAGCTTACACTACTTTAACGCGTCGTGCGCGCAATGCGCGTTTGAGACGTCTAACTAGTCCTATGACAAGTAATATATGCCTTAAAATGTTTAATTATGTTGCATAATCAGTTACGTGTCAAAATTTTATGTTACATATGCTTATTTACCAATTATGTAAGAAACGGGTATTATGGTCATTTACCAAAGGCATATAAACTACCTATCATGCGACTAATTAAACCTAAGTGACCATAAGGTATAACCTTGTAAGGTTATTCCCTATGCAACTATGGTTCCTAACCATGTTTGGTCGGATCCTAATGATCGACCAAACGGGTCGTGTTCGTAAGTCTAAGCGGGTGTTTAGTCTGCTTGACTTACGACTCTACACAAGCACTAATCTAAAAGGTGACGAGCTAAACATGCTAGAACATGTTTAGTTGAGTTAGAAAACAGGTTTTGATATCAAAACAAACGGTTTTGATACCCTAGAGTAGTTTGGTTACAAAATATGCGTAAATACGCATTTTGGCCGAAACTAGGACTCGTCACTGAGCCTAGATAACGTGGTAATCAGTAGGTATAGTCACTAGGGACTATAACCATTGTGATTACGCTCACGTTATGAAGTTCAAACGAACTTCGCATTGACCATAAACTGGTCAAAGCAGAATGTCAAACGCAGTTTGACTTTAACGATAAAAACGAATGAAAAGAATGAAAGAATACTTACAAAAGGTCCTCGCAAGCTATGATCCGATTTACCCTCAGGTATGAAGTGTTCACTCCAACTTAGAGGGCCAAAATCAGATTAATTGTGCTTTGGGAGTGAAATGGTGGGTATTTATAGATTTCCTTGAACCGTTAAGATCGTTTATCGAAAACCGAGCTTCAACCTCAACCATCCATGTGGGCACATGGTTTACAAATACAAGGGGTATCTAAATACCATCAAAATTAGCCCATAGAATCAAGGAAACCATGTGCAAAACAATGGGAGAGCTGGGTTTTTAATAAAATGGTTTCTGCTGATCTGGGGAAGGCTTACGGACCGTAAGCACTCCCATACGGTCCGTAAGGACCTTGTGTGCTGGCAACAACTTTCCGCAATTGGCAGAACAGGCCCCTGCATCTCCAAACTTGATTTTTGATGCTTTTTGGCATGTTTAAGCCCTGTTAACCCCATTTTAAGGCTCTAAAATGAAGTTAAAGTATAGGGAACTTGAAATGTGCTAAAAAATATCTCGGATGTCGGCTCGTTTGGTCGTACGGTTGCGTTGTTCGGTAAATTACGACGGAAGTCGTAACAAACGCAAAAAAACGATCCAAATTAAGCGACGAATGGATTTATATCATGCCAATCACTAAAACATAATATTTTAATGATTACCTAAATTTTTGGATGTCCGGATATGTGACACCCTAGGAAAACCAGCAAACGATATAACTTACCTAGCTTTAACTTATCTAGCTTTCTCAGTGAGTGCGTACCAAATTTCGGGACGAAATTTCTTTTTAGTTGGGGATACTGTGACAACTCGCAATCCGAGCCTATCTTTGTGTAACATTCGTGAACATGACACGACTTTATGAACTTGACTGATTACTTTACGAACTTGACTGATTATGTGAATATTATGATTGTTGAATACATGATATGTTGTTATGTGGATGTGTGCTATGTATGTATGTATGTATGTTAATCGAGCCCAACCAGAGCCGCACAATCCCCTCTCGATCGCATAATGCACCCATGCCCACTTCGGCCCTTATCTCTTGTAACCGGATCAAGGGCAGCCCAAGTAAGGGCCGGCCCACTCTTCTTATACGTACAACACACAATAAGGGGGGTGGTTCCTCATTTGTTTTGCAAAACACCCACACACACAAGGAACCCTAGCTACCTCTGTCTCTCCTCTCGAACTTGACGGCTGCCAAACATCCCTTTCATCGGAAATTGTGGTGTTCGGTTCAATCCTTGGCCCCTCTCTTTCATCCGGTTAGTGTATCACCTTGCTTGTATGGTTATTGATTCTATGATTGCTATGATACGGTGTGTGTGTGTGAATGATATGTATAATAGTGTTAATCGGCCATGAGGTATTGTTTTCGGATTGAATACATGATGAGTTAATGATGTCTTGTGTTTGAATGTGATCTAGATCATTAATTTAGTATATGCATGATAACCGGATTGTATACGTGTTCTAGACAATGATCATACTAATCGGATTTCACCTTGGTTCGATGTTCATTAATAGGCTGTGTGTTTGCAAATCGGTTTAGATGTAGGGTCGATCATGAAGTGTTACGTGATGGCTTGAAACCCTAGTCGGTTATGTTTAAGTATTATGATGAGTCATTCATGTCTTTGCGTAATTAGGGTTCATGAGAATTTGAATGTTAAAACCCTCATTTGATCGAATGTGGGCATGATTTGAAAGAGATTAATTGTTGATTGGTAAATGATAAATATGGAAACCGAGTAACTGTTGATTGATTGTGTAAAAGTTGGAAACTATTAAGTTGTAACCGATTGTATGTTTTCCGGAAATTTAAACCGATCGCACAAGGTCCCTTGGTCGCACAAGAGGCCCACTCATACAAGACTTGATCCATTCGCACAAGTCACAGATCGCACAAGTCACAGGAGTACAACTGTACATACACTGGGCACAACTCACTTATGCATGATCGCACAACATCTTGTGGATCGCACAAGCTGGTGCTGATCGCACAAGATGTTGGGCCACACACATATCCGTTAAATGATGTTATGCTGTTGGGCCGAACAAGCCCAAACTGCCAAATCGCACAACTACTTCAATCGTATAACTCGGATCGCACAAATCACTTGTACGCTATTTTCGTTTAGGCCAATATGTTTTGGATTGTTATGCTGGGCCGGGTGTACCATTTGGGCTGGGTTAGTCCGATCGTACAAGTTGTCCGAATCGCACAGGGTTTAGGCATTTTTGATTGGGCCGTGTTTATGCTTAGATTGTTATTGGGCTTCTTGTTATTTTGGGCCGGATGTTCAGCTGAATCGCACAACATGATGTGGGTCGCACAAGGCTGTGCCGACCGCACAACATGTTGGGCCTACTATCTTTTGGGCTTGGTTATTTAAATCGCTCAAGTATGAATATGATATGCTCTTGACTGTTAACGTACCAAACGTGTTGCCATGAACTATACGTGCTCGTGACTTGTTAGACTACGTGTAGAACATGCGTGTAATGCTTGAATACAAACCTGACTTGTATGATAAACATGCTAGGACGTGGTTGATCACATTGTAGCTTAACTGAACCTTTTCGTGTATCATACCGAGCAACCCCAGGTGAGTTCAATGCATTTTCTCAAGCATGCATCCCGGTGGTTTGGGACAACTGGTAAACATTTGGAAGGGAAACTTTGGGTAAACAACTTAATCGGTTTTGGTTATTGAACATGGGATCTATCATCGGATTGCCTGGAGGGCAATGGGGGTAATTAGTTGATAGCGCTATTAGGTGGGAAACCTCACACCGGGCCGTAAGGACGGGCGTGAACTAATTATCTGGGTATGGCTATGGTTGTTAGAGGCACACTCCTCGGATACATATGGGCACACTCCCTAGGGTATCTAGCGATGGCAACATAGCATCGGTCGTTAAGAGGCACACTCCTCGGTTACGTAAGGGCGTAGTCCCTAGGGTAACTAACATGAGCAACATCGTAACGCAACATTGAATCGCATTAACATACATCTGGTAACTCAACACGTTAACAAAACCTTGAACTCACCAGCGTAGTCTGACACACTTGTTTGCATCCTTGTAGGTCGTTAACCTTGGAACATGGACTTGCTATCTGGGAGTGCTGGAGTGGTCATGGATCGAGACTCTTGGATTCACTTATAAATAATACATTGATTTTGAATATTATTATGAAACGATTGCTAAACGATTACATGCTTCCGCTACACATCATTTTGGGAATTGATATCATGTTGACATTTTATTTCAGTAATTAATGACATGTTTTATTTAAGTATTTACCATTGGTTCAACGTGATTGGTGGCTCAAACTCTGATGCGTAACACGCCTCGCGGGGTTTCCACAGGTGGAATTTTGGGGGTGTTACAGTTGGTATCAGAGCCACTGGTTATAGTGAACTAGGTTTTAAAACGTTTTTTTTTGTAAAACCAGACTATAACCGAACACCTTCGAAAATCGATCATGACACTCAGCTCCAGATTGCAAGGTTAGTCTTTCGTATACTCATCGTACTACGTAACTAGTGGACACTTACATATGATATTGCATGCTGGTGCACGTTAAACGCGATAGTATGAACTTACGTATCCCTAGCACATGTATTATGACTAATAGGGTGGTATTTCCCTAAACATTCGTGACTTATGTTATGTGATGCTCTTTGTTTGCTATTCGAGTTGGGGGAACCATTCGACATGAGTTAGGAGGAGCTGAGATGAGCATGCAAATCACAATATTATTGTGGGTGCACACATAAGAATAATGTGGGGTGCATGCGAGTCCCAGTGAGGCTTAACAAGTGAAGGAGGGGTTCCGCTCTGTTAAATGATCAGTGTGAAACGTAACAAACTAATAGGAGTCATAACAGTGATCGTCTCCTACTCAAATGTGACCTTCTCACCTCTCTTTGAATCCTTTTGAAATCGCAATGCTATCGAGTATTACTTGAACGTCCCTTTGAACGTCTAGCGAACTAAGTAGAATGCTAGGTGCTTGCACGAACGTCCCTGAGTGGATGTTGCAGCGTCCATGATTGGTTTATACCCCTTTTCTTTCCCCCTCACTCCTCTTTGTTGTTGGAGCTCAATATACTCACATCTCAGACCCTGAAGGGCGGTCACACCTGCAACACTCTGGAAACCTACCGTGTTTTACCCAGTCAACTTGTAAGAACGATGGGCATAAGGGTAAATATAGTACTCTACCGACTTCAACGTTTGAACGACTCCAATTATTGACAATGAACATCAACGAATTGACTCCAAACGAATCCTTAATTCTAGCCAGCAACTTATGGGAGCCGACTTTTATGAATCAATCGGAACGTAAACGATGACAATCAACCAGGATGTGGACTGTGTAACTTCCAACACAACGAGTAGCACCCCGGAACTTAGCACGAAATATGAAGAGATGGACATCATTGGTGAAGGATCGTAGAGTCCTGTTTCGAGCAACAACATTAGAAGCAACAACTATCGTGACATCAAGGTACTTGTAATAGTAGCTTACAGTATGGAAATGAAGGTGCCTACGGCATGTAATGGCAGTTGATAATTCAAGACGACAACAACCAAGGGAGCGATGACAGTATGGTAGAAATCCGTGTGGTTGTAACAATAACACCGGCAGTGGTGCACGCGAAAGGACATTTAGGATTGACGTGGGTGACGACAGGACAATAACAACATGGTAGTTTGGATGGATAGCAAATCGCTTTGGCTCGATTCCGTTTAACCCTGATGCTTCTTGAAACCAAACCTGTTATGAAACCGGCCGAGGGCAGGTCAGCGGAAACTGCATATGTTAGTTGGGATGCAAACTCGATATTGCGGGGGACAGACCTTCGACACCGGTGTTACCTCTGCTATCCTTGGTAGTTACGACGCAGTAGCTAGTGTTGGCGGGTTATCAAGATATATCGCCCGAATGTACCCTGTGAGAAGAAATTTAGCGTCACTATATGCTCTAAAGTACCAGAGTGGTGAAAAGATTAGCATCATGTCAGTAATGACAACCTCGAAAGCGCCTATGGAAGGAGGACCTCACTGTATTAGCAACTATATCTAATGATCAGACTAAGTAAGATAGGATAGGGGACCCATCGATTGTTGTGACTCATCTCAAAGTGCAATTGGAGGAGCTTTCAGGAGGGCTGCAAGAACGGTGTAATCTACTATGAGAATTGTTGCACAAGAGTTTATTGGACCTAATTTTCACTTTGGGAAGCCCCAGTTATATCCGTGAAGATAAGCCTTTTTGTGTGTACGTACCAATTATCGAGCACCCATCGAGACGACAGTTGAGAACCGTTTGCCGCGGCCATGGAAATCCAAGGGAAGAAAGTTCTTAAAGAAGCTTACCAGACGCAATTCGGCCATACAACTTTGTACTCCATGACCTTTAGAATGATCATCACACCAGCAGCCTCATGGATCATGCGAACCGCCCATGCTATTGGGTGACATTTTGAACCCTTTTCAGGAGAAAAGAACATCATGGACAACTTGTATCTTATTTGAGAGCTCTTGAGGGAGGAGCCACACCGTGCGAAGTCTTGATAAAACTAACTTCTGAATGCGAGATGTACCCTTTTGGGGTCATATAACCAACGAAGTGGGAATGCACGTGAATCTCGCCAAGATGCATCCTGTTAGAACCTGACCGACACCCAAGGTTCCTTCGGGGATGCAGCAACTCCTTGGCCTAGCTAGATACTATCGCAGCTTACTCACCGGATATTCGAAGGTTGCACAGCTTAAACCTCTATAGTGCAGCAGGGTGTCGCGTTGTGAAAGACAAAACAGCAAGGCGTCTTTTCAGCTTTTGAATTCCAACCCTACAACTCACTGAGCATCATCTTTACCCGAGGGTGCGGGTGATTCAGTGGTATACCACGATGGTCCGAATCAAAGTCCCAGTTACACGCCGACGCAACACGAGAGAAAAACGACTTACGTAATGAAATTACAAAGAAGGACTGCATGACACACAACTGGTGGTGGAAACCGTAGCCTTTGGAGTTACACGGAGGCATTACTTGGACGGTACCAAATGCGTTACTTAGACCGATCACAAGGGCCTTCCGTGTACTCTGGTTTCGAAAGAGCTAAATCAGTAAATGGCATCGTTGGATGGAACTTCTGGGTGGATTACGACTGTGGAACCTGAACGTGTATGGACTTTGCAGCTCGCCATCGACTCTAACCCACCTGACCCGACTCGTTCTGTATAAACTAGGGAACTAACGGGAGAGAATTTTCAAGTTGAGTCCATGCGAGGCATGGAAGAGCAACCTTGGTGAAACGAACGATATTCATTAACTCATAGAACGACTATAAATCTCATTTCACAGCAACGGTAGGGAAGTTGTGGTTAGCAAAACACATCGGCTTCGAAAATTCTATTCAACTGGATTTTAAAGAAAGATGTTGGACATGTAAATCTTGTACTGATGATGGGGCATGAAAACCCGTCTAACAATGTATGGGTATGACTTTTGACTTTGGGAAAAGTCAAGGCGAAGTGTAAGAAACTGGTAACACCTATGTGGAAGATGGGAGCAGACTGCTATGAATGCTGCCACTAGTCTATTCACAACTCGAAATGGAAACACAAACAGTAACAATCATTGATCGCTGAATGTGGCCAGCACACCTCCTTACAGTCAAGGGAACTGATGAGTCTCCCCAGCTTGTGAAAATTTCTCTGGAAGAGACGGATTATAGGCATGAGGTGCCAACTCCTATTACCTATTGGACTATACCTAATTCAAGGCAGACATGGCGCACGCCTTTGACTCACGTCTTGACATGAACATTACTTATTACTGTAGGACAAACGAGCAAAGTGACGAACCATCTGAGCACACGAAGGCATGTTGTAAGTATGTGCATAACTGACTTTAGTAAACGTTTGGGAAGGACACTCATCTTGGGGAGAAGCTCTAATGCGGCTGCACCATGATGGTCCAGGACTTGAGCTCAAAATTCTCGAACATTGCTTAGATCGGAAATTGTTTGATGGCAGCGCATGAGCGCTAGGAAAGCTGATTAGCTTAGGAAACACTGGGAGTTTGTTGTAGGCAAACGTGTCATTATCGAAAGCATCACCCTGGGGGGGGTGCGGTATGCTATAGAAAACATGGCAAGCTTACTTTACGACGCGTGAGACGCTCGGATTACTAGAACAAACGGTGACTTGGCTCACAAACTCAGGCTAATTGATGAAACGGGATAACTATCGTAATGGTATGTATGCCTTAGGTTTAAGGCAGTGGTTGCCCGATGAAACCCTGGTGATACCCTTACCGGAATTTGAGGTCATCGGATCAGTTGTATATATCAAGGAATCTATCGGAAACATGGGCTAAGAAGTCAAGGTTCGCTAGCATGAGTCATACGACAATCGTGAGGGCTTGTTAAACTTCAATATGTGGACTGAAGCTCACATAGGAACGGAAGGACATGTTTAAACTTCAATGTTCTCAATTGTTCAAGGGATTGAACCAACTCTTGATATCACTGGTGAATTTCGGGACGAAATTTCTTTCAAGTTGGGGAGGATGTGACACCCCAGGAAAACCAGCAAACGATATAACTTACCTAGCTTTAACTTATCTAGCTTTCTCAGTGAGTGCGTACCAAATTTCGGGACGAAATTTCTTTTTAGTTGGGGATACTGTGACAACTCGCAATCCGAGCCTATCTTTGTGTAACATTCGTGAACATGACACGACTTTATGAACTTGACTGATTACTTTACGAACTTGACTGATTATGTGAATATTATAATTGTTGAATACATGATATGTTCTTATGTGGATGTGTGCTATGTATGTATGTATGTATGTTAATCGAGCCCAACCAGAGCCGCACAATCCCCTCTCGATCGCACAATGCACCCAAGCCCACTTCGGCCCTTATCTCTTGTAACCGGATCAAGGGCAACCGAAGTAAGGGCCGGCCCACTCTTCTTATACGTACAACACACAATAAGGGGGGTGGTTCCTCATTTGTTTTGCAAAACACCCACACACACAAGGAACCCTAGCTACCTCTGTCTCTCCTCTCGAACTTGACGGCTGCCAAACATCCATTTCATCGGAAATTGTGGTGTTCGGTTCAATCCTTGGCCCCTCTCTTTCATCCGGTTAGTGTATCACCTTGCTTGTATGATTATTGATTCTATGATTGCTATGATACGGTGTGTGTGTGAATGATATGTATAATAGTGTTAATCGGCCATGAGGTATTGTTTTTGGATTGAATACATGATGAGTTAATGATTGTGACACCCCAGGAAAACCAGTGAACGATACAGCTTACCTAGCTTCCTCAGTGAGTGCATACCAAATTTCGGGACGAAATTTCTGTTTAGTTGGGGATAATGTGACAACTCGTATTTTGAACCCACTTTGTGTAACGTATGTGAACGTGTTATGATTATATGAACGTTGATTTATTGAATGTTATGTCAAGTGATTATATAACGTTATGTGCATTGTGTAAATATGTGTATGTATATATAACCCGAACCGCACAACACTCACACTCGCACAAGCCCTTTGGGTCGTTTTGCTTGTATTCGGACTTCCAGGGCAGCCCAAGTAAGGGCCGGCCCATTGCTTTTTCTCTTATGCGTACAAGCAATCACCATTAGGGTATTGCTTCTCATTAGTTACACAAAAACACAAGTCACGAAACCCTAGCTCCTCTCTCTTCTCTCACTCGAACTCGACGGCACAAGACAACCAAGGAGCATTCTTTGTTCGGTTCACCTTCTTGCTATCATTAATCGGTTAGTGTATATTGTTTGCTTGTTATTCAATTGTATGTGATGATGTTATGATCTATGCGTTCACATGATGTTTATATGATGATTGTTGATCGATTTAGGCTGGTCAAAATATGTGAATATAACTTATGATCTTAACTTAGAATAGGATGTATAGATATATAGAAATCGGCTGTGATGTGGTAATGTGTTAATCGGATTTATGTTTGTGAAATCGGGTTCGCTTATGGTCGAGTATGAAGTGTTACATGATGATTAAATCCTTAGATGATTATGTTTAGGTGTGTTGAATGATTGTTCATGATTATCGATCATCTAGGGTTCATGAGAGTTCATACGGATTAGGAATGATTGCCTTGCTTGATCGAGATTTAGCATGTCTTGTAACTGATTGGTTGTTGATTGATAATCATATGTTTGGAAACTGTTAATTGATTGTAACCGATGGCATGATATTTGGAAGTTTGTTACGAATCACACAAGGTCCCCTAGTCGCACAAGAGGCCCACTCGTACAAGGCTTCGGGTCGCACAAGGGGGGGTCCAGTCGCACATGTTCCACTCGGTCGCACATGATCAGGTTATAAAGGACCTGATCCAATCGCACAATCCGGACACTCGAATAGCATCGCACAAGCTATGTACAAATGGATAAGCACAGTGTACTATGTCATACTGCATGATCGCACAAGATCTCATGGATCGCACAAGATAGTGCCGATCGCACAAGATCTTGGGCCACACACGAATCACCTAAACTGTTTTACTATTGGGCCTTAAGCCCAATCCTAGTCTCACATCTGTCCGGGTCGCACAAACCATCCGGATCGCACAAGATGTTATTTGATTAATGATTTGGGCTGATATGTTATTGGGTTGTTATATGTTAATTAACTTTGGGCCGTATGTTAGTTATTGGGCTGGGCTAGCTCATATCACACAACTCGGCCGGATCGCACAACCTGATCCGGGCCGCACAAGTCATTTATGTGTTAAATATATTGTATGGGCCGCTTATATTATTTGGGCCGAGTACCATTGGGGTTAGTCGTCCAATCGCACAAATGTATGATTATATTATACTGTTGACTGTTAGCGTGCAATAAGTGTTGCCATGATCTATACGTGTTCCTAACGTGTTAACTTATCTGATACACACGTGTATTATCTAAGTCAAAACCTGACTTGTATGGTAACCCTGTTAGGACGTGGTTGACCACTGTTAGTTCAAGAACCCTCTTCTTTGTGTATCTGCCGAGCAACCCAAGGTGAGTTCACACAACCAAGGCATGGGGTTCCCAGGGTGGGAATGGGATTGGATGATTATTTCGTACGTACATAGTTAATGGAACCTAATGATATAGTCCTCAGGGTGAGGATGGTAAATGATAAGATACAGCTAGACTAGTATACCTACTTGAACTGATCTTCGCACACACGCCAAGGGTTGGCTACGATATTATGACTGATCTTCGCATACATGCCTTAGGGAGGCTGCGAACTATACATACTAAACTTCGCACACATGCCAGGGTGGCCAGCGATACAAATATACCTAGTCTAGAATACTTGAGAACTTTCCTTAATCTTCGCATACATGCCTAGAGGGCTGCGATGGAAACCAATACTATACATGAACAGCGAACGAACATAATACGACTCATACAATTACTGAACTTACTTTCTGTGAACTCGCTCAACTAGTTGTTGACTCTCTGCTGCATGCCTTGCAGGACCTTAGGTACTTTATGGAGCTTGCACAGGGAGGAGCAGGTCGTTGTGGGCAAAGGATCGTGAATGCTATTTGAACACTTATGATATTTCACACATTCATACTTATGTTTGGGTTTACTTAAATGCTTCCGCTATACTTAACTATGTTGGTTTGATAAACACCTTTCGTATTGATGGATAACTATTACTATTTATTTACATGTTCAATATGATTGGTGGCTTGATCCTGGTCAGTCACGCTCCCAAGCGGTGATACTCCGCAGGTGGATTTTGGGGGTGTGACAGATTGGTATCAGAGCCATTGGTTATAGAGAACTCGGTTTTAATATGGGAAAACGTTTTTATTAAAACCAGACTATAACCAGAACAGTGCTTTCAACGATCCACAACGACGCTTCGCTCCACGTGCAAGACTCGACATCCTAGGTAATAAGGTTTATGTTTATTGCCTGTTTGCTAGAACTATATCGAACTTTGCTCGCATTACGTTTAGATACACATGACTTTATTACATGAGAATACCTACGTGCTTACACTTTTCTGTCATCGCCCTACTCGCGAACCACTCTCACTTACGTTACTTTTACTATGAAGATCATGTCTGGACGAATTAACATGACTCAAGCCCAGCTAGAGGCTCTCGTTCAAGCTCAAGTTGCTGCGGCACTTGCAGCTGCTCAAGCAGGTAGCATATCCTGTAGTCATAACTTACACTAGGATCCTTAGATCCTACACTCCTAAACTAGCCCTTGTATTTAAAACTTTGCCCTATTCGTACACAATAGGTCAACCAGCGCAGCAGCAAGTTTGCACCTTTAAGAACTTCATGGACTGTCGTCCAAGTACTTTCAGCGGCACAGAGGGGGCAGTGGGACTCCTCCACTGGTTTGAGAAGCTAGAGTCAGTATTCGAGATGTGCGAATGCCCTGAGGCTCGCAGGGTGAAATACGCCACTGGCACGCTAGAAGGAATAGCACTAACTTGGTGGAACGCCCAAGTTCAGATCTTAGGGTTGGCAGCTGCTAACGCCACACCCTGGAACGACTTCAAGGAACTCATTAAGAGGGAATACTGCACGCGTGCTGATATCCACAAGTTGGAGAACGAGCTTTATCACTTAAAAATGACGGGGTCAGAGATTGAAGCCTATATAAAGCGGTCAAACGAACTGGCCATTCTGTGTCCAACTATGGTGGACCCTCCAGTGAAGCGCATTGAGTTGTATCTCAAGGGACTTGCGCCAGAGATCCAGAGCCATGTTACATCGGCAAACCTCGACAACATCCAAGACATCCAGCGTCTTGCTCATCGACTCACAGATCAGGCAGTAGAACAGAACAAGCTGCCCAAACGCGTCAGTGCAACTACTACTCCGGCTGCTACTTCTGCTACACCCAACGACAACAAACGGAAATGGGATGGGGATTCCAGCAGGGGATCAGTATCCGTTCAGTCTCAAGCACAGCAGCGCAGGACGAATGACTATCAGAATTCGAGTCAGCAGTCATCTGGCAGTCAGGGGCAGGGTGGATACCGGGGAGTTCACCCACTATGTAACAAGTGTAACAGGCACCACAGTGGAAGGTGTCGCAAAGAACGTTGTCAGAGATGTCTCAAGCTAGGGCACGAAGCCAAAGATTGTAGAAGCTCACGGCCAGCTAATCAGGACCAGCAACTTCCACCACCAGCTCCTCAGAACCCACAGCAGCAGCAGCCACAGCGTGGAAACCGGGGATGTTTCCAGTGTGGAGCTGAAGGTCATTACAAACGCGATTGCCCTCAGTTGAACCAGAATCAGAACCACAACAATAACCAGGGCAACGGGAACAACAACAACAACGGGGGAAACAACAACAACAATGGCAACGAGGCAAGAGGTCGAGCTTTCGTGTTAGGACGAGGAGACGCAATGAACGATATTTGAACTTATAACTTATTTTGGGTTTTCATTATTATGTTTCCGCTATTCAAACAGAGTTTGGTTTGAACATCAATCGTATTGGGTTTTATGAATTATTTTAACTACTATACTTTATGTTTGATATGATGGATGGTTTGATATTATTGAACGCACCTGCCGTATTTATAGACCTTATGAACAGGGTGTGCAAACCCTATCTTGACAAGTTCGTCATTGTCTTCATCGACGACATTCTGATCTACTCCAAGAGTCAGGAGGAACACGAGCAGCACCTACGCCTTATTTTGGAACTCCTACGGAAGGGACAGCTGTATGCTAAGTTTTCGAAATGCGACCTCTGGCTTCGTGAAGTCCACTTTCTAGGCCACGTAGTGAACAAGGATGGGATCCATGTTGATCCATCCAAGATAGACTCGATCAGAAACTGGCCTGCACCACGTACGCCAACGGAAATACGCCAATTCTTGGGTTAGGCGGGTTACTACAAACGGTTTATTAAAGACTTTTCAAAGATTGCTCAGCCGCTTACACTACTGACACAGAAGGGTGTCACCTACCGTTGGGGCAACACGCAAGAAACTGCTTTTCAGCACTTAAAGGATAGACTTTGCAGTGCACCTATCCTCTCTTTGCCAGAGGGCACAGACGACTTCGTGGTTTATTGTGATGCATCCATTCGGGGACTAGGGTGTGTGTTAATGCAGCGCGACAAGGTTATTGCTTACGCTTCACGCCAACTTAAGATTCACGAACGGAACTACACGACGCACGATTTAGAGCTGGGAGCTGTTGTTTTCGCACTTAAGATATGGCGACACTACCTGTACGGTACCAGGTGCACGATTTAAACCGATCACAGGAGTCTCGAGCATATTCTTAAGCAGAAGGATTTGAACATGCGTCAACGACGATGGGTCGAACTACTGAACGATTATGAATGCGCCATCAAGTACCATCCAGGCAAAGCCAATGTTGTGGCTGATGCCCTCAGTCGGAAAGACACTCTACCACGATGCGTGCGAGCGCTACAACTTACGATTCAGTCTAGCCTTCCTACACAGATACGAGATGCTCAGGCAGAAGCATTGAAACCAGAAAACGTCAGGGCTGAAGCCTTACGCGGCTCACGACAACGAATGGAACAGAAGGCAGACGGTGCCTACTATGTAACGGGGCGTATTTGGGTCCCACTTTATGGCGGTCTACGCGAACTTGTAATGGATGAAGCTCACAAGTCTCGCTACTCGGTACATCCAGGGTCGGATAAAATGTACCACGATATCAGGACTACTTATTGGTGGCCTAGCATGAAGGCCCACATCGCTACGTACGTTGGAAAATGCTTGACCTGTGCGAGAGTCAAGGTTGAATATCAGAAACCAGCTGGCCTACTTCAGCAGCCTAAGATACCTCAATGGAAATGGGAAGAAATTTCCATGGATTTCGTTACAGGCCTACCCAGATCTCAGTGTGGGAACGATACGATATGGGTGATCGTGGATCGACTCACCAAGTCTGCACACTTCCTGGCTATAAAGGAAACGGATAAGTTCTCCACTCTTGCAGACGTTTATCTCAAGGAAGTTGTCTCGAGGCACGGGGTGCCCACCTCCATCATTTCGGATCGGGATGCACGATTCACGTCAGAACTATGGCAAGCAATGCACAAATCTTTCGGCTCACGGTTAGACATGAGCACAGCATATCATCCTCAGACGGATGGGCAGTCTGAGCGAACGATCCAAACTCTTGAAGACATGCTTCGGGCATGCGTTATTGATTTCGGCAACGACTGGGAAAAGCACCTTCCTTTGGTGGAGTTCTCATATAATAACAGTTATCACACCAGCATACAAGCCGCTCCATTCGAGGCATTGTACGGACGTAAATGCCGGTCACCTCTCTGTTGTGCAGAGGTGGGGGATAGTCAGATCACGGGTCCAGAGATTGTAGTGTACGCCACAGAAAAGATAGCACAGATACGACAACGCATGGCGGCAGCACGCGACCATCAGAAAGCCTACGCGGATAAGCGTAGAAAGCCATTGGAATTTCAGGTCGGGGACCGGGTTTTATTAAAAGTTTCACCCTGGAAGGGTGTAGTTCGTTTTGGCAAACGGGGCAAAGTAAATCCGCGGTATGTCGGACCGTTCGAGATCATTGAGAAAATCGGCAAAGTGGCCTACAGATTGAACCTACCAGCTGAACTCGGGGCAGTTCACAATGTCTTTCACGTGTCGAATCTGAAGAAGTGCCTATCAGATGAGACCCTTATCATTCCTTTCAAAGAACTCACTATCGACGAGCGGTTGCAGTTCGTCGAGGAACCAGTTGAAATCACGGACCGGGATGTGAAGGTCCTCAAAAACAGGAGAATCCATCTTGTTCGAGTACGTTGGAACTCCAAACGTGGCCCAGAGTACACCTGGGAACGCGAAGACAGGATGATAGAAAAGTACCCCCAGTTATTCGGAACCAATGCAACCACTACTGAGGCTGAAGCTCCTACTGCGGAATTTCGGGACGAAATTCCAGATCAACGGGGGGAGGATGTGACACCCCAGGAAAACCAGTGAACGATACAGCTTACCTAGCTTCCTCAGTGAGTGCATACCAAATTTCGGGACGAAATTTCTGTTTAGTTGGGGATAATGTGACAACTCGTATTTTGAACCCACTTTGTGTAACGTATGTGAACGTGTTATGATTATATGAACGTTGATTTATTGAATGTTATGTCAAGTGATTATATAACGTTATGTGCATTGTGTAAATATGTGTATGTATATATAACCCGAACCGCACAACACTCACACTCGCACAAGCCCTTTGGGCCGTTTTGCTTGTATTCGGACTTCCAGGG
Organism: Helianthus annuus; assembly: GCF_002127325.2. NCBI lineage: Eukaryota > Viridiplantae > Streptophyta > Magnoliopsida > Asterales > Asteraceae > Helianthus > Helianthus annuus. The sequence continues at coordinate 135,585,654 of NC_035449.2, read as the reverse complement.
CAGCCCAAGTAAGGGCCGGCCCATTGCTTTTTCTCTTATGCGTACAAGCAATCACCATTAGGGTATTGCTTCTCATTAGTTACACAAAAACACAAGTCACGAAACCCTAGCTCCTCTCTCTTCTCTCACTCGAACTCGACGGCACAAGACAACCAAGGAGCATTCTTTGTTCGGTTCACCTTCTTGCTATCATTAATCGGTTAGTGTATATTGTTTGCTTGTTATTCAATTGTATGTGATGATGTTATGATCTATGCGTTCACATGATGTTTATATGATGATTGTTGATCGATTTAGGCTGGTCAAAATATGTGAATATAACTTATGATCTTAACTTAGAATAGGATGTATAGATATATAGAAATCGGCTGTGATGTGGTAATGTGTTAATCGGATTTATGTTTGTGAAATCGGGTTCGCTTATGGTCGAGTATGAAGTGTTACATGATGATTAAATCCTTAGATGATTATGTTTAGGTGTGTTGAATGATTGTTCATGATTATCGATCATCTAGGGTTCATGAGAGTTCATACGGATTAGGAATGATTGCCTTGCTTGATCGAGATTTAGCATGTCTTGTAACTGATTGGTTGTTGATTGATAATCATATGTTTGGAAACTGTTAATTGATTATAACCGATGGCATGATATTTGGAAGTTTGTTACGAATCACACAAGGTCCCCTAGTCGCACAAGAGGCCCACTCGTACAAGGCTTCGGGTCGCACAAGGGGGGGTCCAGTCGCACATGTTCCACTCGGTCGCACATGATCAGGTTATAAAGGACCTGATCCAATCGCACAATCCGGACACTCGAATAGCATCGCACAAGCTATGTACAAATGGATAAGCACAGTGTACTATGTCATACTGCATGATCGCACAAGATCTCATGGATCGCACAAGACAGTGCCGATCGCACAAGATCTTGGGCCACACACGAATCACCTAAACTGTTTTACTATTGGGCCTTAAGCCCAATCCTAGTCTCACATCTGTCCGGGTCGCACAAACCATCCGGATCGCACAAGATGTTATTTGATTAATGATTTGGGCTGATATGTTATTGGGTTGTTATATGTTAATTAACTTTGGGCCGTATGTTAGTTATTGGGCTGGGCTAGCTCATATCACACAACTCGGCCGGATCGCACAACCTGATCCGGGCCGCACAAGTCATTTATGTGTTAAATATATTGTATGGGCCGCTTATATTATTTGGGCCGAGTACCATTGGGGTTAGTCGTCCAATCGCACAAATGTATGATTATATTATACTGTTGACTGTTAGCGTGCAATAAGTGTTGCCATGATCTATACGTGTTCCTAACGTGTTAACTTATCTGATACACACGTGTATTATCTAAGTCAAAACCTGACTTGTATGGTAACCCTGTTAGGACGTGGTTGACCACTGTTAGTTCAAGAACCCTCTTCTTTGTGTATCTGCCAAGCAACCCAAGGTGAGTTCACACAGCCAAGGCATGGGGTTCCCAGGGTGGGAATGGGATTGGATGATTATTTCGTACGTACATAGTTAATGGAACCTAATGATATAGTCCTCAGGGTGAGGATGGTAAATGATAAGATACAGCTAGACTAGTATACCTACTTGAACTGATCTTCGCACACACGCCAAGGGTTGGCTGCGATATTATGACTGATCTTCGCATACATGCCTTAGGGAGGCTGCGAACTATACATACTAAACTTCGCACACATGCCAGGGTGGCCAGCGATACAAATATACCTAGTCTAGAATACTTGAGAACTTTCCTTAATCTTCGCATACATGCCTAGAGGGCTGCGATGGAAACCAATACTATACATGAACAGTGAACGAACATAATACGACTCATACAATTACTGAATTTACTTTCTGTGAACTCGCTCAACTAGTTGTTGACTCTCTGCTGCATGCCTTGCAGGACCTTAGGTACTTTATGGAGCTTGCACAGGGAGGAGCAGGTCGTTGTGGGCAAAGGATCGTGAATGCTATTTGAACACTTATGATATTTCACACATTCATACTTATGTTTGGGTTTACTTAAATGCTTCCGCTATACTTAACTATGTTGGTTTGATAAACACCTTTCGTATTGATGGATAACTATTACTATTTATTTACATGTTCAATATGATTGGTGGCTTGATCCTGGTCAGGTACGCTCCCAAGCGGTGATACTCCGCAGGTGGATTTTGGGGGTGTGACAATGATGTCTTGTGTTTGAATGTGATCTAGATCATTAATTTAGTATATGCATGATAACCGGATTGTATACGTGTTCTAGACAATGATCATACTAATTGGATTTCACCTTGGTTCGATGTTCATTAATCGGCTGTGTGTTTGCAAATCGGTTTAGATGTAGGGTCGATCATGAAGTGTTACGTGATGGCTTGAAACCCTAGTCGGTTATGTTTAAGTGTTATAATGAGTCATTCATGTCTTTGCGTAATTAGGGTTCATGAGAATTTGAATGTTAAAACCCTCATTTGATCGAATGTGGGCATGATTTGAAAGAGATTAATTGTTGATTGGTAAATGATAAATATGGAAACCGAGTAACTGTTGATTGATTGTGTAAAAGTTGGAAACTATTAAGTTGTAATCGATTGCATGTTTTCCGGAAATTTAAACCGATCGCACAAGGTCCCTTGGTCGCACAAGAGGCCCACTCATACAAGACTTGATCCATTCGCACAAGTCACAGATCGCACAAGTCATAGGAGTACAACTGTACATACACTGGGCACAACTCACTTATGCATGATCGCACAACATCTTGTGGATCGCACAAGCTGGTGCTGATCGCACAAGATGTTGGGCCACACACATATCCGTTAAATGATGTTATGCTGTTGGGCCGAACAAGCCCAAACTGCCAAATCGCACAACCACTTCAATCGTATAACTCGGATCGCACAAATCACTTGTACGCTATTTTCGTTTGGGCCAATATGTTTTGGATTGTTATGCTGGGCCGGGTGTACCATTTGGGCTGGGTTAGTCCGATCGTACAAGTTGTCCGAATCGCACAGGGTTTAGGCATTTTTGATTGGGCCGTGTTTATGCTTAGATTGTTATTGGGCTTCTTGTTATTTTGGGCCGGATGTTCAGCTGAATCGCACAACATGATGTGGGTCGCACAAGGCTGTGCCGACCGCACAACATGTTGGGCCTACTATCTTTTGGGCTTGGTTATTTAAATCGCTCAAGTATGAATATGATATGCTCTTGACTGTTAACGTACCAAACGTGTTGCCATGAACTATACGTGCTCGTGACTTGTTAGACTACGTGTAGAACATGCGTGTAATGCTTGAATACAAACCTGACTTGTATGATAAACATGCTAGGACGTGGTTGATCACATTGTAGCTTAACTGAACCTTTTTGTGTATCATACCGAGCAACCCCAGGTGAGTTTAATGCATTTTCTCAAGCATGCATCCCGGTGGTTTGGGACAACTGGTAAACATTTGGAAGGGAAACTTTGGGTAAACAACTTAATCGGTTTTGGTTATTGAACATGGGATCTATCATCGGATTGCCTGGAGGGCAATGGGGGTAATTAGTTGATAGCGCTATTAGGTGGGAAACCTCACACCGGGCCGTAAGGACGGGCGTGAACTAATTATCTGGGTATGGCTATGGTTGTTAGAGGCACACTCCTCGGATACATATGGGCACACTCCCTAGGGTATCTAGCGATGGCAACATAGCATCGGTCGTTAAGAGGCACACTCCTCGGTTACGTAAGGGCGTAGTCCCTAGGGTAACTAACATGAGCAACATCGTAACGCAACATTGAATCGCATTAACATACATCTGGTAACTCAACACGTTAACAAAACTTTGAACTCACCAGCGTAGTCTGACACACTTGTTTGCATGCTTGTAGGTTGTTAACCTTGGAACATGGACTTGCTATCTGGGAGTGCTGGAGTGGTCATGGATCGAGACTCTTGGATTCACTTATAAACAATACATTGATTTTGAATATTATTATGAAACGATTGCTAAACGATTACATGCTTCCGCTACACATCATTTTGGGAATTGATATCATGTTGACATTTTATTTCAGTAATTAATGACATGTTTTATTTAAGTATTTGCCATTGGTTCAACGTGATTGGTGGCTCAAACTCTGATGCGTAACACGCCTCGCGAGGTTTTCGCAGGTGGAATTTTGGGGGTGTTACAGGATATATTCAGAACGTAAAATATGCGCGAAAGTACAAACTTGTGCATTTTTTGACGCTTTTAGTCCCTATTGATCAATAAAGTTTGTTTTAGCATACTGAACCCCTCAAAGCCTATTTCTAAGCTATGTAAAGGTTATTTAGGGTATGTTTAACTTATGATCAAGTTCCAGAATGTTCGTTACTATACAAATCGGTATAGTTTCGCAGTTTGACACAAATGGTCCCTGCGATCGAACAAACTTGATTTCAACACACCAAACCATCCAAAACTTATTTCTAAGTTATGTGGAGGTTATTTAAGGTATGTTAAGCCTATGTCACTATTCTGTAGTGGTTGTCACGTAAAACTGAATATGTTCGCGCATCAGTTTTCGTATAACCTTCCAGAAAGCGATTTAAACCTTGAAATTGGAATCTAATTAAATTGTAAAATCACCAAACACAAATACACACATAATAACACCAAAACACATATAATAACACCAAAGCACATTGTTTTATTAATAATCAACATTGTTTTATATTGTACAACAATTATAGAACACAATTGTCACAGTCTCCCCTACTTCAGGAAATTTCGTCCCGAAATTTTAACAAGAGGAAGCTTATGAAAACAAATGTGAATATTTCGCCTTCATCTGGTCCTCACGTTCCCAAGTAAACTCCGGGCCACGTTTGGATTCCCAGCGAACTTTGACCAATCGAATCCGTTTGTTCTTCAACTGTTTGATAGTACGGTCCACGATCACCACGGGTTTCTTGACAAAGTGCATCGTTTCATCGATTCGGATCTCGTCGAGAGGGAAGTGAAGATCAGCGTCAGCTAAACACTTTCGCAAATTGGACTCGTGAAAAGTTGGGTGAATATTCCCAAGCTCTGGAGTAGCTCTAGTCGATAGGCAACCTTCCCAATTCTTTCCACAATCTTGAATGGTCCCACATATCGAGGTGCAAGTTTTTCTTTCTTTCCAAATCTCACCACTCCCTTCCAAGGTGAAACCTTGAGTAGGACACGATCTCCAACTTGAAATTCTAAGGGCTTGTGTCGCATATCCGCATAACGCTTTTGACGGCTTCGGGCTGTCACAAGATTATCTCGGATTTTCTTGATTTTGTCTGTTGTTTCCAGAACGAGCTCAGGTCCAGTAAGCTAAGCTTCACCGGTCTCGTTCGAATAGACAAGTGAACGACATTTTCGACCGTAGAGAGCTTCGGATGGTGCCATATTAATAATAGCATGATGACTATTGTTGTAAGAGAACTCGATCAATGGAAGATGAGAATCCCAATTACCACCAAAGTCTATCACGCATGCTCTAAGCATATCCTCCAAAGTTTGAATTGTTCGCTCAGATTGACCATCTGTTTGGGGATGATAAGCAGTGCTTAGATTCAGTTGGGTTCCCTAAGCAGATTGCATGGTCTTCCAGAAATGAGATGAAAATCGAGCATCAATATCAGAAATGATATCCAAAGGCACACCATGTCGTGATATAATCTCATCAACATAAATCTTTGCCAGTTTATCAGCAGATAGATCCTCGCGAATTGGAATAAAATGAGCTGATTTCGTTAATCCATCGATAACAACCCAAATAGCATCATGACCCTTGGACGTACGCGGTAACTTAGTGATGAGATCCATCGCAATGTTCTCCCACTTCCAAACCAGTATCTCAGGTTGTACAAGAAAACCAGAAGGTCTTTGATGTTCGGCCTTGACTTTAAGACAAGTCAGGCATTTTGATTCATACAAGGCAACATCCTTTTTCATACCAGGCCACCAGAACCTAGTACGAAAATCCTTGTACATTTTATCAGCACCAGGATGGATAGAATATCGAGACTTGTGAGATTCGTCCATTACCAAGGTGCGAAGATCATCTTGTTTCGGAATCCACAAACGATCTTTGAAGTAGAACAAACCATCGTCCTTCCTTTCGAGCTTAAGCTCAAGTTGACGTGGTAATTCCTTACCTATCAAATTTTTTGAAACACAAAATTGCTGATCTTGAAAAACACGAGTTTAAAGATCAGATAGCGTTTGAACAGAATGAAGCTTAACTCGCTCTTTTCGACTAAGCGCATCGGCTACGACATTCGCCTTACCAGGATGGTAGCGAATTTCGCAATCGTAATCGCTTAAGAGCTCAACCCAACGTCCTTGCCTCATGTTCAACTCTTTCTGATTAAGAATATGCTGGAGACTCTTGTGGTCTGTGAAAACCACACACTTCGTTCCATAGAGGTAGTGTCTCCAAATCTTAAGCGCGAAAACCACAGCTCCTAACTCAAGATCATGAGTCGTGTAGTTCTTCTCATGAATTTTCAGTTGTCTAGACGTATAAGCTATGACTTTACCTCGTTGCATAAGAACGCAACCAAGTCCTAGATTCGACATGTCACAATAGACAACGAAATCATCATTTCCCTCGGGAAAAGATAGAACAGGAGCATTATAAAGCTTCTGTTTCAGCGTTTGGAACGCTTCTTCTTGCTTGGGTCCCCACTCAAAAGGCTTATTCTTCTGAGTCAAAGCAGTGAGTGGAACCGCGATCTTTGAGAAGTTTGAAATGAATCGACGATAATAACCAACAAGACCAAGAAAAGATCGAACATCTGTAGGTGTTGTTGGTGTATTCCAATCTTTAATAGCAACGATCTTGGATGGATCCACATGAATACCCTGCTCATTGACTATATGACCCAAGAATTGAACTTCTTTAAGCCAGAATTCACACTTGGAGAATTTAGCTAAAATTTGTTCCTTCTTCAGGAGTTCCAATGTTAAGCGAAGGTGTTGCTCGTGCTCGGCTCGAGACTTCGAATACACAAGAATATCGTCGATGAACACAATGATGAACTTGTCTAAATAAGGTTTACAGACCCTATTCATTAAGTCCAAAAAGATAGCTGGAGAATTCGACAAACCCAAAGGCATGACAGTGAACTCATAATGCCCATATCTTGTGCGGAAAGCAGTTTTGGGAATATCTTCTTCGAGAACACGAAGTTGATGATACCCAGAACGCAGATCGATCTTTGAAAAGCATGAAGCCCCTTGCAGCTGGTCGAAGAGATCATCAATTCGAGGTAGGGGATATCGATTCTTGATGCTGAGCTTATTAAGCTCACGATAATCGATACACATTCGAAAAGACCCATCTTTCTTTTTCACGAAGAGGACAGGAGCTCCCCAGGGTGAAAAGCTCGGTCGGATGAATCCTTTATCAGATAACTCTTAAAGCTGTTTCGATAACTCTTGCATCTCCGACGGTGCAAGACGATAAGGCGCTTTTGCAATTGGGTTGGCATTGGGTACAAGGACAATATGAGACTCAACTTGACGAACTGGAGGCTAACCAGGCAGTTCATCAGGAAACACCTCTGGATAATCCCGAACAATCGGAATATCCTGAATACTCTTGCTCTTGCTTTTCTCCTCGGTGACATGTGCTAGAAAAGCAACATATCCTTTTCTCAAATACCTTTGGGCTTCCATACATGACATAAGCTTCAATCCACCTGAAGGTTTCTCGCCACGAACTTCCAGAACATCGCCAGAAGACATAGGAATACAAACAATCTTATCAAAACAAACCACCTCAGCATGATGTTTGGTTAACCAATCCATTCCCACGATAATATCGAAGCTCCCAAGTTGCATCGGTGTGAGGTCAATAGGAAAAAGATGGTTATCAAGGTTCAACTGACAATCACGAATAACAGAATCGAGAACAAGAGGTTTACCAGAAGCAACTTCAACAGATAAGGGTTTCCTCAGTTTAGTTCTAGGTATCGCAAGCAAAGGTTCAAAAGACAATGAAACAAAACTTCTATCTGCACCAGAATCAAAAAGAACAGATGCAGGTCGATTGTTAACAAGAAACGTACCATTGACAACCTCGTTGTCAGCCCTCGCTTCGTTTGCATTCAAATTGTACGCTCATCCACGAGCGGGATTCGCATTGACATTGACGTTTGCATTCGGGTTTGCATTCACCAGCCTCGGACAGTTGTTGCGGAAGTGACCAAACTCTCCACAGTTGAAACATGAACCCGGTGGGAATCTCGCAGCATTCCCCTGAACCGGAGCTTGAACCTGGGCAACCTGATTCTGTCCCAAACGACAAATATTAGCCAAATGCCCAAGTTTACCACACATTGTGCATTGCTTGCAAGCTTGTTGTGCAACAAGATGACCGTTGTAGCGTGCACAATGAGGGGCGGTACCAGCATATACCTTTTTCGCAGGCGGCTGAGCCGGTGGGTTCTGTGGGTCCTGAGCAGTCTGTGCTGTAACAGCAAAATTCTGAGCACCCTTTCGCTTCCTCGACTTCTTCGACGACTCACCTTTCTTACCCTTGCCCTTATCCTTGTCTTTCGCAGAATCAACCGACTTCTTTTTATCCACCTTACGGGTAAGTTTACCCTTCCTGACTTGTGACTCAGTCAGGGTAGCAGACAACTCGATTGTGTGACGTACAGTAGTAGGATTAACACCAGTCACAATATCCTGAATGGAATCGGGCAAACCATCAATATATCTCTCGATTGCTTTCTCCAGAGGGGTAACCATAGTGGGACACAACAGACTGGGTTCTTCAAAACGATCCGTATACGTACGGTGTTCACCCCCATCTTGCTTTAGATCATCAAACTCTCACTCCAAAGCCTGAATTTCATGACGGGGACAAAACTCTTTCATTATGAGAGCCCGAAGCTCTTCCCATGTTTGTGCCAATGCCACTTCGGCACCCCTATCGCCCATAACACCATTCCACCAGGTAAGCGCTCGCTTCTCAAACACGCTTGAAGCAAATTCAACGTTACGCGCATTCAGACACTGCACATGTCTGAATGTGCTCTCGATACTCTCAAACCACTGTAGGAGCGCAATTGCTCCTTGCGACCCAGAAAACTTTAGAGGCTTACCAGAATTGAAGTTCTTGAAGTTACACGGTGCGTTATTGTTGTTATTATTGTTTTTGTTGTTGTATAACTCATGAATTTGGGTCACAACGCTGGGAAGCACAGCAGCCATTTCCTGAGAGACAAGGGATGCGATCTCTTCAGTAGTAAAAGTTTGTGCTTCACGTCGAGGAGGCATTGTCTAACAAGGAAACAGAGGAAACGAGTGAGGTTGAAAAGCAAAAGAGGTATTGAAAATACCGACAAAACACAAGAAAAGGGATCATTTGTTCGTTACCTCGAACAAACAAACGACATGCATTGACTAATTAAAGTAAATCGGTCAATATAATGTATCGCCGAAGACATGCTCGCCTATAAGTGAACACTCACCCCAAGAGTTCCCAGGTAAGAGTGACTGGTCCGATTATGTGGATTTGTACGAACACTCTAGCCTTAGACAGAAAACCCACGGTACAGGCACTCACCCTTCCAGTTTGCACGTGTTCACACTATTTAGACCCAAACTTTGACGAGATTTTGAAAACTTAAAGGGTTCAAAACCATATAATAGAGGGTTCAAAACCTAGTAATCAATCATCCTAGAACAGATGATTAGTATTCAAAGCGGATTCGAACTTACCGTTCTCATTGTGGTTATCACCTAAGGGTAGGTGACGGTATCGTTTTAAAATCTAAATGCAAAGTTTACTTGCGTTGGGATCCTAAAAGTTATAGTCTAGGTAAAGCATTGCTAATAACCTAATTCCCTATAACTATTGGCTCTGATACCAACTTCTTCTGAACAAACCGTGGCAGAAATGTCGGGGAGTGATGTGTCAGAATTATTGTTTCACAACCATGGATACAAAAAGAGTTTCGTTTTATTGATAATATTAAACATTTACATTGTCTTAACACATAACAAACAAATTACATAACGACTATCATTCTTATTATGTCACTAAGGCCTCGTCCAGATCCTATGTGACGCATGCATCCTAGAAATCAATCAAGCAACAACACCTGAAACATATGTAAAAACAAAGTCAGCAAAGAAATGTTGGCGAGTACATAGGTTTTATAAGAGTATTGGAATTATGGCTAGTTTATATGTTGCAGTACTTTATTAGACTACAAGAGTCAAAATACAAACCTCGTTTTAAAAAAGGTGTATTGCAAAATAATTTAACCAACTCAAACCAAGTAGGTTATAGTTTGAAAAATCTCGTAGCCATGATTCTTAACCCCAAAACATTTGTTTTAGTAAACCAACTTGTAAAACATCTTGTAAAAACTCGTTAAAAACTCGTATGGTTTATATCTTTTAGTAAAACATTGTTGTTGACATCGTTTCAAAATCGTTTACCCAAGTGAACTAAATAACGCCACGGTATGTAACATGATGAAAACACTTATATATAGGAAGTACCAGCGGCGTATCCACCATGCTTTCATCATATTACACCCGTCCCATTGTCTAAACACTAACCAAAAACCAATTGTTTGTCCAATTCATTTAACTTGTTCAAATCGTTTCAGAATCGTTAACTCGTTTGAAATTTTTTAAATCATCCTTGTTTTAATTTGTGAAAAACTATTTATGGTCGTCTCGCTAACAACATTCAAACCTTTGTGACTAGACTATCTCGCTTCTCGCTTCTTGCATTAACAAACCACCAAAGGGTAAGTTAACTGACATCAGATTTAGTCGCTACCCACAACCCCCACACATAACCATGGGTGCAGTAAGATAACGGGATTTGTCAGATCCTATGGTACAGTAACCTAATACTGGTCGGCTTGATCAATTCTAATGAATGTGATTTGTTATGTAACTACAACCAATAAGTTTTGTTCACTTTATTGAAATCGTTATTAGTTTTGTATAAACCATGTTAACTGTTTTTGAAAAACCATTGTTTAAACCTTGAAATCATTTTGTACATATGAATCACCCCAAAACAATTGAAAACAGTAAAATAGGGGAACTATGTACTCACATGAAGTGCAAAGTATCCTCAATCAATAGAACTTCAACAAATTCAAGCAAACCAGAGAAATCAAGTAGCACCTAGTAATTAAACCACTAGTCAAACAATAGACGCCTAAAACGGAAGATCGGATAGAATGAAGTCTTGTAAACCAAATATGTGTTCGAACTCATGTGATATGGTTTAACAAAGACTACATCCTAAAATGAAACTTAACCTAAGTGCTTTCGACCCATTGCGACCCATTAAGGTAGCTTACACTACTTTAACGTGTCGTGCGCAATGCGCGTTTGAGACGTCTAACTAGTCCTATGACAAGTAAAATATGCCTTAACATGTTTAATTATGTTGCATAATCAGTTACGTGTCAAAAGTTTATGTTACATATGCTTATTTACCAATTATGTAAGAAAAAGGGTATTTTGGTCATTTACCAAAGGCATATAAACTACCTATCATGCGACTAATTAAACCTAAGTGACCATAAGGTATAACCTCGGAAGGTTATTTCCTATGCAACTATGGTCACTAACCATGTTTGGTCGGATCCTAATGATCGACCAAACGGGTCGTGTTCGTAAGTCTAAGCGGGTGTTTAGTCCGCTTGACTTACGACTCTACACAAGCACTAATCTAAAAAGTGACGAGCTAAACATGCTAGAACATGTTTAGTTGAGTTAGAAAACAGGTTTTGATACCCTAGAGTAGTTTGGTTACAAAATACGTGTAAATACGCATTTTGGCCGAAACTACGACTCGTCACTAAGCCTAGATAACGTGGTAATCAGTAGGTATAGTCACTAGGGACTATAACCATCGTGATTACGCTCACGTTATGAAGTTCAACGAACTTCGCATTGACCATAAACTGGTCAAAGAAGAAAGTCAAAAGCAGTTTGACTTTAACGATAAAAACGAATGAAAAGAATGAGAGAATACTTACAAAAGGTCCCCGCAAGCTATGATCCGATTTACCCTCAGGTATGAAGTGTTCACTCCAACTTAGAGGGCCAAAATCAGATCAATTGTGCTTTGGGAGTGAAATGGTTGGTATTTATAGATTTCCTTGAACCGTTAAGATCATTTATAGAAAACCGAGCTTCAATCTCAACCATCTATGTGGGCACATGGTTTACAAATACAAGGGGCATCTAAATACCATCAAAATTAGCCCATAGAATCAAGGAAACCATGTGCAAAACAATGGGAGAGCTGGGTTTTTAATAAAATGGTTTCTGCTGATCTGGGGAAGGCTTACAGACCGTAAGCACTCCCATACGGTCCGTAAGGACCTTGTGTGCTGGCAACAACTTTCAGCAACTGGCAGAACAGGCCCCTGCATCTCCAAACTTGATTTTTGATGCTTTTTGGCACGTTTAAGCCCTGTTAACCCCGTTTTAAGGATCTAAAATGAAGTTAAAGTATAGGGAACTTGAAATGTGCTCAAAAATATCTCGGATGTCGGCTTGTTTGGTCGTACGGTTGCGTTGTTCGGTAAGTTACGACAGAAGTCGTAACGAACGCAAAAAAAAACGATCCAAATTAAGTGACGAATGGATTTATATCATGCCAATGACTAAATTTTTGGATGTCCGGATATATTCAGAGCGTAAAATATGCGCGAAAGTGCAAACTTGTGCACTTTTTGATGCTTTTAGTCCCTATTGATTAATAAAGTTTGTTTTAGCATACCAAACCCCTCAAAGCCTATTTCTAAGCTATGTAAAGGTTATTTAGGGTATGTTTAACTTATGATCAAGTTCTGGAATATTCGTTACTATACAAATCGGTATAGTTTCGCAGTTTGACACAAATGGTCCCTGCGATCGAACAAACTTGACTTCAAAACACCAAACCATCCAAAACTTATTTCTAAGTTATGTGGAGGTTATTTAAGGTATGTTAAGCCTATGTCACTATTCCGGAGTGGTTTTCATGTTAAACTGAATACGTTCACGCATCAGTTTGCGTATAACCTTCCAGAAAGCGATTTAAAGCTTGAAATTGGAATCTAATTAAATTGTAAAATCACCAAACACAAATACACACATAATAACACCAAACACATATAATAACACCAAAGCACATTGTTTTATTAATAATCAACATTGTTTTATATTGTACAACGATTATAGACACAATTGTCACAAAACGTGTCAAAAATGCATCAAAAAACCAAGTTTCAGACTTGTAGGGACTGTTTCTAACATTCTGCATTGTTTTCAGCAACAACAGCTTGTTTTTTGGATTTTGTACATGGTTTTAACAAACCATTAGCTGGTTTTAAGGTCCCCTAGTATTGAAAATCAGTGGGTAACACTTGTAAGGTCTAGATCGAAGCACGAATTACGAGAAACGATCCTAACGGTTCTTGAATTCCTATAAATACCCACTTAATTTCATTTCACAACTCACACATTTGATTCAATCTGATCTAAGTTGGACTTTTAACGCTTCATACCTGAGTATTTTAAATCAAATCTTCCTTGCTTGGACCCTTTGTAAGTTTCTTTCATGCTTGTTATCGTTTTTCAAGCGTGAAAGTCAAACAGTGTTTGACTTTCTGCTTTGACCAGTCTTTGGTCAACACGAAGTTCGTTTGAACTTTGCAACGTGAGCGTAATCATGATGGTTATAGTCCCTTGTGACTATACCTACTGATTACCACGTTAATTAGGTGTAGTGACGAGTCATAGTTTCGGTCAAAATACGCCTCTATGCGTATTTTGCAACCAAACTATTATTGGGTATCAAAACCGTTTGTTTTGATATTAAACTTGTTTTCTAACTTAGTTAAACATGTTTTAACATGTTTAACTCGTCGCTCTTAGTTTAGTGCTTATATAGGGTCCAACCAAACAACCGCTTAGACTTCCGAACCTGACCCGTTTGGTTGATCATTAGGATCCAACCAAACATGTATTGTAACCATATTTGTATAGGGAATAACCTTCCGAGGTTATACCTTATGGTCACTTCGTTTAGTTAGTCGTATGATAGGTAGTTTATATGGCTTAGGTAAATGACCAAAATGCCCTTTTTGGGCATAATTTCTTTTTAGGCATATGTAACACATGTTTTGACATCTAAACTAATTATATAACCTAATTAGATATGTTAAGGCATATAATACTTGTCATAGGACTAGTTAGGCGTCTCGAACGCGTTTTTGCGCGAACGACGCGTTAAAGTAGCATAAGCTACCTTAATGGGTCGTAATGGTTCGTAAGCACTTAGGATAGGTTCTGACTTAGAATGTAGGCTTTGTTAAACCATATCACGTGAGTTCCAATACTCATTCGGTTTACAAGACCTCATTCTACCCGATCTTCCGATTTAGGTGTCGATTCACTAATATAGTATCCGTTACACTAGGAACCGCTTCAACACTTGAACTCTTGGTCTTTGAGCTTTGTTATACCCTTTGAACCGGAACTGTACGCAATCCCAGGCGAGTACATAGTTCCCCTCTTTTACCGTTTTCAAATGTTTTGGGGTGATTCATATGTGTAATCGATTTGTTTTCAAAATGTATGGCATATATGTGTTCATTAAGTGCTTTTATGTGTATTATTCCGATTATGCAAATACGATGTTTTATCCTTAAGTGATCTACTTATCTTCATAGTTAGATTCTTATAGGATACTTGAGGTATAGTCTTAGATCTTCCTATCTTCATAGTAAGGTTTTTAAGAAGTACTTTGCGACTCGATGGTTTTTGTGTGTAGATTATTGGTGATTTAGATAACGAAACTACAGTAATACAATAAGCACATGGTGGATCCGCCGCTGGTACTTCCTATATATAAGTGTGCTTATTGTATTACCCTTCGTGGCGTTATCCCGAATCACCATTAGGACTTAGGATCTTTGTTGTTATTTACCAAAGCATACTTTGATATGCTACTGTTCTCCAAGGTATAGTTTGATATACTACTGTTCTACAAGGTATAGTTTGATATACTACTATTATCCAAGGTATAGTTTGATATACTACTGTTCTCTAAGGTATAGTTTGATATACTACTGTTCTCCAAGGTATAGTTTCATATGCTACTGTTCTCCAAAGTATAGTTTGATATGCTACTGTTCTCCAAAGTATTGTTTGATATGCTACTGTTCTCCAAAGTATAGTTTGATATGCTACTGTTCTCCAAAGTATAGTTTGATATGCTACTGTTCTCCAAAGTATTGTTTGATATGCTAGTGTTCTATTAAAGTATAATTTGATATACTACAGGTTTAATTATTTCACAACTAAAGTATATTTTAATATACTACTTATCCGATTAATTTCAAAAATAGTTATTATTAATCCTTAATTGAATTTCTAATAACATATTAACAAATTTTTACGATGGTTTAAACAAGATTATGATGAAAGGCATAAAATGACTTAGTAATAATCATATTGCCATATACAAACCTATTTTGTCACGAGTTTTTCACAATTAAGATTATGTATTGCAATACTAAATTTTTGGCATTCTTTGGCTTCAAGATTTATTTTCAATTGACAGCTCTAGTAGCTGTTAATGTATTGTAATACCAAATGTTTTGCCATTTACTTGGCTAATAAAACCTATGTATTCGCCGGCATTTTATGCTGACTGTTTTTCGCATATGTTTCAGGTTTTCGACTGTTTCAAGCATGCAACGCATAGGACTGCATTCGGGCCTTAGACTTCTAAAACAAAAGAACAATTACATGTATTCTTTATTTGTAAAACGATGTTAATGATATTGAAACAATTTAGTACCAGTAGTTGTGAGCAATTTGTAACGTGACTCCTCGATATTTCCGCCGCGTGTTGTTGTATAACGCGAATGGGGTGTTACAGATTGGTATCAGAGCACTGGTTATAGGGAATTAGGTTATTAGCATGCCTTAAACCTAGTCTATAACCTTCCTAGGACCCAAACGTGAGTAGACTTAGGAACTCTTTCCTAAATCCTCATCTTTATTCATGCCACAACTACTCTATGATTTACGAATCATCAAACCTTAGATGATTTATCCTGAACCTTAGGCTTTATGCCTTGGGGTATTCCTCAAAATGTTTTCTCAAAACATTTTCGTTGAAATATTTTTCAAAATGTTTTCTTAAATGTTCTTGTCAATTCGCAAACACGTTTTATCTCAAACGATTTGTATCAAAAGATTTCTTAAATGTTTTTCCTCAAACGTTCATCGAAATCTTGGGTTTTAATAATGTGAACACATGCAATCTGGAAGGGTGGGTGCCTGTACCCCGAGTTTTCTGTCTAAGTCTAGAGTGTTCGTACAAATCCGCACTATCGGACCAGTCACTCTTTCCTAGGAACTCTTAGGGTGAGTGTCCACTTATAGGCTATAGCATGTCTTCGTGAAGCATTACAAAAACCCATCCATCTTGACCCTACCAAATGATTTCTAAGCGACCTTTGTAACACTACTCATTCATATGACCCTCGATAATATGTTTGCTCTTCACGACAATCGAAACATCTTTCCTTTCCTAATAGTATTTCATCATATTACCTTCGGTGATATGTTTCATTCGATACAGTTCAAATGAATTTCATTTCATTTCACGACTCTACGAGATCCTATTTCATTTTTCAAAACTCTACCCTTGTTTTTTTCAAAATTTCAATTTTTTACCATTTGGATGAGAATTTTCAAAATTTCAAACACAAAATTTCTTTATTTTAAAATTTTAATTTAAAAACATTTTTTTTAAAAAAGCAATAAATTTTTTTAACAGGTAAAGAATTTATAATACAAACCATTAACTTGGTTTGTATTTTCTCATCAAAAAATATATAAAGAATTTATATATATATATATATATATATATTCTGAGTATAAGAATCAAAACACTGAAATTACTAACGAGAATTCAAAATGAAAGAAGACCGAATCTTCAAAAATTCTAGGAGGCGCAAGACTTCAGGGAATTTTGCAATTCATGCACCTGTCCCATTAAACTCATACCCTTTAAAGGATTTTATCGTGGAAAGCAACCTCGGTGCAATCGTTGCAACTGCCATCATGCATCAAATTCTTCTTGTCGCTAGTATACAATCTGCGGTTTATTTGGATATCTAGCTGGGACCTGTCGTATCCAGAATCGAGCAGCCTCTACTCAGACTCGCCCTAGAGCATGTTTCAATTATGGTGATTTAAATCATTTCAAGCGAAACTGCCCCAAGCTTACCAATGCTAATGGATGAGTGTTCACCGTCAAGATTCTGAAGCATCTATATATAGTTGAGCTTGGGTTGTCATTTGGAACGATTCTGATTCCGGAGCAGAGGTGCTGCCAAAGTGTCGAGTGGTCTGTAAAAGCTTTCAAATCAATATACAAGACAATTAAAGTGAATCTATGTGTTAGACAAGCTGTAATCAAGTCCGAATCATTGAATTCCGCCTTTGGTTTGGATTAGAACTCTTCTGATCGACTCGTTTACGTCAAACAATGATCCTACAAGTGGTATCAGAGCTCAGGAGGAAGAGTTCTTACCATTTCAGCTTGTTTTCACCGAAAATTCTCACTTCTACTCATTCTTTTACACTTTTTCATCAAATTAACTGAGATTTCACGGATAAAATGGGCTGATTTTCACATATAACACGCGAAATACTGTTTTAAACAATCCTTGAAAAAATCAGAACCTAATTCGACCTAAATTTTGATCAATTTTGTCAAAAACATATCCGATCGTGTGACATCATCATCAGTTCGCACGAGTTGCTATCCAGATCGTGTGAAATTGACTCTAGTTCGTACGAACTGAAGTCCAGGTCGTTTGAAACTCATTCAGTTCGCACGAGGTGAGATATAAGATCTTCAGTTCGCACGAGGTGGTCATTTAGAGAACCAGTTCGCACGGTCTGATCATTAAGAGGTCGCACGAATTGAAACTTTGCTCCAGGTCGTTTGAGATTGTTATTCAGGACGTGCGAAGTGATTATAAGTTCTTCAGTTCGTTTGAAACTTTAGGTCATTTGAAAGTCTAGTTTTGTGAAAACTTTAGTACCGAAACATGGATAACGAGTTTTACAACGCATTTGCTTGCTCTAGTTGCTTCAGTTACAGTTGCCGAAACTGTTGAAATTGAAAATGAAACGGGAACTTTCCAGAAGCCTCCAAAGCTTATGTACATTGAGGATTTTAAAGGATGGCAAAATTGTTTTGAAAACTGGGTGCAAGGAAATAAGTTTGATGCATGGGTTTCGATAGAGAAAGAATATGTTAGACCGAAAGATGATCTTGAAAATGAAAAACCATTAAGTGAAATTACACCGAATGAAAAATTAAGATACACCAGTGAAAAGATGATGATTAGTCTTCTCCAACAAGCAGTAAAAGAAGATATTTTCGTTTTGCTTCAACATGAGGGAACTGCTAGATCAATTTGGTTAGCGTTGATTCAAAAGTTTAAGGGAAGTGCTAACATGATAAAAAATAAACATGCATTACTAAAGAAATCATTTGATATGTTTACAGCTTTTGAAAATGAGACGACTAGAAAGACTATTGAGAGATATTGTCATCTTGTCCATGTTGGTGCATATGTCTGTCGACTTTGTCTTGTATCGAGTCTTGTATCTAGATTGGATAGAATGGAGCTCGGTAGGCTAGAAATTAGGGTTTTAGAGGTGTTGGACCAGTTCACACGAACTGGCAGAAGCCAGTTCGTACAAAGTGGCCAAGTGACCACTACACACGAAGTGGTCATGTCCATTCCATGCGAACTGGCCTCCACTATATATAGCTGGGCTTTATCATTCATTTGTAACATTGCTGATTCCGGAGCAGAGGTGCTGCCGAAGTGTCAAGTGGTCTGTAAAGCTTTCGTATCAATCTAAAAGGCAATTAAAGTGATTCCTAGTGTATATCAAGCTGATTCACCATCAATATGTTTGTTTCCGCCTCTTGTATTGATCTAGATCTCTTCTGAACGACTCGTTACGGCCGCACAACGATCCTACAAGTGGTATCAGAGCTCAGGAGGAAGAATTCTTACCATTTCAGCTTGTTTTCATCAAAATTTCTGACTTCTACTCATTCTTCTTCACATTTTTCAAAATTAACGAAGTTTATACGGTTAAAATGGACTGATTTTCATATATAACGTGCGAACCGTAGTTTTAATCAATCCTTGAAAGTATCAGACCCTAATTCGACCTAAATCTTGTTCAATTTTATCAAAACATACCGATCGTATGACATCAGCATCAAATCATGTGAAATTACTTTCATTTCGCACGAAATGGACTTCCACTTCGCCTGAAATTGACCCAGGTCGCACCAAAAAGGTCCAATTCGCATGAAATTGCTCCAGTTCGCATGAAATGGACCTCCACTTCACGTGAAATTACCAACTCGTTTGAAAGAACCATCAGGTTGTATGAATTGAACCTCCACTTCACACGAATTGATCATTTACTGAACCAGGTCGTTTGTAAAGTGTCAGTTCGTTTGAGGAGTTTGTTTCAGGTCGCACCAAGTTGTCCAGTTCGCTTGAAAAGGGCATTTCGTACCAAATCCAGTTCGGTTGAACCTCCAGCTCAGTTGAACTTTGGATTGTGTGAACTTTTTATGCCAAAACATGGAAGAAGAATTTTATAATGCCTTTGCTACGGCCCCGGGTACTCCAGTTACCGTTGCTCAGAGTGTAACCATGGAAAATGAAACTGGAACGTTGCAGAAACCTCCAAAACTGATGTGCATTGAAGAGTATTACAGTTGGCAAGAGCGTTTTGAAAACTGGGTTCAAGCAAATCATCTAAGATCTTGGGAATGTATTGAGAAAAAGTATGTTCGTCCTCGAAATAATATGGGAGTTGTAAAGACTATTTTTGAATTTACGGACAAAGAGAGAGACATGTACAAAGCAGAAAAAATGATGATTAGTTTACTTCAACAAGCTGTGAAAGAAGACATTTTCATACTACTTCAACATGATGATAGTGCATATTCGATTTGGATAGCACTTCGTATAAAATTCGAAGGAAGTACGGAAATGATCAAGAATAAGAAGTCTTTGTTAAAGAAAGAATTTGATTGTTCTCAAGTTTGCCGGGTGAAACTACAAAGGTTATTATTGAGAGATACTGCCATTTAGTACGTTCAATGACCCGTTTGGATATCAAAAAGGATGGTGAGGAATGGGTTGAAAAATTAGCCAATGCTTTACCTCAAAAAAAATGGGGTACATATCTTATGATCTTGAAGAATACCGGAGAGTATGATGGTTTGACAATTGCTCAGTTCATTGAAAAACTTGAAGGACAAGATCTTGAACAACAGAAGATTGCTAGAATGAATAATTCAAGTGGTCAACAAGACATCAAGATATATTACAAAGGGAATGTTCAGAATGTTGAAGCAAGTCAGAAGATCCAAACCGCTTTCAGCGCAGAAAACTCATCCGGATCGCTCAATCAAAGCTCAATCAACAACAGTGGATTTTCTTCATATCCGAGTGTTAATCCAAATGTTCCAACTTCAAAACATTAGTTTCAAAGCTCAAACAACGGTAATGGTCATGTGTTACAATGCAACATCGCGTTGCATCTTCAGAACGGTCAGAATTTCTCTGATGAAGTCGCTAAAGGTCATATGGCGTTACTAGCAACCGTGTTAGAATCATATGAGGGTTTGGTTGCGGGAAGGATCGAAAATCCTATGTTAACAAAAGAGGATTACGATCAGATTGATGCTGAAGAATTGGAGCTGATGGATATTAAGTGGTGTTTAGCAAGCGTGTTGAGGAGAGCTGAGAGATTTAAGCAGATTACAGGAAGAGATGACTTACGTGATGCTAATGTTTCTACTTTAGGTTTTGATAAGTCTAAAGTTACTTGTTTTCACTGCAGGGAAAAAGGACATTTCAAGAGGGAATGTACCAATCGAGAAGCAGGAGGAGCTCAAAATCCGTTTGGCAACAATGATTATTATCGGAAAGCAATATATCATCAAGTAGCTCAACAACCGTCATCGTCCCGTGCTATTGAAGATGGAAAGAAGAGGGCTTGTATCATTATTCCAGATCAAGAAGATGAAAGATTGCCTGAAGGATTTAGCTGGGACAAATATATTCCGGCTGATTCAAAGTTTAGAGCATTTATTGCACAGATCATTCAAGAGCTAGAGTTGATGAAATAATGGATGGATGTGTTTGCAAATGATGAGAAAATCAAGATGGAGAGTCTGTTTCTTCAGAAGATAGTTCAGAAAAGACACAAGTGTTTGATTAATCATCAACTGATAGTAGCGATGATGAGGAAGAAATTAATCAAATTAACATTGGCAAAACACATTTATCTCCTGAAAGTTTCAAATTTTATTTTGCAGATAAATTGGAGAAGCTAAAGGAGAGACGGGCAGCAAAAGAAAAGAAAGAAGTAAAATGTGAAAATGTTGCTGAGAATGAGATGAATGAACAGAGTAAAGAGGTCAAAGTTGTTGAAAAGATTGTAGAGGTCACTAAACCTTGTCTGAAATGTTTGGAACCATGCAAACATTGTGAAGAGAAAGACAAGAAGTACAATGAGCTCAATGAGATGAAAGAAAAACTATTGTTCGATGTTAAGTACGTAAAAGAGTCGTATGATGTGTTGAACAGAATGGTGAATAGTTTGGAAAAGACAAACTCTGAAAGGGAAGATGCTTTGACTATGATGAATGCAACAATGATGACAAACAGAAGACCATCAATCACTACATTGAAGAGTATGCAGAGTTGAAGAAGGAATTGGAGACTGAAAGATTGAAAATGAAAGAATCAGACGATTGTTGCTAAGTTACTCAAGTTCTGATTATTTGATTAATAGAATTTATCCTACTGTTGCAGGTTTTGAAGCTTTTCAAGATAAGAAGACGGAAGAGAAGGATACTGGTAAGAAACAAAGTGTCAGTTATAACAAGTGTCCGCCTCCGATATGGGAAGGTTATTCTCCCAGAAAACCAAATGAGGAACAACTCAAAAAGACAGTCAATATAAAGTTAAAGTCTGAAACAACTGATGAGTTACAAGAAAACATTGACGTCACATGCAAATCGTCTGACACTGATCATGAGTCTAAGTTAATAAAGAAAGTGGTCGATCAGGTGTTGGATAAAGATGAGGAGTCAGAGTCAAAGTCCGAATCAGAGAGTTCGAGTTCATCAGTTGACAGTCCAAAATCGTCGGTCAAAAGGGTCTACAATAAAGAATTTTCGTTATCAAAAAATAATTTGAATGATGAACCAATCAAAGTGGTATATACTTTGAATGATTCAGACAAATTATATTCTAATGAGGAATTTCCAATAAGAAGTGTTCAAATTGAAAAAATTAAAGAGGTTTTCGAATTAATAGAAATTAATATTTCTGAAATAAAAGATGTAAATCTTACTGAAAAACCTAAAAAATACACTTCAAGAGTTCAACAAAGATTGAATAAGAAAAAGGGTTACAGTTCTGGTTCTGGTTTTCAAAAGAAACCAAACCATAGCAGTAATTTCAAAAAGAAAGGTTTAGGCTTATTCCACCCGAAAATTATAAAAGTGAGAAAATTTCTAAAACAAAAACAATTTTTGTTTCAGGGTCAAGTTCTGAAGAAGAAGAAGAAAAGAGCTCATTCTGGAAAAAATCGAACAAAGAGTTCTTTACATAAAAGCAAAAGTTTGAAAAGAATGGAGCTAATCAGAAAAAGGAGACAAGAATCTGTTACCGATGTCAAGAAGTTGGTCACATTGCCTGGAACTGTCCAAAGGCAACTAACACAAAACAGGAAGTTGTTTCTAAACTCAAAGAAAAGGTTGTTGATAAAACTGAACCACCAACTGAAAAATTCAAAGTGTTTAAAAATTCAACATATGAAGTTGGTGAATGTTCGAAAAGGTTTTACAAACGAAGAGTGAATCTTAACAACCAAACGTGGGTGGCTAAGAAATCAGATGTTAAATCTGGCGATGAATCTGACTCGTCAAAGTCAGAGGAGCCACAAGTTAAACTAAAAAGAGAAAACTCAGTTCCGCCAATGGATGATGTCAACTTTCCACCATTGCGGACTGAAAATTTTAAACAAAAAGTTGGTAAAGTGGAGATTTCGAATCAATTATATTCTAAAAAGAAAGAATTTGATGTCGAAAAGGCTTTTAGTGACAAAGTGAAAAATAGTTTTGGAAGAATGGTCGATGGGAAGGAAAAAGGGGTAAAAGATTTTTATGAAGAAAAAAGGAATGTTCAAACCCCGAGTGAAATAGAAAAGGTAACACCCAAAGTTGGTCAGGCTTAGGTGTCTGTATTCCATACTTAAAATCCTGACTTGCCGGAGCTCCCAAGTTGGTAATCGTGGAGCAGGAATCGGCATCGTTCTTAAAAAAATGTTTTTTGAAAAACTTACAAGAGGTATTTTTCTTGAAAAATTCAAAACTATCATATTTCGTTTTACAAGTGGTTATTGTTGATGAGAACCTGCAAGTGGTTAATCAAGGTCATTAAGTTGAACTTGAGTTAACTTTCATACAAACGGTTGAAAGAACAAAGTGATGAACAAAACCCTGATTTTACAAGTGGTATGTAAAATCAACAAAACTTATTTTCCGGAAAAACCATTTTGATTAAAACAAACTTAAGTGTTTTGAAATCATAATGGGAAAATAGTTTGTTGTCGGGGGAGTTCTGATTGTTTGTGCCAAAGGAATGGGGAAAATTGATGTGAATTTCTTGAAACATCGGTTTATCAAATTTTCTTTAAATGGTTTTGAATTTTAGGGGGGGCAAGAAATTTCAGAAAATCCAAAAAACATTAGAAATCTTGAAAAAGCCAAAAACATGATAAAATCTAAAAAATCCAAAAACATCGAAAAATTCAAAATGAGTTTTGTTGTGAAAAAGAGGAAATGATAGTACATCAGTAGACAATCACATCACGCTAAAGAATTGGAAAGTTAAAAATGTGATAAACGATCTCACTGATGATATGCTAGTAGGTTTTTATACATTTAGTAGATTGTTGTCGAGATATAAACCTAAATTTCAAATACTTACTTATTTCGTGGGGAACATCTCTCAGATATATAGGTAACCCCTGAAATCTTGTTTGAAGGGCTTTCTATTTCTGACATACTAGGTCTTTGTGCGTGATGATATATGGGGTATTATGCCAGGACTTCTGATTTTGCAGAAGCAATAGCCTAGTCCTCGTATAATGCTCTGCACTGCTTTAATCATAAAGCCCATCCTCAGCATAAAAAATGATGAAACATTGAAAAATGCTAATCATGTGCTGTTGAAGAAAAGATCCCCAAACGGGACACACCTAAAGACGAACCATCATCTCTTTGTCTGAACGGAAGTTCTAACCTGAGCTCTCATGGTCTCGCATTACCTGTTTATAGATATCATTAGTGTACATTCACCTGTAAGACTGAATATAGGAGTCTGGATATGAGAGTATATTCTGAGATGGGACACGCGAATAAGTTGAAGTCAATTAGAACACTAATCTCGTATCTCGACACAATTGAACTTTGTGTGAAAATTTAAGTGGATCAGTATACTGGCAATCTAAGTGTATTGTTTAAAACTTAAAATGTTTAAAGCTTAACGGTGTTAGTGATTTGTCTCATAAACTGATATGATCCTCTTACACAAACTCACAAAATATTGTCTGTAAATATTTCTTTACTGCTTTTCATTAAGAACAAAAATCCAAAAAGAATGTGTTTTAGCATAAATTTTTGAAAATCCAAAAAGATTTTATTTCATCTTATTTTCGACAACTGATGTTGGAAAGCTGATTTTCAAAATTGCCAGTGCTAAACATGATGGACAACATGGTTGGGTGAGTTTGTTTGAAATGAGAAATGATTTTGAAATGATTAAATGGTTCATTAACTTGAAATGCCAAATTTGAATGTTTCAAATACAAGTGGTAAAGCAAAGATTAAATTTGCTAAAAATAAAAAATCTTATTGTTGGGTAGAGATTTGTGTAGATCCCTGTGTCTAAGCCTGAGCAGAGTTTGAGCCAGGTCTCGATCTTAGAAAGAGTGCTATGTCAGATTGTGATCCCGGAATAACTTAAGGGGGAGTTTGCTAGCAAAGGGGAGTTTGAAGTCGTCAGAGTCAGTTTCTGATCATGAAACTGTGTTCAAGATAGAAGCTGCTGATGCTAATGAGAGTAAGAGAAAGATAGAAGAGAAGATAAAGATTGAAGGATGCTTATAGTGTCAGATACTTTGGAAAAAGCGTGAAGACTGATCAAGACTGAAGACTTGTCATACTGAAGACTTGACACCGAAGACTTCGTCAACATCCAAGGGGGAGTCTGTTGGTGCATATGTCTGTCGACTTCGTCTTGTATCGAGTCTTGTATCTAGATTGGATAGAATGGAGCTCGGTAGGCTAGAAATTAGGGTTTTAGAGGTGTTGGACCAGTTCACACGAACTGGCAGAAACCAGTTCGTACAAAGTGGCCAAGTGACCACTTCACATGAAGTGGTCATGTCCATTCCATGCGAACTGGCCTCCACTATATATAGCTGGGCTTTGTCATTCATTTATAACATTGCTGGTTCCGGAGCAGAGGTGCTCCCGAAGTGTCAAGTGGTCTGTAAAGCTTCCATATCAATCTAAAAGACAATTAAAGTGATTCCTTGTGTATATCAAGCTGATTCACCATCAATACGTTTGTTTCCGCCTCTCGTATTGATCTAGATCTTTTCTGAACGACTCGTTAAGGTCGCACAACGATCCTTCAGTCCAGGAGATGAAAAGATTGGACATCAAGAAAGAAGATGATGAATGGGTTGATAAGCTAGCCGATGCGCTACCGCAGAATAAATGGGGAACATATATGTTGATTCTAAAGCATAACCGAAAATCTGAAGATATGAATTTGTGTAAGTTCATTCAGAAGCTTGAAGAACATGAATTGGATGTTCAGAAAACTGCTATCATGAAGAATCCGAGTGCTCAACAAGATGTTAGTCTATACTATAGAGGAAGCAAAGTTGAGACTACTCCAAGTCCGAAGATTCAGGCTGCTTTCAGTGCTGATGGTACTTCTGGAACAAATGTTAGCACTACAACTCAGAGTGGTAAATATTCTTCGTCTTATTCAAGTTTTGACCCAAATTTCTCAACACCAAGTTTTAAACCACAAAGTTCAACAAATTTGCAATGCAATGTTACATTGAATATTCAAAATGGTCAAAATTTCTCTCCAGATATTGCTAAGCAACACATGGCATCTCTTGTTACTGTGTTAGAGTCGTATGAAAGCTTAGTTGCTGGAAGAATCGGAAATCCGATGCTCACTAAAGAAGATTATGACCAGATTGATTCTGAGGAACTTGAGTTGATGGACATCAAGTGGTGTTTAGCTAGTGTTTTAAGAAGAGCAGAAAAAGTCAAACAAATCACCGGTAGAGATGATCTTCGTGATGCTGCTACATCTCAGCTAGGTTTTGACAAATTAAAGGTTACTTGTTTTCGTTGCCGAGAAAAAGGGCATTTTAAACGAGAGTGTACAAACAGAGAAGCAACCAGAAGACAAGATCCGTTTGGAAACAACGATTATCATCGAAAAGCAATTTATCATCAGGTTGCTCAACAAACATATCAACAACAATCTTCAAGCTCAAATACTATTAAAATTGAAGATGGAAAGAAGAGAGCTTGTTATGGTCTGATAGACCAAGAAGATGAAAGAAGTCCAAAAGGTGGACTGATATACCAAGATGATGAAAGGCTTCCAGAAGGTTTCAGTTGGGATAAGTATGATCCTAACAGAACTTGGGAAAAAATAGCATTTGTTGCTCGAATCCTTGAAGACTCAATCTCAGGAGAAGAATCAGTCAAATCTAAGAATCGTCCTAGAAGACAACCGATCTTTAAGTCTTCAGGAAGTGATGAAGATACTGATGATGAAGAAGAGTATATTAATACATCTAAAAAAATTTGGATTCTTATAGTTTTAATTTGTTTTTTGCAGATAAAATCGAGATGTTGAAAGAGAAAAGGGCTGCTAGACTGAAGAGAGAATTGGAAGCAAGAAGGATTGTTGAAGAGGAAATTGAAGCAAGAAGGATTGCTGAAGAAAAGGAAAAAGCTGAAGAAGAACCGACACAGAAGGTCGAGATTGAAGAAAATGAAGTGAAAATAGAATTTGATAAAGAACCAGTTGTGTTTGAGAAGGTGGTGGAGAAAATTGTTGAGAAAATTCTCGAAGTTGAAAAAGTTGTCGAAGTTGAAAAAATTGTTGAGGTAGAAAAGATTGTAGAGGTTGAAAAACTTGTGCAAAGTGTTTAGTACCTTGCAAAGATTGTGCTGAAAAAGACATGAAGCTTGCTGAATTGGAGAAGCTCAAAGAGAATTTATTGCATAATGTGAGAAGCATAAAGGAGTCATATGATATCCTAAGCAGCAAAGTGAACATTTACAAAGGAGCTTGTGATGAGGATGTTCAGATGAAAAATCTTATGAAAGCAACTGTTCTTCAAAAGCAAAGAGCAATCAACAGATATATTGAGATGAATGCTAAGTTGAAACAAGAATTGGCAGAAATGAAGATTGAAATCGAAAGAGTGAACAATTTACTCCGAAGTTATCAAAGTTCAGATTATGTTATTGATCGCATCTATCCTACCGTGGCTGCTCATAAGTTTGAAGATGATGAAGGAAATTCTGGTAAGAAAACTGGTTTGAAGTATAACAGAGTACCAAATCCAATGTGGACTTTGAAAAGGTGGCTGAAGCACTCAATCCAAATCTGAAATCCGATTCCATCAATGGATTACCAGATGATATTGATGTGACCTTCACAGCGTCTGACACTGATCATGAGTCCGAATTAATTAAGAAAGTGGTTGATTAGGTGTTGGATAAAGATGAAGAGTCAAAAGCAGAGTCTAAATCTTAAAAGTCGAGTTCGTCAGACAAAAGCTCGAGTTCACTGGTCAAAAGGGTTTATAATAAAGATTTTCTGATGTCACAAAATAATTTGAATGACGAAACATTCAAAGTATCATATACTTGGAATGATTCAGACAAATTATTTTCTGATGAGGAATTTCCAACAAAAGGTGTTAAAACTGAAATGATTAACAAGGTTTTCAAACTAACAGAAATTCATATTTCTGAACTAAAAAATGTAAATCTTACTGAAAAACCTAACAAGTACAACTCAAGAGTTCAACAAAGATTAAAAAAGAAAAAGGGTTACAGTTCTGGTTCTGGTTATCAAAAGAAACCAAACCATAACAGTAATTTCAAAAAGAAAGGTTTAGGTTTTGTTCCACCAGAAAATCATAAAAATGAGAAAATTTATATACCAAAAACTAAATTTGTTTCAGGAACAAGTTCTGAAGAAGAGAAGGAGAACCCATTCTGGAGACAGTCAAACAAGGAATTTCTCGCTGAAAAGAAAAAGAATATGTTGAAAGAATCTGAACAGAAAGTTGAAAGAAGAACCTGTTTCAAATGTCAAGAGGTTGGACATATTGCTTGGAATTGCCCAAAGTCCACCAACACAAAACAGGGAGTTTCTTCTAACTCAAAATTGAAAGATAAATGTGTTGATCAAAAGGAACAACCAATAGAGAAATTTAAAGTGTTCAAAAATTCGACTTTCGAAGTTGGTGAAAGTTCGAAGCATCTTTACAAAAGAAGAGCAAATCTTAACAAACAAAAATGGGTGGTTAAGAATTCAGACGTTAGTTCTGGCGATGAATCTGACTCGTCAAAGTCAGAGGAGCCACATGTTGTGAAAAGTGATGAGAATTTCGTTCCAACAATGGATGATGAAAATTTTCCACCATTGTCAAACGGAAATTTGAAGTAAAAAAAGGTAAGGTTGAGATTTCAGATCAATTTTTCTCTAATGAGAAAGAATTTGATGCTGAAAAAGCTTTTAATGGTACAACATTACATATTTTTGGGAAGATGGTTAATGGGAAGGTATAAGGAGTGAAAAAGTTCTATGAATCGTAAAAAGTTAAACCAAATGCTGATGGTTCACCCATGATTCCTCAGGAACGGGTGAGATTCTTTAAAAAACAAAATCCGGACTTGTCGGAGCTCCCAAGTTGGTAATGAGGAGCATGAATCAGCATCATTCTTGAAAAAAAAATTGTTTTTGTGAAAAATCTTCAAGTGTTAGATTTTATAAGATTGTTGAAAAACGAAATGATGAGTTAAACCCCGATCTTACAATTATGTGATGTCAATCAAACTAATTTTCTGAAAAAACCATTTTGATTAAAACAAACTTAAGTGTTTTGAAATCATAATGGGAAAATAGTTTGTTGTCGGGGGGAGTTCTGATTGTTTATGCCAAGTGGATGGCGAATTGAAGCAATTTACATCAGCTTGTCACTTTATTTGTACAGTTTATTATTTTTACTTTCAAATTTTCCCATAAAATCAAAAATTGAAACATATTTTTGATTTTATGGGGAGTAAAAAATTAGAAATTTTGAAAATTTGAAAAATTCAAAAACAAGATAAAATCTAAAAGCCAAAAACATCGAAAAATCAAAAATGAGTTTTGTTGAGAAAAAGAGGAAATGATAGTACATCAGTAGACTATCACAGCATGCTAAAGAATTGGAAAGTCAAATGTGATAAACGGTCTCACTAATGATATGCCAGTAGGTTTTTATACATTCAGTAGATTGTATTCGAGATATAAACCTAAATATAAATAGCTTACTTAGTTCGTGGGGAACATCTCTCGGATATATGGGTAACCCCCAAAATCTTGTTTGAAGGGCTTTCTATTTCTGATATACTAGGTCTTTGTGCGTGATGATATCTGGGGTGTTATACCAGGACTTCTGATTTTGCGGAAGCAATAGCCTAGTCCTCGTATAATACTCTGCACTTCTTTAATCATAAAAGCTCACCCTCAGCATAAAAAATGATGAAACATTGAAAAATGCTAATCATGTGCTATTGAAAAAAAAGATCCCTAAACGGGACACTCCTAAAAACGAGCCATCATCTCTTTGTCTGAACGGAAGTTCTAACCTAAGCTCTCATGGTCTCGCATTACCCGTTTACAGATATCATTAATGTACATTCACCTGTAATACTGAATATAGGAGTCTGGATATGGGAGTATATTCTGAGGTGGACACGTGAATAAGTTAAGTCTATTAAAACACTAATCTCGTATCTTGAATCAATTGAACTTTGTGTGAAAATTTAATTGGATCAGTATACTGACAATCTAAGTGAATCGTTTAGAACTTAAAATGTTTAAAGCTTAACGGTGTTAGTGATTTGTCTCAAAAACTGATATGATCCTCTTACACAAACTCACAAAAATATTGTCGGTAAATATTTCTTTATTGCATTTTATCACACTGAAAATCTTTAAAAAAATCCAAAAGGAATATGTTTTAGCATAAAAATTTTGAAAATACAAAAAGATTCTATTTCATCTTATTTTTTACCACTGATGTTGAAAAGCTGATTTTCAAAATTCCTAGTGCTAAACATGATGAACAACAGGGTTGGGAGAGTTTGTATTGAAATAAGAATTGATTTTGAAATGATTCAATGGTTCATTAATTTGAAACCAAATTTAAATGTTTCGATTACAAGTGGTTAGCAGTAATTAAAATTGTTATAAATAAAAATCTTACTTTTGGGTAGAGATTTGTGCAGATCCCCGTGTCTAAGGCTGAGCAGAGTTTGAGTCAGGATTCGATCTTAGAACGAGAGCTATGTCAGATTACGATCCCAGAACAACTTAAAAGGGAGTCTACTAGAAAAGGGGAGTTTGAAGTCGTTAGAGCCAGTTTCTGATCCTGGAACTGTGTTCAAGATAGAAGCTGCTGATGCTGATGAGCAAGAGATAGAAGAAAGATAGAGATTGAAAGATTCTTACAGTGTTAGATACTTTGGAGAGAGCAAGAAGACTGATCAAGACTGAAAACTTGTCATACTGAAGACTCGACACCGGAGACTTCGTCAACATCCAAGGGGGAGTCTGTTGGTGCATATGTATGTCAACTTCGTCTTGTATCGAGTATTGTATCTAGATTGGATAGACCAGAGCTTTATAGACTAGAAAATAGGAATTTAGTGAAGATAGTCCAGTTCGCGCACGAACTGGCTTGTCCAGTTCGTACGAACTGCCAGGTTGCATGACCTGGTGATGCTTGTTTCATGCAAACTGGAACATCTATATATAGCTGAGCTTGGGTTGTCATTTGGAACGATTCTGATTCCGGAGCAGAGGTGCTGCCGAAGTGTTGAGTGGTCTGTAAAAGCTTTCAAATCAATATACAAGACAATTAAAGTGAATCTATGTGTTAGACAAGCTGTAATCAAGTCCAAATCATTGAATTCCGCCTTTGGTTTGATTAGAACTCTTCTGATCGACTCGTTTAGGTCGAACAACGATCCTACAATTCTGTTTTATGATCATAACATTACATACATGATTTGTTTATCTAATATGTATAGTACATGATTATAGGTACAATTTGCTTCGTATGTTGATTTAACGTACTTAGTGCCCTAATTTTCAAATGCATTTTGATTAGTGTGTTAACTTAGTATACCTAGCGCATGATTTGAAAACATTTTTTTCCTCGATATACTTATATTATGATGACAATGCATGATTTTTATATGTTGCGTTTTACCTGTTTGGTTAAGTATGAAAAATATATATAAATATTCGTACTAGAATAAAATACCTACTACTAAATTTGTTGTATGCAAAATAAGTAGTGCTATCATTGTTAGTATGAAATACGATTCGATTTGACAGATGTTATGTTGTAATGATGTTTTGATTTAGACGATAGTTCGACCTTATTAGTTGTTTACCTTTGCTTAACAAGATGAGCTATGTGGACCATGTGACGAAACGAGTAATTATGGGTGCACACTTAATTATGAGTTTCGACGCATGAGAATCATAGTAAGCCTTGTTAAGTATGGTGGCATAAAATCTAGAGTGATTAAGGTAACAGGAGAAGTATGATGCGATAAGAACACGGTGGATACGCCGATGGTACTTCCTATATATAAGTGTTCTTATTGTGTTATTCTTCAGAACGTTGCTAAAGATCACTTGGTGATTTTATGTTAACTTGGACCATTATGTGATTATGTGCTTAAGTGTTATTGTGTGGTTATTTCCGATGGAAAACAGCGAGTACATTCATTAACACAAATCGACCCGACCAGGAGTATGATATGGTGTTAAAGGTGACGATCTTGATGCCATAGGTGTGTTGACCTGTCTCCTATGCACGAGATGCTCATGGTGCATTGGATGTACCTCGTGGGACGTTAGAAACCGTGTACGTGAAGGGCTTGAATGTACACCCCTTTGTTTGCTAGGGATTACACTAGGAGCTTAGTATAACATAGTGCCATACTTAAATGATTTTTGAACACTAGTCAACTTTCACAAGTTTCAAAGGGTTGAATACCTTAAGATACTTTGAATATCCCAAATCACATTTTGAATTCCATGAAATTTCCAACACAAAATGATGCTCCGCATCTTTGGGATATAGCAATCTGCTTATGCATCAGTTGTTTCAATTTCACTCTACGGTCACCTTCGAATAAATTTCGGGACGAAATTTCCTGAAGTAGGGGAGACTGTGACACTTGTGCTCCGTAAACACACACGATGTAGGACACTATCTTTTATCAAAGAAACAATGTGTTTTGGTCTCAAAATTTGTTTATTTGTGTTTTACAATTTCACGTTTTGATTGTTAGTTCAATTTCAAGCTTTAAATCGCTTTCTGGAAAGTTAAATGTGAACTGATACGTAAACGTAACCAGTTTAATGCGGCAAACACTCCGGAACAGTGGCATAGGCTTAACATTCCTTAAATAAATTTTATATAACTTAGAAATAAGTTTTGAAGGCTTTGGTGTGTCAAAAATAAGTTTATTCACTCTAAGTGTCTATTTGCGTCAAACTGCGAAAGTCTGCTGATTCGTATAGTGACGAACGTTCAAGAACTTGATTAGAAGCTAAACATACCCTAAATGTCATTTACATAGCTTAGAAATAAGCTTTGAGGGGTTCATTATGCGAAAATATGCTTACTTGATCAATAGGGACTAAAAGCGTTAAAAACTGCGTAAGTTTGCATTTACGCGCATAACTTACGTTCTAAATATATCCAGGCATCCAAAAATTTTTGTAATCATTAAAATATTTTATTTTAGTGTTTGGAATGTCAGAATTTCACTTGTCGTGTAATTTGGATCGATTTCGCGTTCGTTACGACTTCCGTCGTAATTAACCGAACAACGCGATCATACGACCAAACGAACCGACATCTGAGATGTTTTTGAGCATATTTTAAGTTACCTATACTTTAACTTCATTTTAGAGCTTTGAAATGAAGTTAACGGGGCTTAAACGTGTCAAAAATTCATCAAAAACCAAGTTTCAGACTTGTAGGGACTGTTTCTAACATTCTGCCATTTTGGTCTCTGGCGGGGCGCGACAGTACTCTTGCGGGGCCCTTTGTAAGTTTCTTTCATGCTTGTTATCGTTTTAACACTTCATACCTGAGTATTTTGAATCAAATCTTCCTTGCTTGGACCCTTTGTAAGTTTCTTTCATGCTTGTTATCGTTTTTCAAGCGTGAAAGTCAAACAGTGTTTGACTTTCTGCTTTGACTAGTCTATGGTCAACACGAAGTTCATTTGAACTTTCCAACATGAGCGTAATCATGATGGTTATAGTCCCTTGTGACTATACCTACTGATTACCATGTTAATTAGGTGTAGTGACGAGTCATAGTTTCGGTCAAAATACGCCTCTATGCGTATTTTGCAACCAAACTATTATTGGGTATCAAAACCGTTTGTTTTGATATCAAACTTGTTTTCTAACTTAGTTAAACATGTTTTAACATGTTTAACTCGTCACTCTTAGTTTAGTGCATATATAGGGTCGTAAGATAAGCGGTCTAAACGACCACTTAGACTTCCGAACCGGACCCGTTTGGTCGATCATTAGGATCCAACCAAACATGTATTGTGACCATATTTGTATAGGGAATAACCTTCCGAGGTTATACCTTATGGTCACTTCGTTTAGTTAGTCGCATGATAGGTAGTTTATATGGCTTAGGTAAATGACCAAAATGCCCTTTTTGCGCATAATTTCATTTTAGGCATATGTAACACATGTTTTGACATCTAAACTAATTATATAACCTAATTAGATATGTTAAGGCATATAATACTTGTCATAGGACTAGTTAGGCATCTCGAACGCGCTTTTGCGCGAACGACGCGTTAAAGTAGCATAAGCTACCTTAATGGGTCGTAATGGATCGTAAGCACTTAGGATAGGTTCCGACATAGAATGTAGGCTTTGTTAAACCAAATTACATGAGTTCCAATACTCATTCGGTTTACAAGACCTCATTCTATCCGATCTTCCAATTTAGGTGTCGATTCACTAACATAGTATCCGTTACACTAGGAACCACTTCAACACTTGAACTCTTGGTCTTTGAGCTTTGTTATACCCTTGGAACCGGAACAGTATGCAATCGCAGGCGAGTATGTAGTTCCCCTCTTTTACCGTTTCAAATGTTTTGGGGTGATTCATATGTGTAATCGATTTGTTTTCAAAATGTATGGCATATATGTGTTCACTAAGTGCTTTTATGTGTATTATTCCGATTATGCAAATTTGATGTTTTATCCTTAAGTGATCTACCTATCTTCATAGTTAGATTCTTATAGGATATTTGAGGTACAGTCTTAGATATTCCTATCTTCATAGTAAGGTTTTTAAGAAGTACTTTGCGACTCGTTGGTTTTTGTGTGTAGATTGTTGGTGATTTAGATAACGAAACTAGAGTAATACAATAAGCATATGGTGGATACGCCGCTGGTACTTCCTATATATAAGTGTGCTTATTGTATTACCCTTCATGGCGTTATCCTGAATCACCATTAGGACTTAGGATCTTTGTTGTTATTTACCAAAGCATAGTTTGATATGCTATTGTTCTCCAAGGTATAGTTTGATATACTACTGTTCTACAAGGTATAGTTTGATATACTACTGTTCTCCAAGGTATAGTTTGATATACTATTGTTCTCTAAGGTATAGTTTGATATACTACTGTTCTCCAAGGTATAGTTTGGTATGCTACTGTTCTCCAAAGTATAGTTTGATATGCTACTGTTCTCCAAAGTATAGTTTGATATGCTACTATTCTCCAAAGTATAGTTTGATATGCTACTGTTCTCCAAAGTATTGTTTGATATGCTACTGTTCTATTAAAGTATAATTTGATATACTACCTGTTTAATTATTTCACAACTAATGTATATTTTAATATACTACTTATCCGATTAATTTCAAAAATACTTATTATTAATCCTTAATTGAATTTCTAATAACATATTAACAAATTTTTATGATGGTTTAAACAAGATTATGATGAAAGGCATAAAATGACTTAGTAATAATCATATTGCCATATACAAACCTATTTTGTCACAAGTTTTTCACAATTAAGTATTACCATTCTTTGGCTTCAAGATTTATTTTCGATTGACAGCTCTCGTAGCTGTTAAAGTATTGTAATACCAAATGTTTTGCCATTTACTTAGCTAATAAAACCTATGTATTCGCCGGCATTTTATGCTGACTGTTTTTCGCATATGTTTCAGGTTTTCGATTGTTTCAAGCAGCAACGCATAGGACTGCATTCGGGCCTTAGACTTCTAAAATAAAAGAACAATTACATGTGTTCTTTGTTTGTAAAACGATGTTAATGATATTGAAACAATTTAGTACTAGTAGTTGTGAGCAATTTGTAGCGTGACTCCCCGATATTTCTGCCGCGTGTTGTTGTATTACGCGATTGGGGTGTTACAGATTGGTATCAGAGCACTGGTTATAGGGAATTAGCTTATTAGCATGCCTTAAACCTAGTCTATAACCTTCCTAGGACCCAAATGTGAGTAGACTTAGGAACTCTTTCCTAAATCCTCATCTTTATTCGTGCCACAACTACTCTATGATTTACGAATCATCTAATCTTAGTTGATTTATCCTGAACCTTAGGCTTTATGCCTTGGGGTATTCCTCAAAATGTTTTCTCAAAAAATTTTCATTGAAATATTTTTCAAAATGTTTTCTTAAATGTTCTTGTCAAAATATTTCGCAAACATGTTTTATCTCAAACGATTTGTATCAAAAGATTTCTTAAATGTTTTTCCTCAAACGTTTTTCATCGAAATCTTGGGTTTTAATAATGTGAACACATGCAATCTGGAAGGGTGGGTGCCTGTACCCCGAGTTTTCTGTCTAAGGCTAGAGTGTTCGTATAAATCCGCATTATCGAACCAGTCACTCTTACCTGGAAACTCTTAGGGTGAGTGTCCACTTATAGGCTAAAGCATGTCTTCGTGAAGCATTATAAAAACCCATCCATCTTGACCCTACCAAATGATTTCTAAGCGACCTTTGTAACACTACTCATTCTTATTACCCTCGATAATATGTTTGCTCTTCACGACAATCGAAACATCTTTCCTTTCCCAATAGTATTTCATCATATTACCTTCGGTGATATGTTTGATTCGATACAGTTAAAATGAATTTCATTTCGTTTCACGACTCTA
The DNA here is from genome assembly GCF_002127325.2 of Helianthus annuus. Taxonomy (NCBI): domain Eukaryota; kingdom Viridiplantae; phylum Streptophyta; class Magnoliopsida; order Asterales; family Asteraceae; genus Helianthus; species Helianthus annuus. The sequence continues at coordinate 135,548,905 of NC_035449.2, read as the reverse complement.
CGAGATCCTATTTCATTTTTCAAAACTCTACCCTTGTTTTTTTCAAAATTTCAAATTTTTATATCTTGGATGAGAATTTTCAAAATTTCAAACACGAAATTTCTTTATTTTAAAATTTTAATTTGAAAACATTTTTTTAAAAAAGCAATAAATTTTTTTAACAGGTAAAGAATTTATAATACAGACCATTAACTCGGTTTGTATTCTCTTATCCAAAAATATAACAAAAGTTTATTTTCAAACAAATTCTGCCTCAAAACAAGAACCACAACACTATATTTTCTAAATACAAGAACCAAACTTATAAACAAGATTTGTCTGGGTTAAAATTTACACTATATATATTCTAAGTATAAGAAACAAAACACTGAAATTACTAACGAGAATTCAAAACGAACGATGGCCGAATCTTCAAAAATTCTAGGAGGCGCAAGACTTCAAGGAATTTTGCAATTCCTGCACCTGTCTCATTAAACTCATACCCTTTAAAGGATTTTATCGTGGAAAGCAACCTCGGTGCAATCATTGCAACTGCCATGATGCATCAAATTCTTCTTGTCGCCAGTATACAATCTGCGGTTTATTTGGACATCTAGCTGCGACCTGTCGTATCCAGAATCGAGCAGCCCCTACTCAGACTCGCCCTAGAGCATGTTTCAATTATGGTGATTTAAATCATTTCAAGCGAAACTGCCCCAAGCTTGCCAATGCTAATGGACGAGTGTTCAACGTCAATGAGGCTCAAGCTAATGATCAAGCCCTTATGATCATTTGAACCTCTATATTTTTCTGTTAAATTTCGAAAACAATATAAATTTCAAGAAGTTTATCTTTATCCATGTTATTCATTTTTTTTAAATTTCAAACTCTAATGTGATTACACTATGAGTAATTATAATTACATGCTGATTATGAGGATTCCGTTCTTTAGGAACTAAATCTTATAATTTAGCATAATATGACTCTACTCTGGTGTATTCGTACGAACTTGGTAACAAGATCGATACGAATACTATGAACAAGTTAATACTGTTTTATGATCATAACATTACATACATGATTTGTTTATCTAATATGTATAGTACATGATTATAGGTACAATTTGCATCGTATGTTGATTTAACATACTTAGTGCCCCAATTTTCAAATGCATTTTGATTAGTGTGTTAACTTAGCATACCTAACGCATGATTTGAAAACATTTTTTTCCTCGATATGCTTATATTATGATGACAATGCATGATTTTTATATGTTGCGTTTTACCTGTTTGGTTAAGTATGAAACATATATAAATATTCGTACTAGAATAAAATACCTGCTACTAAATTTGTTGTATGCAAAATAAGTAGTGCTATCATTGCTAGTATGAAATACGATTCGATTTGACAGATGTTATGTTGTAATGATGTTTTGATTTAGACGATAGTTCGACCTTATTATTTGTTTACCTTTGCTTAACAAGAGGAGCTATGTGGACCATGTGACGAAACGAGTAATTATGGGTGCACACTTAATTATGAGTTTCGACACATGAGAATCATAGTAAGCCTTGTTAAGTATGGTGGCATAAAATCTAGAGTGATTATGGTAACGGGAGAAGTATGATGCGATAAGAACACGGTGGATACGCCGATGGTACTTCCTATATATAAGTGTTCTTATTGTGTTATTCTTCAGAACGTTGCTAAAGATCACTTGGAAATTTTATGTTATCTTGGACCATTATGTGATTATGTGTTTAAGTGTTATTGTGTGGTTATTTCCGATGGAAAACAGCGAGTACATTCATTAACTCAGATCGACCCGACTGGGAGTATAATATGGTGTTAAAGGTGACGATCTTGATGCCATAGGTGTGTTGACCCGTCTCCTATGCATGAGATGCTCATGGTGCATTGGATGTACCTCGTGGGACGTTAGAAACCGTGTACGTGAAGGGCTTGAATGTACACCCCTTTGTTTGCTAGGGATTACACTAGGAGCTTAGTATAACAAAGTGCCATACATAAATGATTTTTGAACACTAGTCGACTTCACAAGTTTCAAAGGGTTGAATACCTTAAGATACTTTGAATATCCCAAATCACATTTTGAATTCCCTGAAATTTCCAACACAAAATGATGCTCCGCATCTTTGGGATCTAGCAATCTGCTTATCCATCAGTTGTTTCAATTTCACTCTACGGTCTCCTTCGAATAAATTTTGGGACGGAATTTCCTTAAGTAGGGGAGACTGTGAAACTTGTGCTCCGTAAACACACACGATGTAGGACACTATATTTTATCAAAGAAACAACATTTTTTGGTCTCAAAATTTGTTTATTTGTGTTTTACAATTTCACGTTTTGATTATTAGTTCAATTTCAAGCTTTAAATCGCTTTCTAGAAAGTTAAACACGAACTGATACGTAAACGTAACCAGTTTAATGCGGCAAACACTCCGGAACAGTGGCATAGGCTTAACATACCTTAAATAACTTTTATATAACTTAGAAATAAGTTTTGAAGGCTTTGGTGTGTCAAAAATAAGTTTATTCACTCTAAGGGACGATTTGCGTCAAACTGCGAAAGTCTGCTGATTCGTATAGTGACGAACGTTCAGGAACTTGATCATAAGCTAAAGATACCCTAAACATCCTTTAAATAGCTTAGAAATAAGCTTTGAGGGGTTCGTTATGCGAAAATATGCTTACTTGATCAATAGGGACTAAAAGCGTTAAAAACTGTGTAAGTTTGCATTTACGCGCATAACTTACGTTCTGAATATATCCGGGCATCCAAAAATTTTTGTAATCATTAAAATATTTTATTTTAGTGTTTGGAATGTTAGAATTTCACTCGTCACGTAATTTGGATCGATTTCACGTTCGTTGCGACTTCCGTCGTAATTAACCGAACAACGCGATCATACGACCAAACGAACCGACATCCGAGATGTTTTTGAGCCCATTTTAAGTTTCCTGTACTTTAACTTCATTTTTGGAGCTTTGAAATGAAGTTAATGGGGCTTAAACGTGTCAAAAATGCATCAAAAACCAAGTTTCAGACTTGTAGGGACTGTTTCTAACATTTTGCCATTATGGTCTCTGGCGGGGCGCGAGAGGCCTCTTACGAGGCGCCAGAGACTGAACTGCGCAGATTCATTGTTTCAGCAATAGCAGCTTGTTTTCTAGGTTTTGTACATGGTATTAACAAACCATTAGCTTGTTTTAAGGTCCCCTAGTATTGAAAATCAGTGGGTAACACTTGTAAGATCTAGATCGAAGCACGAATTACGAGAAACAGTCCTAACGGTTCTTGAATTCCTATAAATACCCACTTGATTTCATTTCACAACTCACACATTTGATTCAGTCTGCTCTAAGTTGGAGTTTTAACACTTCATACCTGAGTATTTTGAATCAAATCTTCCTTGCTTGGACTCTTTGTAAGTTTCTTTCATGCTTGTTATCGTTTTTCAAGCGTGAAAGTCAAACAGTGTTTGACTTTCTGCTTTGACCAGTCTTTGGTCAACACGAAGTTCGTTTGAATTTTGAAACGTGAGCGTAATCACGATGGTTATAGTCCCTTGTGACTATACCTACTGATTACCACGTTAATTAGGTGTAGTGATGAGACATAGTTTCGGTCAAAATACGCGTCTATGCGTATTTTGCAACCAAACTATTATTGGGTATCAAAACCGTTTGTTTTGATATCAAACTTGTTTTCTAACTTAGTTAAACATGTTTTAACATGTTTAACTCGTCACTCTTAGTTTAGTGCTTATATAGGGTCGTAAGATAAGCGGTCTAAACAACCGCTTAGACTTCTGAACCCGGCCCGTTTGGTCGATTATTAGGATCCAACCAAACATGTATTGTGACCATATTTGTATAGGGAATAACCTTCCGAGGTTATACCTTATGGTCACCTCGAATAGTTAGTCGTATGATAGGTAGTTTATATGCCTTAGGTAAATGACCAAAATGCCCTTTTTGCGCATAATTTCATTTTAAGCATATGTAACACATGTTTTGACATCTAAACTAATTATATAACCTAATTAGATATGTTAAGGCATATAATACTTGTCATAGGACTAGTTAGGCGTCTCGAACGCGCTTTTGCGCGAACGACGCGTTAAAGTAGCATAAGCTACCTTAATGGGTCGTAAGTACTTAGGATAGGTTCTGACTTAGAATGTAGGCTTTGTTAAACCATATCACATGAGTTCCAATACTCATTCGGTTTACAAGACCTCATTCTACCCGATCTTCCGATTTAGGTGTCGATTCACTAACATAGTATCCGTTACACTAGGAACCGCTTCAACACTTGAACTCTTGGTCTTTGAGCTTTGTTATACCCTTTGAACCGGAACTGTATGCAATCCCAGGCGAGTACATAGTTCCCCTCTTTTACCGTTTTCAAATGTTTTGGGTGATTCATATGTGTAATCGATTTGTTTTCAAAATGTATGGCATATATGTGTTCACTAAGTGCTTTTATATGTATTATTCCGACTATGCAAATATGATGTGTTATCCTTAAGTGATCTACCTATCTTCATAGTTAGATTCTTATAGGATATTTGAGGTACAGTCTTAGATCTTCATATCTTCATAGTAAGGTTTTTAAGAAATACTTTGCGACTTGATGGTTTTTGTGTGTAGATTGTTGGTGATTTAGATAACGAAACTAGAGTAATACAATAAGCACATGGTGGATACACCGCTGGTACTTCCTATATATAAGTGTGCTTATTGTATTACCCTTCGTGGCGTTATCCCGAATCACCATTAGGACTTAGGATCTTTGTTGTTATTTACCAAAGCATAGTTTGATATGCTACTGTTCTCCAAAGTATAGTTTGATATACTACTGTTCTCCAAGGTATAGTTTGATATACTACTGTTCTCCATGGTATAGTTTGATATACTACTGTTCACCAAGGTATAGTTTGATATACTACTGTTCTCCAAGGTATAGTTTGATATACTACTGTTCTCCAAGGTATAGTTTGATATACTACTGTTCTCCAAGGTATATTTTGATATGCTACTGTTCTCCAAAGTATAGTTTAATATGCTACTGTTCTCCAAAGTATAGTTTGATATGCTACTGTTCTCCAAAGTATAGTTTGATATGCTACTGTTCTCCAAAGTATAGTTTGATATGCTACTGTTCTCCAAAGTATAGTTTGATATGCTACTGTTCTCCAAAGTATAGTTTGATATGTACTGTTCTATTAAAGTATAATTTGATATACTACCTGTTTAATTATTTCACAACTAAAGTTATTTTAATATACTACTTATCCGATTAATTTCAAAAATAGTTATTATTAATCCTTAATTGAATTTCTAATAACATATTAACAAATTTTTACGATGGTTTAAACAACATATTAATCTCTCGTAGCTGTTAAAGTATTGTAATACCAAATGTTTTGTCATTTACTTGGCTAATAAAACCTATGTATTCGCCGAAATTATATGCTGATTGTTTTCGCATATGTTTCAGGTTTTCGACTGTTTCAAGCATGCAACGCATAGGACTGCATTCGGGCCTTAGACTTCTAAAACAAAAGAACAATTACATGTATTCTTTGTTTGTAAAACGATGTTAATGATATTGAAACAATTTAGTACCAATAGTTGTGAGCAATTTGTAACGTGACTCCCCGATATTTCCACCGCGTGTTGTTGTATTACGCGAATGAGGTGTTACAGTTCTCTTCCTTTCAGACACCAACCCCATCTCGTTTAGGGGTTCCTTCCCCTTAAATCGATGCAACAAGTACACAAACACGCATCGATTTGACACCCGATGGGGTAGCAAGCAACTTCCTACATTTAATATCTCTTCTCAATCTGTATGTGAGCCGAGAAAGAGAAAAAAAAGTAAGAATCAAGCCGGATTATGACGAGCCTGTGCCCTCATTGTCACCTGGGCCACCCCTACCTCCTTTTGGAAGCTCACAACCTACCACATCCCGAAATGAAGTTGGTCCCAGTCATCTTCCACCAAATCCATGTCCATACGCCGTCGCAAGACCGGATCCAACTGTTTTTCCTTTGTTTACCTCCCAACCAGTTGCAAGTGGTGCACTTTTGGGACATGAAATAACTTTGGATCAATTATTGCAGTTACCAGCTTCAAGCCTTCCCCCTCCTGTATCCACAACATGGGAGTAAGCCTTATCTGTTCTCCCTTTAGCTCGAAGTGCTGCCATGAGTACCCCCATGGGAATGAACTACATGGCTACACCAGAAAGCCTTCAAGGCTTCAACATGATGCCACAAATGATTGCTCAAGTGATGGCACATTTTCCTTGGCAACACTTCATCAGCCAAGTGTTGGCCACTCAAGGAAATACACACAACAATCCAGCCTCAAGAGTGAAGAAGAACTTGCCAAGCCTTACAAGCCTAGCAATTTGTCTTGTTTTTCCCAACAAATTGTTGACTATGATTTTCAAACCCGGATCAAGATGCCATCCCACATAAGAACGTACGATGGACCAAAGATACTGAAGACCACCTCTAAATCTTTACTGGGGTTGCAAGGATTGAAAAGTGGTCTAATGTCGAGTGCTGCCTTATGTTCATGAAAACCCTTGTAGGGTCTACCCGGATTTGGTTTAATGACCTTCCCGAAAGAAGCATTCGAACCTTTGATAACCTGAGCAGAGGTTTCTTGGCCAACTTTTCACAACAATGATTTTCCAAATCAAGCAAAGAGATGGTGAAAGCCTTAGAGATTTCATCGAAAGATACAAGAAAGAAGGGTTAACATACGTGGGTGCTGACGAAAAGATGAGGGTGGCAGGCTTCATGAACGCTATCACCTCCAGTACCTTACTAGAGACTTCAACAAGTGCCTACCCAAGACCCTTGAAGAGGCTCTTGAAAGGGCTAAAGCTCACATCCGGGGGGAAGCCATTGATGAACAAAGAAAAAGGGGTCCTAGTTGGAGGAGTAACAGCCCCAATAGGAAAAGAAGCTACTATGGTTCCTATGACAAACGTTCTAGAAGTTCAGAACCAAGACGTTCTAAAGGCAAGAACCCTCCAAGCAGGGAAAAGACTATGAACTTCACAGCCTTAACCAAAAACCCACAAGAGATCCTTCCTACTTAAGAGGTAAAGCATAGCTTCGGACCACCCCGACCCATGCCAAAGAGTAAAAGAAACGAAAAATCCACTCAGTACTGTGAGTTTGATGAAGAGAAAGGCCATCACACCAATGTTTCTTCCAGCTCAAGAAAAGAATTGAGGAAGTTGTTAAGTCTGGAGAAGTTGCCCATTTGGTCAGAGGGGTAAGAGACAAAATGGCTGAAGGTAAGAGTAAAGAGGTGAATATGGTGAACCTTGATGGAAAAGCTTCCCACAAACGGCCACGCTTAAAGGCTTGGGAGCTTTAATGTGTATGCTTCCCACCACCCGAAAAGGGCCTACTCTCGAACCCTTTGGTGGTAGAAGCCGTTGTGGGAACCATCAAAACAAACAAAGCTTACATCGATACTGGGACAGCAACCGAGATCATGTTCGAGAAATGCTTCAACCGTCTCAGCAACGATGAACGTGGCTTCAGCCAGCTGAGTCCTCTATTAAAGGTATTGTCGATGTACTTATCAATCCTTTGGGCCAATTAATGCTTGATGTTTGCTTTAGTGGAGGAAAAATGGAAAGAACCAAACCACTTACCTTCGTGGTAATCAACATGCCTTCCAACCGATGTTATCATAGGAAGGCCTGGACAAAGTGAGTTTGGCATGGTAGTTTCAGTTAACCTAGGTACTATGAAGTTCCCAACCGAAAGAGGATTAGCATCCCTTCAACCTACCCAGAAGCCTTCCTGGTCGAAGGGGAAAGTTCAACAAAAAATGAAGAGGATGAACAAGGCTGGATCATTAACCCAAAATATCTTCAACAAAGGATAAGGGTGAATACCAACCTTACCGAAGACACTCTCTCGTATCTCAAGAAGCTGCTTTTACACAACATGGACATCTTTGCATGGTGTCCCGAAGATATGACCGGTATCCCTCAAGATATCGCTAAGCATGAACTCAAAATCCCGTCCAATGTGAAACCTGTTGTTCAGCAAAAAAAGACGTTTAGCCCAAATATAAGCCTTGCAACATGCTAAGAGGTTGAAGGGCTCGTCTAGGCCAGAATACTTCGAGAAGTAAAGTATCATTCCTGGATTGCTAATCCCGTAATTGTAAAAAAGCCTGATAACTCCTGGAGGATGCGCATTGACTTCAAGGATCTAAACAAAGCATGTCCAAAGGATTGCTATCCTTTGCCTGAAATTGATTTGAAAGTCGATTCGCTCACAGGCTTTGTCACACCCCGACCACGTAAAACAACAAAATGTGGCGGAATCGTCGGGGAGTGTTGTAACAGAATCATTGTTTCATAACACATGGGAAAATTGAAATGCTGTTTTATTGATTTAAGAGTTACAATGTCTTAACAAACAAAGAAGTAATACAAAATTTAACTAGTCTTGCATCTTTTAATGTCACTAAGGCCTCGTCCAATCCTATGTGAGCATGCGTCAAAATTATCATCAAATATAGTACCTGAAACACATGTGAAAATACATCAGCATAAAAATGTCGGCGAGTACATAGGTTTTATTGATTTAGGATTCATGACTTATAAGTTTAGAAAAAGTTGTTTAACAAAAGTCAGTCATGATCCTTGTAAAATGTTTTGTTTTATAAATCATTTGAAAACGATGATAGATATGTATATTTAAATGAATAATGTAAGGTTAAATGAATAACCCAGTAAAATGAATTTGTATAAATCAAACTGTTTTGTAAAACAATGTCTTGTGAAAAATATGTTATTTGTATAAAATGTATAAGTCCAAATTGAATGATTTAAATAACGCTACGACATGTAATATAATACAAGCACTTATATATAGGAAGTACTAGCGGCGTATCCACCATGCTTGTATCACATTACACACGTCTCGTTACTCAAATCACTTACCCAAACAAACCATCAATGTAAATTGCCCATGTCTAAACCATTTGTCAAATGTCATAGTAAAAACCATGTCAAAAATGTCTATATCAAATGTAATCATGAAATGTGTAAACAAAAAGTCATGTATGGCAAGTGAAATATGTATCAACTAAACCATAGGTGAAAATGCACAAAACAAAGTATTGAAGTAAAACTCAGTTTAAATCAATGTTATGTTTTGTGGATGTGCATGCTATACTGATATAAACACTTATGCGGTATGTTAAACGCAATACATTCAAGCCTTGAGACAGCAGGATAACCTTAGAGTAAAGGTTATCAAAGTGAAAATGTTCACGGATTCAGTCATTCCTTACACCCAAACAAACCTAGGATGTCAGGAACGGGATTTGTCAAGTCCTATGGTACCATTACTTACTACCGAGCGGCGTAGCTAATGTTAATGAATGTAGTAAAAGAACCGTTTAAACAAACCAAATGTTTTACCGAATGTAAGCATGTGATGTGATGTGAATGTACTAAGTATGGACTAAATGAACATACATAGCATGAAAAAGGTAAATGTAAATCAAATGTACTAAGTATGCTAAGTAAACATACAAAGTAGAAAAGTCATGTAAATCAATGTGCTAGCATGCTCAGTAAACATACATAGCAGAAAAAGTAGTGAAAACAATGTGCTAGCATGTTAAGTAAACATACATAGCAAAAGAAATGTTATGTAAAACAATGTGCTAGCATGTTAAGTAAACATACATAGCAAAAGAAATGTGATGTAAAACAATGTGCTAGCATGTTAAGTAAACATACATAGCAAAACATAATGAAATCGTGTATTAATAGTGTACTAATGAAAATAGCAAGTATATGATATGAAAACATGAAAAGCATGAAAGTAACAAGTAGGCACATGTGTTTCACCCCAAAATGTTTGAAAAACAGTAAAAGAGGGGTCTATGTACTCACTTGAGATTGCTTAGAAGTCGTAAGATAACCACCAAGCAATGCTAGAAGATCACGGAATCAAACGGCACCTATATAGGTATCTACATTAATAAACGGACCTATCGGAGGATCTGGTAGTACGAGAGTTCGTAAACCAAATAAGTAGGGGAACTTATGTAACATGGTTTAACAAAGCCTACGTACTAAAACGAAACCTATCCTAAGTGCTTTTGACCTGTTACGACCTGTTTAGGTAGCTTATGCTACTTTAACGCGTCGTTTGCGTAAAACGCATTCGGAAAGCCTAACTAGTCTTATGACAAGTAAGATATGCCTTAACATGCTTAATATTGTTGCTAAATCAGTTTATATGTCAAAAATTATGTTACATAGGCTTAAAATGAATTTTGGCGCAAAAAGGGTATTTTGGTAATTTACCTAAGGCATAAGAACTACTTATCATACAACTACTTAAACGTCGTGACCATAAGGTATAACCTCGGATGGTTATTCCCTATACAACTATGGTCACCTAAAATGTTTGGTCGGATCCTAAAGATCGACCAAATGGGTCGGGTTCGTAAGCTTAAGCGATTGATTAGATCGCTTACCTTTACGACCCTAAATAAGCACAAATCTAAAAGCGACGAGCTAAACATGCTAGAACATGTTTAGTAATGTTTAGAAAACAGGTTTGGTATTAAAACAAACGGTTTTAATACCCTAGAGTAGTTTGGTTGCAAAATACGCGAGAAAACGCATTTTGGCCGAAACTACGACTCGTCACTGAGCCTAGATAACGTGGTAATCAGTAGGTATAGTCACTAGGGACTATAACCATCGTGATTACGCTCACGTTATGAAGTTCAAACGAACTTCGCATTGACCATAAACTGGTCAATGCAGAAAGTCAAACACAGTTTGACTTTAACGCTAAAACGAACGAAAAACGCGAAAGAATACTTACAGAAGGTCCCCGCAAGATTGATTTCCGAGTATTTCTCAGGTATGAAGTGTTTATAACTCCAACTTAGAGAAAATCTCAGAATCCAGTGGGTTTGAATGAAGTTGGGGTTGGGTATTTATAGGAAAGGCACAACCGTTAGGATCGTTTCTCGATAATCGAGCTTCAATCTTGGCCATACAAGTGGGCACATGGTTTTGCCATACAAGGGGTACCCAAGTACCAGCCCACAGAATCAAAATCAGGGGTTAAAAACCATGGGAGGATGATATAGAGGTCAGGTTCAATGTTTCTGCAAGTCTGCTGGTCTGGGACTCCTTTACAGACCGTAAGAGGTCCCATACGGTCCGTAAGGACCCTAGGTGCTGGCAGCAAGTTTGCAAAATTGGCAGAACAGGCCCCTACACCTCCAAACTTGGTTTTTGATGCGTTTTGACACGTTTAAGCCCCGTTAACTCCATTTTAAGGCTCTAAAATGAAGTTAAAGTATAGGGAACTTGAAACATGCTCAAAAATATGTTGGATGTCGGTTCGTTTGGCCGTACGGTTGCGTTGTTCGGTTAATTACGACGGAAGTCGTACGGACGCAAAAACGATCCAAATTGCGCGACGAATGGATTTTTGACAAGCCAATCACTAAAACATAATATTTTAATAATTACATAAATTTTTGGATGTCCGGATGTATTCAGAATGTAAGATATGCGCGAAAATGCAAACTTATGCATTTTTTGACGCTTTTAGTCCCTAAATGTCCCAAAAGTTTATTTTAGCACACCGAACACCTCAAAGCCTATTTCTAAGCTATTTCAAGGATATTTAGGGTATGTTTAACTTATGGTCAAGTTCCGGAATGTTCTTTATAGTACGAATCGGCATACTTTCGCAGTTTGTCGATTTTAGTCCCTGTAAGCGAATAAACTTGATTTCGGCACACCAAACCTTCCAAAACTTATTTCTAAGTTATGTAACGGTTATTTAAGGTATTTTAAGCCTATGTCACTATTCCGGAGTGTTTGTTGCATTAAACTGTTTATATTTACGCATCAGTGCGCGTATAATCCTCTAGAAAGCGATCTAAAGCCCGAAATCGAACAAGAGTTGATATGTGCAAATGATACACATGTTTATACAAATCCCAAGTATGAAATACAATATTTCATTGGTTTGGTATTTGTTTGATGGCTGAAGTGACACAGGTGTCACAGTCTCCCCTACTTCAGGAAATTTCGTCCCGAAATTTATTTAGAGGAAACTCGTGAGAGCTTGAAACATGAAGTTGAAAAGATCGAACAATACTGGTTAAAATCCTGAACTTCTAGTAACTTTAAATAACATCATGCTTGCAATGTGAGAGGGTTACTTATATACAAGTATATGAAGCGTTATTGGTGCGTCCACCGTACCTCTATTATATTGTTCACATTTTGTTATGGTTGCCACTATTGGTTCTTACACATAACAAGTCTTACCGTGGTTTCCGTGCACTGAACTTCGTAATTACGTATGCATCCATAATTACGTAATTCCTTGCATAGTCACGTGGTGCATCTTATAATGTGTAGGGGAAGGAAACAATGGACGAGCCGGTGATGATTGTGCCTAGACCACCATAGGGTCTTTTAATTAAATCAATGAATGATTTAAATAGACTACCAAGGAGTCTGTTCAGCTATATCACCATATGTCATTCTTAACCAGATTCTGAATCAATCTTTTGACTAGACCACTAAAAAGGGGTCTCTTTGAATTATAGAATGGTACTATATAATCTAAGGGTCTTAACGATTACGTAGAAGCCCATTAAGGATTTAAGGTAGTACCTTATGAATATCCTACTACGAATCCCTCATATGAAGATATGAAAGGTTCTACGAGGATTTGGATAACGAATATCCAGAGTATAAAAACACAAAATATGCATAAAAGAAAATGCAAAATGCATAAACACATAGTCACATAACCACAAAATTGTTTATCTTAATTTTAAACTTGTTATGATTTTGTTAATTTGTTCTGCTAACTGAGCACATGTATTTAAAGCACACCAGGTATCCAATCAGTGGATTTTGATTGGTGCTTTAAACATTATCAAGAATCTAACTATGAAGTTAGAAAAGATCTTAAAGAGAAAATTCGATTTCGATTATAAGGAACCGAAATGTTCGAATTAAGGTACACAAAGAATCCAATTAAGGACTCTGATTTGAATGACAATAATCCACAAGGATCTAATCGTGAAGATAAAGGATCCATATGGATTTTGGGATTTGAAGATGTTTTGAAATCTTGCACTGGGTGTGCTTAAGTCAAAACATGAAGTAAATATGCTTATGAAGTTGAGATGCTAGATATGCCAAGGCGAAATATGAAGCGGAATTTGAAGGTTAAGTCAATGTATGAGGAAAAATATTTTTGAAAACTATGCATGGGGTTCTAAAAAAATGTGTGCAATGTTTTTGAAACCTTATATATAATACTTTTGAAATCATAAAATACGTGTATTAGGTAGGTAGATTTATAAAAATGTTTAAAAATTATGCGGGATGAATTTTGAAATTATGTATAAGGTTTTTGAAAACATGAATGATGCTTTTGAAATCATGCACTTGATATAAGTAACATTTTGAAATCATGAAGGTTGTTTTTGAAAACATAGAAAATGTTTTTGAAATCATGGAGGTTGTTTTGAAAACTTATGTTATGCATGTTGAAAAAAAAAATCAGAACGTAATGGGTATGAGATTTGAAAATACCCTTAGTTATCTAACCAGGGATTTAAAGGCACAGATGTGCAAAAGCACGATTACTCATAATGTCACTTTATTTCATGTACTTCGTCTCCTACAATGAAACGAGTACTTAAAATTTTTGAGGAAATCATGAGCGATCACTTGAAAGGGAGAATCACAAGAGTAGTTTGTAAAGAGCATAGCTCCTTGATGTAGATATCATAGGGAAATGCCATACACATATGTAACTACATTTGTATATCAGAATTGCAAACAATGAATTTTATTTATGAACAAAACAGATTGTTTTACAATACAAGAAAACAGAAGAAACAAAAGCATAAGACAGCAACATCTTTTGCTCGGCCATAAGCTTATCCAAGGGTTGGATTTGCATCGACAACCTTCGGGCAATTCCTTCGGAAATGGCCCATCTCGCCACAGTTGTAGCAAGAACGAGCTTGTGTAGGATTGTTGCCAGCTTGATTTGGTGCTGCTGCAGCTGAGCAAACTCTTGCTGTATGGCCAATAAGTCCACAAATTAGGCATTTGCGGCACTTTACACTGGCATGATGATGAAAGGTACATCGGTTGCACAAGGGTGCAGTTCCGTTGTAGGGCTTCTTAGCTAGTGGCGTTGCCACTTGGCTAGGTCCTGCTTGATTAGGTGTAACTGCTGCGGGTTTCCTTGAAGCCTTACGCTTCCTTGATTTTGGTGCAGGCTTGACTTCTGCTTCCTTTGGCGACTCTTGAGTGGCTGCATTTTTGAGACGAGACATGGCAATGCCTAGATCCACAGTCTTCAAAATCACTTCGCCTATTTGCTGGGCAAATTTGGCTGTTTGCTCGGACATTTGACCGTTGCTGAGGTAAAGAGACATTCTAGGAGAAAATGAAGGACATAGGAAGCAACAAATGAAATGTTATCGGATAAACAAAACAGAAAGGCAATGCATACGAATTGCGATCATTTGTTTGTTACCTAAGCCGAACAAATGAGACGGTGACAAATCAAAGCAAACGGGTCATAATAATGCATCGCTGAAGACATGCTCGCCTATAAGTGAACACTCACCCCAAGAGTTCCCAGGTAAGAGTGTCTGGTCCGATACTGCGGATTTGTACGAACACTCTAGCCTTAGACAAAAAACTCAGAGTACAGGCATTCACTCTTCCAGTTTGCACGTGTTCACATCATTTAGACCCAATCTTTGACGAGTTTGAAAACTCAAAAGGCACTAAGCCAAATATGAGTCGAACTGGAAGGGTTCAAAACCTTATAATAAATCATCCTAGAACAGATGATTAGTTTTCAAGGCAGATCAAAATTTATGTTCTTATTGTGGTTGTCACTTAAGGATAAGTGACGGTATTGTTTTTATGACTAAACGCAAGTAAACTCGCGTTAGGGTCCTAGGAAGGTTATAGACTAGGTCAAAGCATTACTAATAACCTAATTCCCTATAACCATGAGCTCTGATACCAACTTTTCTGTCACACCCTGACCACGTAAAACAACAAAACGTGGCGGAATCGTCGGGGAGTGTTGTAACAGAATCATTGTTTCATAACACATGGGAAAATTGAAATGCTGTTTTATTGATTTAAGAGATACAATGTCTTAACAAACAAAGAAGTAATACAAAATTTAACTAGTCTTGCATCTTTTAATGTCACTAAGGCCTCGTCCAATCCTATGTGAGCATGCGTCAAAATTATCATCAAATATAGTACCTGAAACACATGTGAAAATACATCAGCATAAAAATGTCGGCGAGTACATAGGTTTTATTGATTTAGGATTCATGACTTATAAGTTTAGAAAAAGTTGTTTAACAAAAGTCAGTCATGATCCTTGTAAAATGTTTTGTTTTATAAATCATTTGAAAACGATGATAGATATGTATATTTAAATGAATAATGTATGGTTAAATGAATAACCCAGTAAAATGAATTTGTATAAATCAAACTGTTTTGTAAAACAATGTCTTGTGAAAAATATGTTATTTGTATAAAATGTATAAGTCCAAATTGAATGATTTAAATAACGCTAAGACATGTAATATAATACAAGCACTTATATATAGGAAGTACCAGCGGCGTATCCACCATGCTTGTATCACATTACACACGTCTCGTTACTCAAATCACTTACCCAAACAAACCATCAATGTAAATTGCCCATGTCTAAACCATTTGTCAAATGTCATAGTAAAAACCATGTCAAAAATGTCTATATCAAATGTAATCATGAAATGTGTAAACAAAAAGTCATGTATGGCAAGTGAAATATGTATCAACTAAACCATAGGTGAAAATGCACAAAACAAAGTATTGAAGTAAAACTCAGTTTAAATCAATGTTATGTTTTGTGGATGTGCATGCTATACTGATATAAACACTTATGCGGTATGTTAAACGCAATACATTCAAGCCTTGAGACAGCAGGATAACCTTAGAGTAAAGGTTATCAAAGTGAAAATGTTCACGGATTCAGTCATTCCTTACACCCAAACAAACCTAGGATGTCAGGAACGGGATTTGTCAAGTCCTATGGTACCATTACTTACTACCGAGCGGCGTAGCTAATGTTAATGAATGTAGTAAAAGAACCGTTTAAACAAACCAAATGTTTTACCGAATGTAAGCATGTGATGTGATGTGAATGTACTAAGTATGGACTAAATGAACATACATAGCATGAAAAAGGTAAATGTAAATCAAATGTACTAAGTATGCTAAGTAAACATACAAAGTAGAAAAGTCATGTAAATCAATGTGCTAGCATGCTCAGTAAACATACATAGCAGAAAAAGTAGTGAAAACAATGTGCTAGCATGTTAAGTAAACATACATAGCAAAAGAAATGTTATGTAAAACAATGTGCTAGCATGTTAAGTAAACATACATAGCAAAAGAAATGTGATGTAAAACAATGTGCTAGCATGTTAAGTAAACATACATAGCAAAACATAATGAAATCGTGTACTAATAGTGTACTAATGAAAATAGCAAGTATATGATATGAAAACATGAAAAGCATGAAAGTAACAAGTAGGCACATGTGTTTCACCCCAAAATGTTTGAAAAACAGTAAAAGAGGGGTCTATGTACTCACTTGAGATTGCTTAGAAGTCGTAAGATAACCACCAAGCAATGCTAGAAGATCACGGAATCAAACGGCGCCTATATAGGTATCTACATTAATAAACGGACCTATCGGAGGATCTGGTAGTACGAGAGTTCGTAAACCAAATAAGTAGGGGAACTTATGTAACATGGTTTAACAAAGCCTACGTACTAAAACGAAACCTATCCTAAGTGCTTTTGACCTGTTACGACCTGTTTAGGTAGCTTATGCTACTTTAACGCGTCGTTTGCGTAAAACGCATTCGGAAAGCCTAACTAGTCTTATGACAAGTAAGATATGCCTTAACATGCTTAATATTGTTGCTAAATCAGTTTATATGTCAAAAATTATGTTACATAGGCTTAAAATGAATTTTGGCGCAAAAAGGGTATTTTGGTAATTTACCTAAGGCATAAGAACTACTTATCATACAACTACTTAAACGTCGTGACCATAAGGTATAACCTCGGATGGTTATTCCCTATACAACTATGGTCACCTAAAATGTTTGGTCGGATCCTAAAGATCGACCAAATGGGTCGGGTTCGTAAGCTTAAGCGATTGATTAGATCGCTTACCTTTACGACCCTAAATAAGCACAAATCTAAAAGCGACGAGCTAAACATGCTAGAACATGTTTAGTAATGTTTAGAAAACAGGTTTGGTATTAAAACAAACGGTTTTAATACCCTAGAGTAGTTTGGTTGCAAAATACGCGAGAAAACGCATTTTGGCCGAAACTACGACTCGTCACTGAGCCTAGATAACGTGGTAATCAGTAGGTATAGTCACTAGGGACTATAACCATCGTGATTACGCTCACGTTATGAAGTTCAAACGAACTTCGCATTGACCATAAACTGGTCAATGCAGAAAGTCAAACACAGTTTGACTTTAACGCTAAAACGAACGAAAAACGCGAAAGAATACTTACAGAAGGTCCCCGCAAGATTGATTTCCGAGTATTTCTCAGGTATGAAGTGTTTATAACTCCAACTTAGAGAAAATCTCAGAATCCAGTGGGTTTGAATGAAGTTGGGGTTGGGTATTTATAGGAAAGGCACAACCGTTAGGATCGTTTCTCGATAATCGAGCTTCAATCTTGGCCATACAAGTGGGCACATGGTTTTGCCATACAAGGGGTACCCAAGTACCAGCCCACAGAATCAAAATCAGGGGTTAAAAACCATGGGAGGATGATATAGAGGTCAGGTTCAATGTTTCTGCAAGTCTGCTGGTCTGGGACTCCTTTACAGACCGTAAGAGGTCCCATACGGTCCGTAAGGACCCTAGGTGCTGGCAGCAAGTTTGCAAAATTGGCAGAACAGGCCCCTACACCTCCAAACTTGGTTTTTGATGCGTTTTGACACGTTTAAGCCCCGTTAACTCCATTTTAAGGCTCTAAAATGAAGTTAAAGTATAGGGAACTTGAAACATGCTCAAAAATATGTTGGATGTCGGTTCGTTTGGCCGTACGGTTGCGTTGTTCGGTTAATTACGACGGAAGTCGTACGGACGCAAAAACGATCCAAATTGCGCGACGAATGGATTTTTGACAAGCCAATCACTAAAACATAATATTTTAATAATTACATAAATTTTTGGATGTCCGGATGTATTCAGAATGTAAGATATGCGCGAAAATGCAAACTTATGCATTTTTTGACGCTTTTAGTCCCTGAATGTCCCAAAAGTTTATTTTAGCACACCGAACACCTCAAAGCCTATTTCTAAGCTATTTCAAGGATATTTAGGGTATGTTTAACTTATGGTCAAGTTCCGGAATGTTCTTTATAGTACGAATCGGCATACTTTCGCAGTTTGTCGATTTTAGTCCCTGTAAGCGAATAAACTTGATTTCGGCACACCAAACCTTCCAAAACTTATTTCTAAGTTATGTAACGGTTATTTAAGGTATTTTAAGCCTATGTCACTATTCCGGAGTGTTTGTTGCATTAAACTGGTTATATTTACGCATCAGTGCGCGTATAATCCTCTAGAAAGCGATCTAAAGCCCGAAATCGAACAAGAGTTGATATGTGCAAATGATACACATGTTTATACAAATCCCAAGTATGAAATACAATATTTCATTGGTTTGGTATTTGTTTGATGGCTGAAGTGACACAGGTGTCACAGTCTCCCCTACTTCAGGAAATTTCGTCCCGAAATTTATTTAGAGGAAACTCGTGAGAGCTTGAAACATGAAGTTGAAAAGATCGAACAATACTGGTTAAAATCCTGAACTTCTAGTAACTTTAAATAACATCATGCTTGCAATGTGAGAGGGTTACTTATATACAAGTATATGAAGCGTTATTGGTGCGTCCACCGTACCTCTATTATATTGTTCACATTTTGTTATGGTTGCCACTATTGGTTCTTACACATAACAAGTCTTACCGTGGTTTCCGTGCACTGAACTTCGTAATTACGTATGCATCCATAATTACGTAATTCCTTGCATAGTCACGTGGTGCATCTTATAATGTGTAGGGGAAGGAAACAATGGACGAGCCGGTGATGATTGTGCCTAGACCACCATAGGGTCTTTTAATTAAATCAATGAATGATTTAAATAGACTACCAAGGAGTCTGTTCAGCTATATCACCATATGTCATTCTTAACCAGATTCTGAATCAATCTTTTGACTAGACCACTAAAAAGGGGTCTCTTTGAATTATAGAATGGTACTATATAATCTAAGGGTCTTAACGATTACGTAGAAGCCCATTAAGGATTTAAGGTAGTACCTTATGAATATCCTACTACGAATCCCTCATATGAAGATATGAAAGGTTCTACGAGGATTTGGATAACGAATATCCAGAGTATAAAAACACAAAATATGCATAAAAGAAAATGCAAAATGCATAAACACATAGTCACATAACCACAAAATTGTTTATCTTAATTTTAAACTTGTTATGATTTTGTTAATTTGTTCTGCTAACTGAGCACATGTATTTAAAGCACACCAGGTATCCAATCAGTGGATTTTGATTGGTGCTTTAAACATTATCAAGAATCTAACTATGAAGTTAGAAAAGATCTTAAAGAGAAAATTCGATTTCGATTATAAGGAACCGAAATGTTCGAATTAAGGTACACAAAGAATCCAATTAAGGACTCTGATTTGAATGACAATAATCCACAAGGATCTAATCGTGAAGATAAAGGATCCATATGGATTTTGGGATTTGAAGATGTTTTGAAATCTTGCACTGGGTGTGCTTAAGTCAAAACATGAAGTAAATATGCTTATGAAGTTGAGATGCTAGATATGCCAAGGCGAAATATGAAGCGGAATTTGAAGGTTAAGTCAATGTATGAGGAAAAATATTTTTGAAAACTATGCATGGGGTTCTAAAAAAATGTGTGCAATGTTTTTGAAACCTTATATATAATACTTTTGAAATCATAAAGTACGTGTATTAGGTAGGTAGATTTATAAAAATGTTTAAAAATTATGCGGGATGAATTTTGAAATTATGTATAAGGTTTTTGAAAACATGAATGATGCTTTTGAAATCATGCACTTGATATAAGTAACATTTTGAAATCATGAAGGTTGTTTTTGAAAACATAGAAAATGTTTTTGAAATCATGGAGGTTGTTTTGAAAACTTATGTTATGCATGTTGAAAAAAAAAATCAGAACGTAATGGGTATGAGATTTGAAAATACCCTTAGTTATCTAACCAGGGATTTAAAGGCACAGATGTGCAAAAGCAGGATTACTCATAATGTCACTTTATTTCATGTACTTCGTCTCCTACAATGAAACGAGTACTTAAAATTTTTGAGGAAATCATGAGCGATCACTTGAAAGGGAGAATCACAAGAGTAGTTTGTAAAGAGCATAGCTCCTTGATGTAGATATCATAGGGAAATGCCATACACATATGTAACTACATTTGTATATCAGAATTGCAAACAATGAATTTTATTTATGAACAAAACAGATTGTTTTACAATACAAGAAAACAGAAGAAACAAAAGCATAAGACAGCAACATCTTTTGCTCGGCCATAAGCTTATCCAAGGGTTGGATTTTCATCGACAACCTTCGGGCAATTCCTTCGGAAATGGCTCATCTCGCCACAGTTGTAGCAAGAACGAGCTTGTGTAGGATTGTTGCCAGCTTGATTTGGTGCTGCTGCAGCTGAGCAAACTCTTGCTGTATGGCCAATATGTCCACAAATTAGGCATTTGCGGCACTTTACACTGGCATGATGATGAAGGGTACATCGGTTGCACAAGGGTGCAGTTCCGTTGTAGGGCTTCTTAGCTAGTGGCGTTGCCACTTGGCTAGGTCCTGCTTGATTAGGTGTAACTGCTGCGGGTTTCCTTGAAGCCTTACGCTTCCTTGATTTTGGTGCAGGCTTGACTTCTGCTTCCTTTGGCGACTCTTGAGTGGCTGCATTTTTGAGACGAGACATGGCAATGCCTAGATCCACAGTCTTCAAAATCACTTCGCCTATTTGCTGGGCAAATTTGGCTGTTTGCTCGGACATTTGACCGTTGCTGAGGTAAAGAGACATTCTAGGAGAAAATGAAGGACATAGGAAGCAACAAATGAAATGTTATCGGATAAACAAAACAGAAAGGCAATGCATACGAATTGCGATCATTTGTTTGTTACCTAAGGCGAACAAATGAGACGGTGACAAATCAAAGCAAACGGGTCATAATAATGCATCGCTGAAGACATGCTCGCCTATAAGTGAACACTCACCCCAAGAGTTCCCAGGTAAGAGTGACTGGTCCGATACTGCGGATTTGTACGAACACTCTAGCCTTAGACAAAAAACTCAGAGTACAGGCATTCACTCTTCCAGTTTGCACGTGTTCACATCATTTAGACCCAATCTTTGACGAGTTTGAAAACTCAAAAGGCACTAAGCCAAATATGAGTCGAACTGGAAGGGTTCAAAACCTTATAATAAATCATCCTAGAACAGATGATTAGTTTTCAAGGCAGATCAAAATTTATGTTCTTATTGTGGTTGTCACTTAAGGATAAGTGACAGTATTGTTTTTATGACTAAACGCAAGTAAACTCGCGTTAGGGTCCTAGGAAGGTTATAGACTAGGTCAAAGCATTACTAATAACCTAATTCCCTATAACCATGAGCTCTGATACCAACTTTTCTGTCACACCCCGACCACGTAAAACAACAAAACGTGGCGGAATCGTCGGGGAGTGTTTTAACAGAATCATTGTTTCATAACACATGGGAAAATTGAAATGCTGTTTTATTGATTTAAGAGTTACAATGTCTTAACAAACAAAGAAGTAATACAAAATTTAACTAGTCTTGCATCTTTTAATGTCACTAAGGCCTCGTCCAATCCTATGTGAGCATGCGTCAAAATTATCATCAAATATAGTACCTGAAACACATGTGAAAATACATCAGCATAAAAATGCCGGCGAGTACATAGGTTTTATTGATTTAGCATTCATGACTTATAAGTTTAGAAAAAGTTGTTTAACAAAAGTCAGTCATGATCCTTGTAAAATGTTTTGTTTTATAAATCATTTGAAAACGATGATAGATATGTATATTTAAATGAATAATGTAAGGTTAAATGAATAACCCAGTAAAATGAATTTGTATAAATCAAACTGTTTTGCAAAACAATGTCTTGTGAAAAAATATGTTATTTGTATAAAATGTATAAGTCCAAATTGAATGATTTAAATAACGCTAAGACATGTAATATAATACAAGCACTTATATATAGGAAGTACCAGCGGCGTATCCACCATGCTTGTATCACATTACACACGTCTCGTTACTCAAATCACTTACCCAAACAAACCATCAATGTAAATTGCCCATGTCTAAACCATTTGTCAAATGTCATAGTAAAAACCATGTCAAAAATGTCTATATCAAATGTAATCATGAAATGTGTAAACAAAAAGTCATGTATGGCAAGTGAAATATGTATCAACTAAACCATAGGTGAAAATGCACAAAACAAAGTATTGAAGTAAAACTCAGTTTAAATCAATGTTATGTTTTGTGGATGTGCATGCTATACTGATATAAACACTTATGCGGTATGTTAAACGCAATACATTCAAGCCTTGAGACAGCAGGATAACCTTAGAGTAAAGGTTATCAAAGTGAAAATGTTCACGGATTCAGTCATTCCTTACACCCAAACAAACCTAGGATGTCAGGAACGGGATTTGTCAAGTCCTATGGTACCATTACTTACTACCGAGCGGCGTAGCTAATGTTAATGAATGTAGTAAAAGAACCGTTTAAACAAACCAAATGTTTTACCGAATGTAAGCATGTGATGTGATGTGAATGTACTAAGTATGGACTAAATGAACATACATAGCATGAAAAAGGTAAATGTAAATCAAATGTACTAAGTATGCTAAGTAAACATACAAAGTAGAAAAGTCATGTAAATCAATGTGCTAGCATGCTCAGTAAACATACATAGCAGAAAAAGTAGTGAAAACAATGTGCTAGCATGTTAAGTAAACATACATAGCAAAAGAAATGTGATGTAAAACAATGTGCTAGCATGTTAAGTAAACATACATAGCAAAAGAAATGTGATGTAAAACAATGTGCTAGCATGTTAAGTAAACATACATAGCAAAACATAATGAAATCGTGTACTAATAGTGTACTAATGAAAATAGCAAGTATATGATATGAAAACATGAAAAGCATGAAAGTAACAAGTAGGCACATGTGTTTCACCCCTTACTGTTTGAAAAACAGTAAAAGAGGGGTCTATGTACTCACTTGAGATTGCTTAGAAGTCGTAGGATAACCACCAAGCAATGCTAGAAGATCACGGAATCAAACGGCACCTATATAGGTATCTACATTAATAAACGGACCTATCGGAGGATCTGGTAGTACGAGAGTTCGTAAACCAAATAAGTAGGGGAACTTATGTAACATGGTTTAACAAAGCCTACGTACTAAAACGAAACCTATCCTAAGTGCTTTTGACCCGTTACGACCTGTTTAGGTAGCTTATGCTACTTTAACGCGTCGTTTGCGTAAAACGCATTCGGAAAGCCTAAACTAGTCCTATGACAAGTAAGATATGCCTTAACATGCTTAATATTGTTGCTAAATCAGTTTATATGTCAAAAATTATGTTACATAGGCTTAAAATGAATTTTGGCGCAAAAAGGGTATTTTGGTAATTTACCTAAGGCATAAGAACTACTTATCATACAACTACTTAAACGTCGTGACCATAAGGTATAACCTCGGAAGGTTATTCCCTATACAACTATGGTCACCTAAAATGTTTGGTCGGATCCTAAAGATCGACCAAATGGGTCGGGTTCGTAAGCATAAGCGATTGATTAGATCGCTTACCTTTACGACCCTAAATAAGCACAAATCTAAAAGCGACGAGCTAAACATGCTAGAACATGTTTAGTAATGTTTAGAAAACAGGTTTGGTATTAAAACAAACGGTTTTAATACCCTAGAGTAGTTTGGTTGCAAAATACGCGAGAAAACGCATTTTGGCCGAAACTACGACTCGTCACTGAGCCTAGATAACGTGGTAATCAGTAGGTATAGTCACTAGGGACTATAACCATCGTGATTACGCTCACGTTATGAAGTTCAAACGAACTTCGCATTGACCATAAACTGGTCAATGCAGAAAGTCAAACACAGTTTGACTTTAACGCTAAAACGAACGAAAAACGCGAAAGAATACTTACAGAAGATCCCCGCAAGATTGATTTCCGAGTATTTCTCAGGTATGAAGTGTTTATAACTCCAACTTAGAGAAAATCTCAGAATCAAGTGGGTTTGAATGAAGTTGGGGTTGGGTATTTATAGGAAAGGCACAACCGTTAGGATCGTTTCTCGATAATCGAGCTTCAATCTTGGCCATACAAGTGGGCACATGGTTTTGCCATACAAGGGGTACCCAAGTACCAGCCCATAGAATCAAAATCAGGGGTTAAAAACCATGGGAGGATGATATAGAGGCCAGGTTCAATGTTTCTGCAAGTCTGCTGGTCTGGGACTCCTTTACGGACCGTAAGAGGTCCCATACGGTCCGTAAGGACCCTAGGTGCTGGCAGCAAGTTTGCAAAATTGGCAGAACAGGCCCCTGCACCTCCAAACTTGGTTTTTGATGCGTTTTGACACGTTTAAGCCCCGTTAACTCCATTTTAAGGCTCTAAAATGAAGTTAAAGTATAGGGAACTTGAAACATGCTCAAAAATATGTCAGATGTCGTTTCGTTTGGCCGTACGGTTGCGTTGTTCGGTTAATTACGACGGAAGTCGTAACGGACGCAAAAACGATCCAAATTGCGCGACGAATGGATTTTTGACAAGCCAATCACTAAAACATAATATTTTAATGATTACATAAATTTTTGGATGTCCGGATGTATTCAGAACGTAAGATATGCGCGAAAATGCAAACTTATGCATTTTTTGACGCTTTTAGTCCCTGAATGTCCCAAAAGTTTATTTTAGCACACCGAACACCTCAAAGCCTATTTCTAAGCTATTTCAAGGATATTTAGGGTATGTTTAACTTATGGTCAAGTTCCGGAATGTTCGTTATAGTACGAATCGGCATACTTTCGCAGTTTGTCGATTTTAGTCCCTGTAAGCGAATAAACTTGATTTCGGCACACCAAACCTTCTAAAACTTATTTCTAAGTTATGTAAAGGTTATTTAAGGTATGTTAAGCCTATGTCACTATTCCGGAGTGTTTGTTGCATTAAACTGGTTATATTTACGCATCAGTGCGCGTATAACCCTCTAGAAAGCGATCTAAAGCCCGAAATCGAACAAGAGTTGATATGTGCAAATGATACACATGTTTATACAAATCCCAAGTATGAAATACAATATTTCATTGGTTTGGTATTTGTTTGATGGCTGAAGTGACACAGGTGTCACAGTCTCCCCTACTTCAGGAAATTTCGTCCCGAAATTTATTTAGAGGAAACTCGTGAGAGCTTGAAACATGAAGTTGAAAAGATCGAACAATATTGGTTAAAATCCTGAACTTCTAGTAACTTTAAATAACATCATGCTTGTAATGTGAGAGGGTTACTTATATACAAGTATATGAAGCGTTATTGGTGCGTCCACCGTACCTCTATTATATTGTTCACATTTTGTTATGGTTGCCACTATTGGTTCTTACACATAACAAGTCTTACCGTGGTTTCCGTGCACTGAACTTCGTAATTACGTATGCATCCATAATTACGTAATTCCTTGCATAGTCACGTGGTGCATCTTATAATGTGTAGGGGAAGGAAACAATGGACGAGCCGGTGATGATTGTGCCTAGACCACCATAGGGTCTTTTAATTAAATCAATGAATGATTTAAATAGACTACCAAGGAGTCTGTTCAGCTATATCACCATATGTCATTCTTAACCAGATTCTGAATCAATCTTTTGACTAGACCACTAAAAAGGGGTCTCTTTGAATTATAGAATGGTACTATATAATCTAAGGGTCTTAACGATTACGTAGAAGCCCATTAAGGATTTAAGGTAGTACCTTATGAATATCCTACTACGAATCCCTCATATGAAGATATGAAAGGTTCTACGAGGATTTGGATAACGAATATCCAGAGTATAAAAACACAAAATATGCATAAAAGAAAATGCAAAATGCATAAACACATAGTCACATAACCACAAAATTGTTTATCTTAATTTTAAACTTGTTATGATTTTGTTAATTTGTTCTGCTAACTGAGCACATGTATTTAAAGCACACTAGGTATCCAATCAGTGGATTTTGATTGGTGCTTTAAACATTATCAAGAATCTAACTATGAAGTTAGAAAAGATCTTAAAGAGAAAATTCGATTTCGATTATAAGGAACCGAAATGTTCGAATTAAGGTACACAAAGAATCCAATTAAGGACTCTGATTTGAATGACAATAATCCACAAGGATCTAATCGTGAAGATAAAGGATCCATATGGATTTTGGGATTTGAAGATGTTTTGAAATCTTGCACTGGGTGTGCTTAAGTCAAAACATGAAGTAAAAATGCTTATGAAGTTGAGATGCTAGATATGCCAAGGCGACATATGAAGCGGAATTTGAAGGTTAAGTCAATGTATGAGGAAAAATATTTTTGAAAACTATGCATGGGGTTCTAAAAAAATGTGTGCAATGTTTTTGAAACCTTATATATAATACTTTTGAAATCATAAAGTACGTGTATTAGGTAGGTAGATTTATAAAAATGTTTAAAAATTATGCGGGATGAATTTTGAAATTATGTATAAGGTTTTTGAAAACATGAATGATGCTTTTGAAATCATGCACTTGATATAAGTAACATTTTGAAATCATGAAGGTTGTTTTTGAAAACATAGAAAATGTTTTTGAAATCATGGAGGTTGTTTTGAAAACTTATGTTATGCATGTTGAAAAAAAAAATCAGAACGTAATGGGTATGAGATTTGAAAATACCCTTAGTTATCTAACCATGGATTTAAAGGCACAGATGTGCAAAAGCACGATTACTCATAATGTCACTTTATTTCATGTACTTCGTCTCCTACAATGAAACGAGTACTTAAAATTTTTGAGGAAATCATGAGCGATCACTTGAAAGGGAGAATCACAAGAGTAGTTTGTAAAGAGCATAGCTCCTTGATGTAGATATCATAGGGAAATGCCATACACATATGTAACTACATTTGTATATCAGAATTGCAAACAATGAATTTTATTTATGAACAAAACAGATTGTTTTACAATACAAGAAAACAGAAGAAACAAAAGCATAAGACAGCAACATCTTTTGCTCGGCCATAAGCTTATCCAAGGGTTGGATTTGCATCGACAACCTTCGGGCAATTCCTTCGGAAATGGCCCATCTCGCCACAGTTGTAGCAAGAACGAGCTTGTGTAGGATTGTTGCCAGCTTGATTTGGTGCTGCTGCAGCTGAGCAAACTCTTGCTGTATGGCCAATAAGTCCACAAATTAGGCATTTGCGGCACTTTACACTGGCATGATGATGAAGGGTACATCGGTTGCACAAGGGTGCAGTTCCGTTGTAGGGCTTCTTAGCTAGTGGCGTTGCCACTTGGCTAGGTCCTGCTTGATTAGGTGTAACTGCTGCGGGTTTCCTTGAAGCCTTACGCTTCCGTGATTTTGGTGCAGGCTTGACTTCTGCTTCCTTTGGCGACTCTTGAGTGGCTGCATTTTTGAGACGAGACATGGCAATGCCTAGATCCACAGTCTTCAAAATCACTTCGCCTATTTGCTGGGCAAATTTGGCTGTTTGCTCGGACATTTGACCGTTGCTGAGGTAAAGAGACATTCTAGGAGAAAATGAAGGACATAGGAAGCAACAAATGAAATGTTATCGGATAAACAAAACAGAAAGGCAATGCATACGAATTGCGATCATTTGTTTGTTACCTAAGGCGAACAAATGAGACGGTGACAAATCAAAGCAAACGGGTCATAATAATGCATCGCTGAAGACATGCTCGCCTATAAGTGAACACTCACCCCAAGAGTTCCCAGGTAAGAGTGACTGGTCCGATACTGCGGATTTGTACGAACACTCTAGCCTTAGACAAAAAACTCAGAGTACAGGCATTCACTCTTCCAGTTTGCACGTGTTCACGTCATTTAGACCCAATCTTTGACGAGTTTGAAAACTCAAAAGGCACTAAGCCAAATATGAGTCGAACTGGAAGGGTTCAAAACCTTATAATAAATCATCCTAGAACAGATGATTAGTTTTCAAGGCAGATCAAAATTTATGTTCTTATTGTGGTTGTCACTTAAGGATAAGTGACGGTATTGTTTTTATGACTAAACGCAAGTAAACTCGCGTTAGGGTCCTCGGAAGGTTATAGACTAGGTCAAAGCATTACTAATAACCTAATTCCCTATAACCATGAGCTCTGATACCAACTTTTCTGTCACACCCCGACCACGTAAAACAACAAAACGTGGCGGAATCGTCGGGGAGTGTTGTAACAGAATCATTGTTTAATAACACATGGGAAAATTGAAATGCTGTTTTATTGATTTAAGAGTTACAATGTCTTAACAAACAAAGAAGTAATACAAAATTTAACTAGTCTTGCATCTTTTAATGTCACTAAGGCCTCGTCCAATCCTATGTGAGCATGCGTCAAAATTATCATCAAATATAGTACCTGAAACACATGTGAAAATACATCAGCATAAAAATGCCGGCGAGTACATAGGTTTAATTGATTTAGGATTCATGACTTATAAGTTTAGAAAAAGTTGTTTAACAAAAGTCAGTCATGATCCTTGTAAAATGTTTTGTATTATAAATCATTTGAAAACGATGATAGATATGTATATTTAAATGAATAATGTAAGGTTAAATGAATAACCCAGTAAAATGAATTTGTATAAATCAAACTGTTTTGTAAAACAATGTCTTGTGAAAAATATGTTATTTGTATAAAATGTATAAGTCCAAATTGAATGATTTAAATAACGCTACGACATGTAATATAATACAAGCACTTATATATAGAAAGTACCAGCGGCGTATCCACCATGCTTGTATCACATTACACACGTCTCGTTACTCAAATCACTTACCCAAACAAACCATCAATGTAAATTGCCCATGTCTACACCATTTGTCAAATGTCATAGTAAAAACCATGTCAAAAATGTCTATATCAAATGTAATCATGAAATGTGTAAACAAAAAGTCATGTATGGCAAGTGAAATATGTATCAACTAAACCATAGGTGAAAATGCACAAAACAAAGTATTGAAGTAAAACTCAGTTTAAATCAATGTTATGTTTTGTGGATGTGCATGCTATACTGATATAAACACTTATGCGGTATGTTAAACGCAATACATTCAAGCCTTGAGACAGCAGGATAACCTTAGAGTAAAGGTTATCAAAGTGAAAATGTTCACGGATTCAGTCATTCCTTACACCCAAACAAACCTAGGATGTCAGGAACGGGATTTGTCAAGTCCTATGGTACCATTACTTACTACCGAGCGGCGTAGCTAATGTTAATGAATGTAGTAAAAGAACCGTTTAAACAAACCAAATGTTTTACCGAATGTAAGCATGTGATTTGATGTGAATGTACTAAGTATGGACTAAATGAACATACATAGCATGAAAAAGGTAAATGTAAATCAAATGTACTAAGTATGCTAAGTAAACATACAAAGTAGAAAAGTCATGTAAATCAATGTGCTAGCATGCTCAGTAAACATACATAGCAGAAAAAGTAGTGAAAACAATGTGCTAGCATGTTAAGTAAACATACATAGCAAAAGAAATGTGATGTAAAACAATGTGCTAGCATGTTAAGTAAACATACATAGCAAAAGAAATGTGATGTAAAACAATGTGCTAGCATGTTAAGTAAACATACATAGCAAAACATAATGAAATCGTGTACTAATAGTGTACTAATGAAAATAGCAAGTATATGATATGAAAACATGAAAAGCATGAAAGTAACAAGTAGGCACATGTGTTTCACCCCAAAATGTTTGAAAAACAGTAAAAGAGGGGTCTATGTACTCACTTGAGATTGCTTAGAAGTCGTAGGATAACCACCAAGCAATGCTAGAAGATCACGGAATCAAACGGCACCTATATAGGAATCTACATTAATAAACGGACCTATCGGAGGATCTGGTAGTACGAGAGTTCGTAAACCAAATAAGTAGGGGAACTTATGTAACATGGTTTAACAAAGCCTACGTACTAAAACGAAACCTATCCTAAGTGCTTTTGACCCGTTACGACCTGTTTAGGTAGCTTATGCTACTTTAACGCGTCGTTTGCGTAAAACGCATTCGGAAAGCCTAACTAGTCCTATGACAAGTAAGATATGCCTTAACATGCTTAATATTGTTTCTAAATCAGTTTATATGTCAAAAATTATGTTACATAGGCTTAAAATGAATTTTGGCGCAAAAAGGGTATTTTGGTAATTTACCTAAGGCATAAGAACTACTTATCATACAACTACTTAAACGTCGTGACCATAAGGTATAACCTCGGAAGGTTATTCCCTATACAACTATGGTCACCTAAAATGTTTGGTCGGATCCTAAAGATCGACCAAATGGGTCGGGTTCGTAAGCATAAGCGATTGATTAGATCGCTTACCTTTACGACCCTAAATAAGCACAAATCTAAAAGCGACGAGCTAAACATGCTAGAACATGTTTAGTAATGTTTAGAAAACAGGTTTGGTATTAAAACAAATGGTTTTAATACCCTAGAGTAGTTTGGTTGCAAAATACGCGAGAAAACGCATTTTGGCCGAAACTACGACTCGTCACTGAGCCTAGATAACGTGGTAATCAGTAGGTATAGTCACTAGGGACTATAACCATCGTGATTACGCTCACGTTATGAAGTTCAAACGAACTTCGCATTGACCATAAACTGGTCAATGCAGAAAGTCAAACACAGTTTGACTTTAACGCTAAAACGAACGAAAAACGCGAAAGAATACTTACAGAAGGTCCCCGCAAGATTGATTTCCGAGTATTTCTCAGGTATGAAGTGTTTATAACTCCAACTTAGAGAAAATCTCAGAATCAAGTGGGTTTGAATGAAGTTGGGGTTGGGTATTTATAGGAAAGGCACAACCGTTAGGATCGTTTCTCGATAATCGAGCTTCAATCTTGGCCATACAAGTGGGCACATGGTTTTGCCATACAAGGGGTACCCAAGTACCAGCCCATAGAATCAAAATCAGGGGTTAAAAACCATGGGAGGATGATATAGAGGCCAGGTTCAATGTTTCTGCAAGTCTGCTGGTCTGGGACTCCTTTACAGACCGTAAGAGGTCCCATACGGTCCGTAAGGACCCTAGGTGCTGGCAGCAAGTTTGCAAAATTGGCAGAACAGGCCCCTGCACCTCCAAACTTGGTTTTTGATGCGTTTTGACACGTTTAAGCCCCGTTAACTCCATTTTAAGGCTCTAAAATGAAGTTAAAGTATAGGGAACTTGAAACATGCACAAAAATATGTCGGATGTCGGTTCGTTTGGCCGTACGGTTGCGTTGTTCGGTTAATTACGACGGAAGTCGTACGGACGCAAAAACGATCCAAATTGCGCGACGAATGGATTTTTGACAAGCCAATCACTAAAACATAATATTTTAATGATTACATAAATTTTTGGATGTCCGGATGTATTCAGAACGTAAGATATGCGCGAAAATGCAAACTTATGCATTTTTTGACGCTTTTAGTCCCTGAATGTCCCAAAAGTTTATTTTAGCACACCGAACACCTCAAAGCCTATTTCTAAGCTATTTCAAGGATATTTAGGGTATGTTTAACTTATGGTCAAGTTCTGGAATGTTCATTATAGTACGAATCGGCATACTTTCGCAGTTTGTCGATTTTAGTCCCTGTAAGCGAATAAACTTGATTTCGGCACACCAAACCTTCCAAAACTTATTTCTAAGTTATGTAAAGGTTATTTAAGGTATTTTAAGCCTATGTCACTATTCCGGAGTGTTTGTTGCATTAAACTGGTTATATTTACGCATCAGTGCGCGTATAATCCTCTAGAAAGCGATCTAAAGCCCGAAATCGAACAAGAGTTGATATGTGCAAATGATACACATGTTTATACAAATCCGAAGTATGAAATACAATATTTCATTGGTTTGGTATTTGTTTGATGGCTGAAGTGACACAGGTGTCACAGTCTCCCCTACTTCAGGAAATTTCGTCCCGAAATTTATTTAGAGGAAACTCGTGAGAGCTTGAAACATGAAGTTGAAAAGATCGAACAATACTGGTTAAAATCCTGAACTTCTAGTAACTTTAAATAACATCATGCTTGCAATGTGAGAGGGTTACTTATATACAAGTATATAAAGCGTTATTGGTGCGTCCACCGTACCTCTATTATATTGTTCACATTTTGTTATGGTTGCCACTATTGGTTCTTACACATAACAAGTCTTACCGTGGTTTCCGTGCACTGAACTTCGTAATTACGTATGCATCCATAATTACGTAATTCCTTGCATAGTCATGTGGTGCATCTTATAATGTGTAGGGGAAGGAAACAATGGACGAGCCGGTGATGATTGTGCCTAGACCACCATAGGGTCTTTTAGTTAAATCAATGAATGATTTAAATAGACTACCAAGGAGTCTGTTCAGCTATATCACCATATGTCATTCTTAACCAGATTCTGAATCAATCTTTTGACTAGACCACTAAAAAGGGGTCTCTTTGAATTATAGAATGGTACTATATAATCTAAGGGTCTTAACGATTACGTAGAAGCCCATTAAGGATTTAAGGTAGTACCTTATGAATATCCTACTACGAATCCCTCATATGAAGATATGAAAGGTTCTACGAGGATTTGGATAACGAATATCCAGAGTATAAAAACACAAAATATGCATAAAAGAAAATGCAAAATGCATAAACACATAGTCACATAACCACAAAATTGTTATCTTAATTTTAAACTTGTTATGATTTTGTTAATTTGTTCTGCTAACTGAGCACATGTATTTAAAGCACACCAGGTATCCAATCAGTGGATTTTGATTGGTGCTTTAAACATTATCAAGAATCTAACTATGAAGTTAGAAAAGATCTTAAAGAGAAAATTCGATTTCGATTATAAGGAACCGAAATGTTCGAATTAAGGTACACAAAGAATCCAATTAAGGACTCTGATTTGAATGACAATAATCCACAAGGATCTAATCGTGAAGATAAAGGATCCATATGGATTTTGGGATTTGAAGATGTTTTGAAATCTTGCACTGGGTGTGCTTAAGTCAAAACATGAAGTAAAAATGCTTATGAAGTTGAGATGCTAGATATGCCAAGGCGACATATGAAGCGGAATTTGAAGGTTAAGTCAATGTATGAGGAAAAATATTTTTGAAAACTATGCATGGGGTTCTAAAAAAATGTGTGCAATGTTTTTGAAACCTTATATATAATACTTTTGAAATCATAAAGTACGTGTATTAGGTAGGTAGATTTATAAAAATGTTTAAAAATTATGCGGGATGAATTTTGAAATTATGTATAAGGTTTTTGAAAACATGAATGATGCTTTTGAAATCATGCACTTGATATAAGTAACATTTTGAAATCATGAAGGTTGTTTTTGAAAACATAGAAAATGTTTTTGAAATCATGGAGGTTGTTTTGAAAACTTATGTTATGCATGTTGAAAAAAAAAAATCAGAACGTAATGGGTATGAGAATTGAAAATACCCTTAGTTATCTAACCAGGGATTTAAAGGCACAGATGTGCAAAAGCACGATTACTCATAATGTCACTTTATTTAATGTACTTTGTCTCCTACAATGAAACGAGTACTTAAAATTTTTGAGGAAATCATGAGCGATCACTTGAAAGGGAGAATCACAAGAGTAGTTTGTAAAGAGCATAGCTCCTTGATGTAGATATCATAGGGAAATGCCATACACATATGTAACTACATTTGTATATCAGAATTGCAAACAATGAATTTTATTTATGAACAAAACAGATTGTTTTACAATACAAGAAAACAGAAGAAACAAAAGCATAAGACAGCAATATCTTTTGCTCGGCCATAAGCTTATCCAAGGGTTGGATTTGCATCGACAACCTTCGGGCAATTCCTTCGGAAATGGCCCATCTCGCCACAGTTGTAGCAAGAACGAGCTTGTGTAGGATTGTTGCCAGCTTGATTTGGTGCTGCTGCAGCTGAGCAAACTCTTGCTGTATGGCCAATAAGTCCACAAATTAGGCATTTGCGGCACTTTACACTGGCATGATGATGAAGGGTACATCGGTTGCACAAGGGTGCAGTTCCGTTGTAGGGCTTCTTAGCTAGTGGCGTTGCCACTTGGCTAGGTCCTGCTTGATTAGGTGTAACTGCTGCGGGTTTCCTTGAAGCCTTACGCTTCCGTGATTTTGGTGCAGGCTTGACTTCTGCTTCCTTTGGCGACTCTTGAGTGGCTGCATTTTTGAGACGAGACATGGCAATGCCTAGATCCACAGTCTTCAAAATCACTTCGCCTATTTGCTGGGCAAATTTGGCTGTTTGCTCGGACATTTGACCGTTGCTGAGGTAAAGAGACATTCTAGGAGAAAATGAAGGACATAGGAAGCAACAAATGAAATGTTATCGGATAAACAAAACAGAAAGGCAATGCATACGAATTGCGATCATTTGTTTGTTACCTAAGGCGAACAAATGAGACGGTGACAAATCAAAGCAAACGGGTCATAATAATGCATCGCTGAAGACATGCTCGCCTATAAGTGAACACTCACCCCAAGAGTTCCCAGGTAAGAGTGAGTGGTCCGATACTGCGGATTTGTACGAACACTCTAGCCTTAGACAAAAAACTCAGAGTACAGGCATTCACTCTTCCAGTTTGCACGTGTTCACATCATTTAGACCCAATCTTTGACGAGTTTGAAAACTCAAAAGGCACTAAGCCAAATATGAGTCGAACTGGAAGGGTTCAAAACCTTATAATAAATCATCCTAGAACAGATGATTAGTTTTCAAGGCAGATCAAAATTTATGTTCTTATTGTGGTTGTCACTTAAGGATAAGTGACGGTATTGTTTTTATGACTAAATGCAAGTAAACTCGCGTTAGGGTCCAAGGAAGGTTATAGACTAGGTCAAAGCATTACTAATAACCTAATTCCCTATAACCATGAGCTCTGATACCAACTTTTCTGTCACACCCCGACCACGTAAAACAACAAAACGTGGCGGAATCGTCGGGGAGTGTTGTAACAGAATCATTGTTTCATAACACATGGGAAAATTGAAATGTTGTTTTATTGATTTAAGAGTTACAATGTCTTAACAAACAAAGAAGTAATACAAAATTTAACTAGTCTTGCATCTTTTAATGTCACTAAGGCCTCGTCCAATCCTATGTGAGCATGCGTCAAAATTATCATCAAATATAGTACCTGAAACACATGTGAAAATACATCAGCATAAAAATGCCGGCGAGTACATAGGTTTAATTGATTTAGGATTCATGACTTATAAGTTTAGAAAAAGTTGTTTAACAAAAGTCAGTCATGATCCTTGTAAAATGTTTTGTATTATAAATCATTTGAAAACGATGATAGATATGTATATTTAAATGAATAATGTAAGGTTAAATGAATAACCCAGTAAAATGAATTTGTATAAATCAAACTGTTTTGTAAAACAATGTCTTGTGAAAAATATGTTATTTGTATAAAATGTATAAGTCCAAATTGAATGATTTAAATAACGCTACGACATGTAATATAATACAAGCACTTATATATAGAAAGTACCAGCGGCGTATCCACCATGCTTGTATCACATTACACACGTCTCGTTACTCAAATCACTTACCCAAACAAACCATCAATGTAAATTGCCCATGTCTACACCATTTGTCAAATGTCATAGTAAAAACCATGTCAAAAATGTCTATATCAAATGTAATCATGAAATGTGTAAACAAAAAGTCATGTATGGCAAGTGAAATATGTATCAACTAAACCATAGGTGAAAATGCACAAAACAAAGTATTGAAGTAAAACTCAGTTTAAATCAATGTTATGTTTTGTGGATGTGCATGCTATACTGATATAAACACTTATGCGGTATGTTAAACGCAATACATTCAAGCCTTGAGACAGCAGGATAACCTTAGAGTAAAGGTTATCAAAGTGAAAATGTTCACGGATTCAGTCATTCCTTACACCCAAACAAACCTAGGATGTCAGGAACGGGATTTGTCAAGTCCTATGGTACCATTACTTACTACCGAGCGGCGTAGCTAATGTTAATGAATGTAGTAAAAGAACCGTTTAAACAAACCAAATGTTTTACCGAATGTAAGCATGTGATTTGATGTGAATGTACTAAGTATGGACTAAATGAACATACATAGCATGAAAAAGGTAAATGTAAATCAAATGTACTAAGTATGCTAAGTAAACATACAAAGTAGAAAAGTCATGTAAATCAATGTGCTAGCATGCTCAGTAAACATACATAGCAGAAAAAGTAGTGAAAACAATGTGCTAGCATGTTAAGTAAACATACATAGCAAAAGAAATGTGATGTAAAACAATGTGCTAGCATGTTAAGTAAACATACATAGCAAAAGAAATGTGATGTAAAACAATGTGCTAGCATGTTAAGTAAACATACATAGCAAAACATAATGAAATCGTGTACTAATAGTGTACTAATGAAAATAGCAAGTATATGATATGAAAACATGAAAAGCATGAAAGTAACAAGTAGGCACATGTGTTTCACCCCAAAATGTTTGAAAAACAGTAAAAGAGGGGTCTATGTACTCACTTGAGATTGCTTAGAAGTCGTAGGATAACCACCAAGCAATGCTAGAAGATCACGGAATCAAACGGCACCTATATAGGTATCTACATTAATAAACGGACCTATCGGAGGATCTGGTAGTACGAGAGTTCGTAAACCAAATAAGTAGGGGAACTTATGTAACATGGTTTAACAAAGCCTACGTACTAAAACGAAACCTATCCTAAGTGCTTTTGACCCGTTACGACCTGTTTAGGTAGCTTATGCTACTTTAACGCGTCGTTTGCGTAAAACGCATTCGGAAAGCCTAACTAGTCCTATGACAAGTAAGATATGCCTTAACATGCTTAATATTGTTGCTAAATCAGTTATATGTCAAAAATTATGTTACATAGGATTAAAATGAATTTTGGCGCAAAAAGGGTATTTTGGTAATTTACCTAAGGCATAAGAACTACTTATCATACAACTACTTAAACGTCGTGACCATAAGGTATAACCTCGGAAGGTTATTCCCTATACAACTATGGTCACCTAAAATGTTTGGTCGGATCCTAAAGATCGACCAAATGGGTCGGGTTCGTAAGCATAAGCGATTGATTAGATCGCTTACCTTTACGACCCTAAATAAGCACAAATCTAAAAGCGACGAGCTAAACATGCTAGAACATGTTTAGTAATGTTTAGAAAACAGGTTTGGTATTAAAACAAACGGTTTTAATACCCTAGAGTAGTTTGGTTGCAAAATACGCGAGAAAACGCATTTTGGCCGAAACTACGACTCGTCACTGAGCCTAGATAACGTGGTAATCAGTAGGTATAGTCACTAGGGACTATAACCATCGTGATTACGCTCACGTTATGAAGTTCAAACGAACTTCGCATTGACCATAAACTGGTCAATGCAGAAAGTCAAACACAGTTTGACTTTAACGCTAAAACGAACGAAAAACGCGAAAGAATACTTACAGAAGGTCCCCGCAAGATTGATTTCCGAGTATTTCTCAGGTATGAAGTGTTTATAACTCCAACTTAGAGAAAATCTCAGAATCAAGTGGGTTTGAATGAAGTTGGGGTTGGGTATTTATAGGAAAGGCACAACCGTTAGGATCGTTTCTCGATAATCGAGCTTCAATCTTGGCCATACAAGTGGGCACATGGTTTTGCCATACAAGGGGTACCCAAGTACCAGCCCATAGAATCAAAATCAGGGGTTAAAAACCATGGGAGGATGATATAGAGACCAGGTTCAATGTTTCTGCAAGTCTGCTGGTCTGGGACTCCTTTACAGACCGTAAGAGGTCCCATACGGTCCGTAAGGACCCTAGGTGCTGGCAGCAAGTTTGCAAAATTGGCAGAACAGGCCCCTGCACCTCCAAACTTGGTTTTTGATGCGTTTTGACACGTTTAAGCCCCGTTAACTCCATTTTAAGGCTCTAAAATGAAGTTAAAGTATAGGGAACTTGAAACATGCTCAAAAATATGTCAGATGTCGTTTCGTTTGGCCGTACGGTTGCGTTGTTCGGTTAATTACGACGGAAGTCGTAACGGACGCAAAAACGATCCAAATTGCGCGACGAATGGATTTTTGACAAGCCAATCACTAAAACATAATATTTTAATGATTACATAAATTTTTGGATGTCCGGATGTATTCAGAACGTAAGATATGCGCGAAAATGCAAACTTATGCATTTTTGACGCTTTTAGTCCCTGAATGTCCCAAAAGTTTATTTTAGCACACCGAACACCTCAAAGCCTATTTCTAAGCTATTTCAAGGATATTTAGGGTATGTTTAACTTATGGTCAAGTTCCGGAATGTTCGTTATAGTACGAATCGGCATACTTTCGCAGTTTGTCGATTTTAGTCCCTGTAAGCGAATAAACTTGATTTCGGCACACCAAACCTTCTAAAACTTATTTCTAAGTTATGTAAAGGTTATTTAAGGTATGTTAAGCCTATGTCACTATTCCGGAGTGTTTGTTGCATTAAACTGGTTATATTTACGCATCAGTGCGCGTATAACCCTCTAGAAAGCGATCTAAAGCCCGAAATCGAACAAGAGTTGATATGTGCAAATGATACACATGTTTATACAAATCCCAAGTATGAAATACAATATTTCATTGGTTTGGTATTTGTTTGATGGCTGAAGTGACACAGGTGTCACAGGC
The DNA here is from genome assembly GCF_002127325.2 of Helianthus annuus. NCBI lineage: Eukaryota > Viridiplantae > Streptophyta > Magnoliopsida > Asterales > Asteraceae > Helianthus > Helianthus annuus. The sequence goes on along the minus strand of NC_035449.2, from coordinate 135,509,619 downwards.
TTCCCCTTCAAATGCTTTCTGGATGCTTACAAAGGTTATCATCAAATCCAAATGAAGAAAGATGATGAAGAAAAGACAGCATTTCATACCGACAAGGGTATTTTCTGTTACCAAAAAATGTCTTTTGGTTTAAAGAATGCAGGGGAAACCTATCAACGTTTGGTAGACAAGGCATTTGCTGGGAAAATAGGCAAAAACATGGAAGCTTACGTTGATAACTTAGTAATCATGAGCAAAATCGAAGGTCAAATGCTCGATGATATACAAGAAACGTTCTGGAATCTCAGAAAGATCAACTTGAAGCTTAATCAGTGAAGTGCTCATTTGGTTTTTAGAAAGGCAAGTTCTTGGGGCATATCATGGGGAAGCAAAGCATAAAGGCTAATCCCAAGAAGGTTAAAGCCATCCTTGATACGAGGTCCCCACAAAGCAAGAAGGAAGTTGAAAGCTTGAACGAAAAGCTTGCAGCCTTGAAGCATTTTACATCCAAGCTGGCTAAGAAGTCCCTTCCTTTCTTCAAAACGCTTCAAGGGTGTTAGTGCATTTATGTCTATAGCCTTCGTCAATCCGAGCCGTAGCGAGAAACTGAAGATAGCAAGTTTATATTGTAATAACTAGGCAAAAGGCAAGGTGGCATTTTTGTAATTAATGAGAAGTCTCATTAATTCCCCTTGACCTATAAATAGGGAGGTTATGTTTAGATTAGAGACTTTTGCCTCATTTGTGTTTTAGAGAACTCTAGATCTAGAGAGAGATTCTAGACAGAGAAAGTGATTCAAGGTGCTGTACTTTATCAAATCTTATATAGAATCACATTTATATTACATCGTTTGTGTTAGGTCGCGTTCGTGTACGGATTCCGCACGTCATACGTTCGTTTCGCAATCGTTTCGGAGTCAAAACCGGTCCTACAAGTGGTATCAGAGTAGGAGCTCGATTGCACTGATCCCACACACATTTCCGCTCGTGATTTCATCGTTTTCAGATCCGGATTTCATCTATTTCTTCATCTTTTCATATTTTTCACGTTTTTAACTGATTTTCGTCAAGTTGAACGGGTTTTTACGGTCCAAATCGGCTGATTTTTTGATATGTTGTGCGTAAACACCTGATCTACAAACCTACCAAGTTTCAGATCCAAATTCGTAGCCGTTTAGGAGAAATCTAAGTTTTTAGGTCCGATTTCGCGTTAACAGCCTGATTCCGCTCGAAATTGTTTGTGTTATTTCAAGCGAAATTAGATTTCGCTCCAAAATACAACTTGATTCCGCTCGAAAAGGCAGATTTCGCTTGAAAACACTTTAATTCCGCTCGAACCGTTGAAGCGGAATCAGATTTCGCTCGAGTTTTCTGATTTCGCTCTAGATTTATCGGTGATTCCGCTCCAGGAGGTGATTCCGCTTGAATTACCATTGTTGATTTCACTCCAAATATCAAAGTCTGATTTCGCTCAAAATTAAGTTCAGATTCCGCTCGAATATTATCTCGCCTGATTTCTCTTGAACGTGAACTTAACAGTTGTATGGCCCAATTAATCTCTATATCGTGTCTTTAATCATATTGAATTGTCAGAAAACATGTGATTTTAAAATTGAGTTCCAATTAACATTTGTCGGTCATTAATTGTCATCGAGAAGTAATCGGCCCTATACACTTTAATGGTCCAATAACATCATACTAGTGTCAGCCCACTAAAATCAGCGGCCCAATAAAATTGTGTCACGTATTAATATTGTCGGCCACTACTTAAAATAACATGTGAATTTGTCAATTCATTGAATTACTGTAACACCCCGAAAATGATAAATAATAAGTAAAGAAATTTAACTTGGTTAATGAAATGTGACTAAATGATAATTAGTTTAAGTGAGAAAGCTTAAGTTAAATACTCTCTCAAAGTGGGAGGGTTTGTTGTGTAACTAATAAACATAAGGGGGCTTTTAATTATTAGTCAAAAAGAAAACACCCACACCTGGTGTTTTGGTCGATCGAACAAGGAGCAGAGAAAGAAGGGTGAAAACCCTAACTACAAGAAATCAAGAATTGAATCAAAATTCATGGGAATTTCCAATGCATGGGCTCTCAATTTCGAATAGCTAACCCTAATATCTGAAGTGGTAAGTTAGATTTTCTGAAATCATGAATTGTTAATTAAGGGGTTAAACCCAATCTTGAATTCTTGTGTTGAATGCAAGAAATCTAAGTTAGGATTACCTCCTAGGGCAGAAATCATGTTGATTTTAGGTTGCATGAAAGGATTATAGCAAAAACCCACTTGTTAAGAAGTTAGTAAGGGTTTGATGATTATGAGAAATCATAAAACTAGGAAGTTAGTGTATAAGCTTGTTGTGATACTTGAATAATGAATGAAATTGATGTAGAATGAAATAGTTATGTGAATTTGAATGAATGAATTTGTTGTGTGATGATAAACTAGTAAGAATATGCTTTATAGACTTGTACCATGTACCTTAACTATGATGCCTACCAAGTGTTCGATAAAATGCCTGAAAGATGAATGTATATGTATTACGGAAAAATGGTAGAACGAATTGATAGACTAAATGAAAGAATGAATGTTGTAATGTAGGCGTAAAGGAAGAAGGTACAAGCACCAAGAAAACGGAAGGCGCGCAAGATCGAGGTATGTTCCGTTGCATACAAAACCTTACTTAAATTTTATTAATAATTATGAAGAACAACCCTTGTTATAATGATTACGGTGATTAGTAAGTAGATAGCGAATCCCTTGCGGATTTGGTTATGCTAACGAAGGTTATGATAAGCTATGCAAGTCGACCGGTTCGAGTTGAACAAGTCGATTAAGAATAAGGTACCATCCGTTTAGAACGGGTGGTCGTGAATGCAATAATGAATGTATGAAGTTCAATCCGTTAAACGGATAGAACGAAAGATTTATGTTGAAAGCAATTAACCCGATGTTACCGGGTCGTAAGTGTATGCTTAAATCTCGTTATGAGAGTATATGCCATACCCATTTAATTGGGTAATCGAATGCGTAAGAGTAATGAAAGTACCTAAATGAACGGAACTAAAATGATGGTATTGTAAGTGTAACATGTATAATGACTAACTTTTGAAGCTTGTTGTTGAATGTAGGTAATTCCTCAATTTAGGCGACTTGGAGAATCGGAGCGATCACATGTTCATGATATGTCATACCAAACGCTTCCGCTAGTTGCACAAATGTTTTGGGTCAAAATTTCTATTTTGTACAACTTGTTAGTAGACATATATTTTAACGCTTGATGCCTAGGTTTTTAGTAGTGCCTTGTCGAACAATTTGTAGAATGGTATTTGTCTTTCTTATGTTTAAAACAGGGGTATATCCGTTTTACGGACGGGTCATGCCCAAATTTTGTTAAAATCATGTGTTAGTGTTACTAGCGTTTTTACCTTTTAAGTTGTGAAAGATTTGTACATTTTAAAAGTTTATGTTTCTAGCGTCTTTTAGATGTCAATTCTTCTAGATGCAAATACGGACGTTTCAAGTTGGTATCAGAGCCAAGGTTTGAGGGATTAGAGCATTCGAGGTGATGCTTGAACTCAAACCGACGGCTCGTTCAAAAGCGTGCTCGCTCCAAGATCGCCAATGAGGTAACAATTTAAGTTTTTAGTGAACGCAAGTATGTGTAATGTGCTTGTAAAGTTAAGTTAAGTTAAGTATGCGAAGGGGTAAATATGGAGGGCAAAATGATGAGTTCTAGGGACCGTACGGCTGGAAACGGACCCGAAAAAGAATTAAAACACCTAAATTAAAATCAGCAGCGAATTAGCAAATGACAGGTCGTCGCCGACGGCCGGACACCCGTCACCGACGCCCCCTCCTTTTTCTTTTTTTGGGCCGACGCCTTAGTCGGCTGTCTACGGGCAAAAGTGGCCGACGCCACATTCTAGAACCCATCGCCGACGGGAGGCAGGGCCGTCGCCGACGGCTAGCGGAAGTCCAGTCCGCTGGAACTTTCATTTCATGTTATTTTTCGTATTTTGAATCCCCAAAGTTGGACAAATGAAATGGGAGCTAAACATTAGGTTATATCAGATCTGGCGCCGCACACAGTTGTGTCGTTAAGCGACACAGTTGTGTGGACCGTTGATGCTTGTTGCTGAGATCAAGGTGTGTGGCAAGGCTGACACAGTTGTGTGACATTATACTCAGTTAACCAACACAGCTGTGTCTGGGCAAAATTTCCACAAACTTCGTATTTTCTTGAGTTTTCCGCAACGAATCACCAACAAGCTTTCCAAAACTATAATATTCAAATAAAACACAATTAAAAATCGATTCAATCGAATTTGTAACCAGAAATATATAAAATGGGGGATGATATGTATTAATAACATGTATATATACCGACATATCAATAATGAAATGTAAAAATTGATTGTAGTATGATAAAATGAGTTAACTATGATGAAGAAGAGTATGAAAATGAAAATGAGATTAGTGGTAAAATAACATGAAGAATGTGAGCTAGATGGAATCCGTATGAGGATTCGAATAAATGTATGCTTGATTAGAATTATGCTTTAGAGGCTTGTACATTGCTCTTGAATGGTGTGATACTTATGTGTATTTCATGATTTGCTTAGTCTTGAGTATGAAGCGAATATGTGCTAAATGTGAATCATACGAGCTTATTAGCAAAGGATATGTTGGAAATTATGTTATATAGTTAACTTGAATGATATTCGCTATTTGTAGAATCATGAAGCATTAGCATGTGAAAGTACTTGAAAGTGAATGTATATGGGTATTGTTAGAGGATTACGTAAATCGTATATATCATACAACACGAGTATGAAATGTGTAGAATATTAATATTATGGCCTATCGTATTTAGAGGATTACATGTCCAAAAGTTTAAAGTGTGTAAGCAAGACAGTTGACTTTATAAAGTCAACAGTATAGGGATATCATGGAATGGCTATTAGACACAAATGTTAAAGTAAAGAGTTAATGTGTTATGTATTAGGTGATTTACATGTTATGCTTGATGATAGTTTAGTTGTATGGGTTGGAAATCTTGTCAATTGATTCAAGCAGGGATGGGAACGGGGTTAGAGGAAACAATGAGGCAAGCATGAACATGAACACTAAAGGTAAGTGATTTCACAATCACTACAAATATATCTACAGGAAGATGTATATGTGCTTGAATATTCGAAATCAAAGTGAAACGTATAAATAAATAAGAAGTGTTATGGTACGTTTGTTGAAATGATTGGCATAATGTTAAACCGGTAAGACCTCATTATAAGGGTAAATCGGTCATAAATTTTAGTTGAGAAGTTTTAAGGCGGAAATGAGAACTTGGTAATGTTGATGAAAGGTATGGAAAGAATATTAGTTGAGATGTTAGCTAAAGACATTTTGTAAATATGTTCGAATTGAAAGTAAGTACAACGCGTACTACAATACTTATATACAATAAGTACTAAGCGGCGATTGACTTTAAAAGGTCAAATTGTAGAAGTCAGTAAATAATAATTATTTACATATTTTGGATGTATTACGTAAGAAATGCAACATGTAATGTAGGATACTCATTAGTAAGAGACATGTTAGAGAACGTAGGTGAATTAATGCCAAATATAGTGAAAGAACAAATGGGAATGGTATATTAAGGGATGGTCATGTATTGACCGAAGCTCGAGAAAAACACGAGAATCATCTCACTTATGCCCGGTCAAGCAAGTAAAGAGGGGTCTAACGATTCTTAAAGGATCGGCTCAATATAAGAAAGAAAGAAAAGAATGAAAAGTCTAAGCTTACGGTTGAATGTAAAACAAACTTAAGATAGAAGGGTGGGAACACCACTAGAAATAGGAGGTAGAATGTCGCGTTGAGACGCGCTACATGAATAAGGACACAGAATTAAGTGCTAGGAGCCAACACATGATGTTGAATGTAGAAGATTAATACAAAAACTTATCATAAGAAATGACATGGTAAATGATACGGCAGAAGAACGAAAGGTACGGATGAAAATGTTTAAATTGAGAAATGGATTCAACCATGTAAGGACTGAAAGGTTGGATCCGTAAGCAAGCACGGATCAAACTACTAAGAATGAAAGGTAATAAATTAAAAGTTCGAATCCGCAAGTGAAGACGGATTAAACGAATAAGAATAAAAACTAGAAAACCAAACTCAAATAAGTCATACGGGTCAAATGGCGACCGCCATTTGAACCCGGTATTTAATGTTCGATTTGTCAAGTTTATTACTTATAGGTGAGCATAATGTATGGGCATGCATTGTCACAGTTTGGAAAGTATTAACCGTCGCAAAGCATGAATGACGAGTCAAGGGTTTTGACACACGCCAGGTAGGTATAAAAAGATTATATTTTTAATAGGAGCATAGGGCTCGACTAGAGAATGGTGTGTCAGAATAGGATAACTGATACCCATATGTAAGAATGTATTTACAATTAGACTTCCGAAAGGCCAAACGAAATAAATGAAGTCCTTGCAATTATGTAAGTATAAGGTACGAACGTGTACCTCGATGCGACCACAATAGGTAAGGGGGTGTTAGTCTGACCCTGAAAGGTCAAACTGCGAAAGTTGGCGATATAACCAATAAAAAGAAATGGAATGTATGATATGTTTAGCATGTACGTAAGAAAATTTTGAAAGAGGCAATAGGCGAACAAACACCCTGTAGGACACAATTATGAAAGGTTATGTGCTAACTATTTATTTATAAATAAATATGATGGAATTCTTAGTGAGAAATAATAAGATTATGTGAATTTGTCAATTCATTGAATTACTGTAACGCCCCAAAAATGATAAATAATAAGTAAAGAAATTTAACTTGGTTAATGAAATGTGACTAAATGATAATTAGTTTAAGTGAGAAAGCTTAAGTTAAATACTCTCTCAAAGTGGGAGGGTTTGTTGTGTAACTAATAAACATAAGGGGGCTTTTAATTATTAGTCAAAAAGAAAACACCCACACCTGGTGTTTTGGTCGATCGAACAAGGAGCAGAGAAAGAAGGGTGAAAACCCTAACTACAAGAAATCAAGAATTGAATCAAAATTCGTGGGAATTTCCAATGCATGGGCTCTCAATTTCGAATAGCTAACCCTAATATCTGAAGTGGTAAGTTAGATTTTCTGAAATATGAATTGTTAATTAAGGGGTTAAACCCAATCTTGAATTCTTGTGTTGAATGCAAGAAATCTAAGTTAGGATTACCTCCTAGGGCAGAAATCATGTTGATTTTAGGTTGCATGAAAGGATTATAGCAAAAACCCACTTGTTAAGAAGTTAGTAAGGGTTTGATGATTATGAGAAATCATAAAACTAGGAAGTTAGTGTATAAGCTTGTTGTGATACTTGAATCATGAAAGAAATTGATGTAGAATGAAATAGCTATGTGAATTTGAATGAATGAAATTGTTGTGTGATGATAAACTAGTAAGAATATGCTTTATAGACTTGTACCATATACCTTAACTATGATGCCTACCAAGTGTTCGATAAAATGACTGAAAGATGAATGTATATGTATTACGGAAAAATGGTAGAATGAATTGATAGACTAAATGAAAGAATGAATGTTGTAATGTAGGCGTAAAGGAAGAAGGTACAAGCACCAAGAAAACGGAAGGCGCGCAAGATCGAGGTATGTTCCGTTGCATACAAAACCTTACTTAAATTTTGTTAATAATTATGAAGAACAACCCTTGTTATAATGATTACGGTGATTAGTAAGTAGATAGCGAATCCCTTGCGGATTTGGTTATGATAAGCTATGCAAGTCGACCGGTTCGAGTTGAAAAGTCGAGTAAGAATAAGGTACCATCCGTTTAGAACGGGTGGTCGTGAATGCAATAATGAATGTATGAAGTTCAATCCGTTAAACGGATAGAACGAAAGATTTATGTTGAAAGCAATTAACCCGATGTTACCGGGTCGTAAGTGTATGCTTAAATCTCGTTATGAGAGTATATGCCATACCCATTTAATTGGGTAATCGAATGCGTAAGAGTAATGAAAGTACCTAAACGAACGGAACTAAAATGATGGTATTGTAAGTGTAACATGTATAATGACTAACTTTTGAAGCTTATTGTTGAATGTAGGTAATTCCTCAATTTAGGCGACTTGGAGAATTGGAGCGAGCACATATTCATGATATGTCATACCAAACGCTTCCGCTAGTTGCACAAATGTTTTGGGTCAAAATTTCTATTTTGTACAACTTGTTAGTAGACATATATTTTAACACTTGATGCCTAGGTTTTTAGTAGTGCCTTGTCGAACAATTTGTAGAATGGTATTTGTCTTTCTTATGTTTAAAACAGGGGTATATCCGTTTTACGGACGGGTCATGCCAAAATTTTGTTAAAATCATGTGTTAATGTTACTAGCGTTTTTACCTTTTAAGTTGTGAAAGATTTGTACATTTTAAAAGTTTATGTTTCTAGCGTCTTTTGGAGGTCAATTCTTCTAGACGCAAATACGGACGTTTCAATTACTTAATTGATCAATAACAGAATTCCTTTGAATATTTGAATAGTCAATTCACGATTAATCATTCTCAACAGAAGGAAAGTTGTATGTGTTTTGTCAGACCATTTAAAAGCATTTGTATCTCGCCATCCGATGTAGAAAAATTAAAAACAAAAATTGTCGATTCAATATTAATTGTTCAAACAGATACCATGCATGTCATCGGCTCAATCAATTTGATTTGTTTTATGTAACCCATGTGGTGATAAATTGAAAGATCATATTAATAAAAGTTTCGGTCCAATAGAAGTTTAATTGGTAATTGTGTTTGTCGGCTATTGACTAAAAAAGATATTGCATGTGATATTGTGAAATGTGGGTAAGCATTTATTAATTGTCAGATTCCATTCACTTTTTGCCATCATTGATTAGTGTGTGCATGAGATATGACAGTTGGATGGATTGAAAGTCAAGGTTCATTGCATCAAGGTCATACGGTTCAAAGCACTTCAGTCAAATCACTTGAAACAGTTCAGGTCGTGTCTTTGTGAACCAGGTCAATTGAGAGTGAATTCAGACTGCACGTAGTGGGTCAGGTTGTTTGAATTGATCCGGGTCATAGCAATCCACACAGTTTGTCAACCTTCAGTCCGCACAGAAAATTCACCAATTCGAGTATTATTTTGATTCAGTTGTTTGATAGTGTTTAAACTGATTTTGTGTTTGTTTGTTTGCTTGATTCAAGGTAATTCAAGGTTTGCATCATGGCTGAAGAATTCTACAACACGTTTTTCAACGCGTTCACATCCGATTCTTCCGAAACAACAACATATTACACCAAAGACCATCACGAAAGCCATCAATGAGAACATCAAGCATGATAACTTCTACGGAACACACTCAAAGCCACCAACTCTAGAGAGCATTGAGGATTATACCTGGTGGAAAGAACGTTTTCTCAACTGGGCGAAAGCGTATGCTCATGAAAGCTGGTTTTGTTTAGAGTTTGGATAAGAACGGCCAAAAGATGATAAAGGCGAAGAACTACCGTTCAAGAGATTTACCAGAGAAGATAAATCTGAGTTTGCTGCCGAACAGAGAATGATTGCTTTGATCAAGTCAGCAATCAGAAATGATATTTTTTGCGTTGCTGAATCATGATGGGTCATCTAAATCAGTTTGGGAAGCTTTACGTGGTAAAGCTGAGGGGGGTAAACAGATAAAAAAGAACAAAATTGCTTTACTTAAAAAAGAATTTGATCTGTTTGATAGTCTAAAAGGAGAGACAGTGAGACAAATGATTGAGAGATTCTATCATCTTAAAATTAAACTTGAACGTTTTAAAATTGTAAAATCAAGAGAGGAAATTATCGACAAAGTGATTTAAGTGTTACCACGAGCTGATCAGTGGCAAACGTTTGTTTTTATTTTAAAAAATGATGCTTTGTATGATGAAATTTCTCTTGATGCATTGTTTGAAAAGATTGAGAGTCATGACCTGGAGCTGCAGAAACAGAACAAGATGACTGGTTCCTCACAACAACAGAATGTTGGCTTGTACTACAAAGGCAGTGTAACTTCAGAGAAAGGCGTTGGTTCACCAAAAACAGCATTCAGTGGTGAGAAGATGAAAGAACCACAAACAACGTCAACAAGTCATCATTCTGGATACCACTCATCCTCAAAGTCAAATTCTGATGAAGCTGAAGAGATTCTGTGCAACATTGCTCTCAAACTGAAGAATTCTCCGTCGATGAGCATCAATGCAGCTAGGCAACAAATGAGTTTCCTTGCATCTGTTCTGGAATCGTATGAAGGTCTTGTATCTGGAAAAATTGGAAACTCTGAATTGACCAAAGAAGACTACGACCAGATTGATCCGGAAGAGATGGAACTCATTAACATCCGTTAGTGTTTAGCAAGTTGCATCCGAAGAGCGTAGAGGTATATGGAAATTACTGGGAAACAATCTCTTGGAGGTGCATCAACAAAGCATGGATTTGACAAATCCAAAGTGGCATGCTTCAAATGTAAGCAGAAAGGTCACTTCAAGAGAGAATGCACTAATTCTGCAGTTGGTGGAAATGAACATCCGTTCAATGATAATTACTACCGAAAGGCGATCTACCACCGAAGCAGAGAAGATCCGAAACTGATTGAAGATAAACCCAAGTCAAGGGCTTGTGCAGTCTTCCATGAGGATGAAGGATTTGATTGGAGCCAGATTTGTCCAGAAGAAGATCGGCTTGATTATCGATTCAAGATTAGAACAAAGGAAGATGCAGAAACTATTTCAAAGAAACATGATCATTATGCTTATGTTGCTGAGATTCAAGATGAAAACAAAGACAAAGACACTGCTAAAATTCATAAAGAAAACAATGAAGGAAAAGAAAAGGTTGAGAATGTGGAGAAAACTCGAGAAGAGATTTTGAGTGAGAAGACTTATAGAGAGAGAAAGTGGTTCAAGGTGCTTGTTCTTGTTATATTCTTAATAGAATCACATTTATATTACATCGTGTGTGTTAGGTCGCGTTCATGTACGGATTCCGCACGTCATACGTTCGTTTCGCAATCGTTTCGGAGTCAAAACCGGTCCTACAAAGGGTGTACAAACAAGAAGGACTTCTTGTGGACTAAAGAAGCTGAAGAAGCCTTTAACCAAATGAAGCAGCACTTAGCTTCATTACCAGACATTGCTGCTCCGGAAACAAGGGAACTAATCTCTGGCTATCTTTCAGTTGCTGAGGAAGCTATCAGTGCGGTCCTGACCATCGAACGAAACAAGGCTCAGGTACCCATTTACTTCTTCAGTAAAACATTAAAATTGGCAGAGACCAAGTATCCCCCGTTGGAAAAACTTGCTCTAGCCTTGGTGAAACAAGCCAGAAGGCTTCGAAGGTACTTTCAAGCACACCCAATACAAGTGGTCACCGACCAACCCATTAAAAGTGTGCTTGAAAAGCCTGAAACTTCCGAAAGATTAGCCAAATGGGCAGTGGAACTGGGTGAACACAACATCACCTATGTTCCAAGGAAACTTTGAAAGCCCAAATCTTGGCCGATTTCATTTTGGAAATTCCAAAAGAAACAACAACGGAAGTTATCACTGCCTCCACTGAACCTTCTGACCCGATCCTGATACCTAGAAGTTTTTTACCGATGGAGCTTCCAGCCTTGAAGGGTCAGGGGCTGAGCTAGTCCTGATCAATCCCGAAGAATTGGAATTTACATATGCTCTCCGGCTTGAGTTTCAGACAACCAACAATGAAGCCGAGTATGAAGTAGTGATTGAAGGACTCAAGTTAGCCAAAAAGATGGATGTTCAAAAGCTTCAAGTCTTCACAGACTCTTTACTTGTTTCAAGTCAAGTGGATGATAGCTACATAGCTAAGGAACCTAACATGAAGAAGTATCGAGAAAAGGTAAAGGAACTCATGGGCACGTTTCAATCATGCATCATTAAACAAGTCCCAAGGTCACAAAACAAGAAAGCCGATGCACTAAGAAAGCTTGCATCTCTTACATTTTCCCATGTCACCAAGAAAGTGTTGGTTGAAGTGTTAAAAACATCGTCCATTCAAGAACTTGAAGTACAAGATGTGACTACAGAAGAAGGGCCAAAGTAGATGAACACTTTAGTCAAGTTCCTAACAAGTGGTGAGTTGCCAAGTGATCAGACGGAAGCTGAAAGGGTTCAGATCAAATCAAGACAGTGTGTGTTACAAGGAGATATCCTCTACAAAAAGGGATACCTTGCACCACTGCTTCGATGCGTTGGCCCAGAGCAAAGCCAATATCTGATCAAGGAAGTTCACGAAGGAATATGTGGGGCTCACTATGGCCCAAGGTCAGTGGTTTCCAAGCTAATGAACCTTGGATATTTTTGACCCTCTATGCACTGGGGCACATCCGAATAGCTGCGAAAGTGTGAAGCTTGCTAGATACATGCTCCAGTACCCAAAAGCCCAAAACATAACCTGGTTCCTATCTCCTCAGCATGGCCATTTCACAAGTATGGGATGGACATTGTTGGTCCATTCCCACCGGCCAAAGGGGGAGTCAAGTTCTGTTGATGCATGGGATGTCTGTTGACTACGTCTACATGAAGTCGTAGGTGAAGATAGGTCAACAGAGGGTCTTGAATGTTAAAATAGGTATTGTATGATGTAGGTTCGCTTATGTGTACAATATGTTAATAGGTCCGCTCATAGGGTCTGATTTAGGTTCGCTTATTCGTCATTGTAACAGGTCTGCTCATATGGCTGTCCATATGAGCGAACCAACCTAGTCTATATATAGGGGTTCATTTGAGCGGATCTAGGGCAGTCGTGATTGTGCTTGTGGAACGAAACTCTGTCAAAATTTATTCAGAAAGCAATAAAAAGTATAGGAATTGAAAGGACAAGCTGTATTACTTCATATATACTGATTCCGCCTTTATACATGAAGATGAACTGTCTCGGCTGACTTTTTAGGTCGCAAAACGGTCCAACAAAGTGGTATCAGAGCTCAGGACGAGGAGTTCATACTACTATAGCTTGAATCTGCAGAAATCTTTCTTTTCTACTCACTTTCTCTCATACTTTTTCGATTTACAGTGGTTCCTACGGTTAAAATTGTCTGAAAATTGAGTATAACGTGTAAAACATACTAATAACAAACCCTAGAAAGTTTTAGGTTGAAATTCGGACTAAAAATGGTTAAAACAGGGTAAAAACAGTGATCCGCTTTTTCGAACAAGAGGTTCGCTTTTCTGGACAAAAATTGATAGGTTCGCTCAAAATTCACAACAGGTTCGCTTGAAATAACTAAAGTGGTTCGCTTTTTCAGACATTCTTACTGTTATATTCGCTCGAACGGACACATACAGGTCCGCTCGAACATACATTACTGGTCCGCTTATTTGTTCAAGTACAGGTTCGCTCTTACGGTCCGCTTATTCGGACAAATTCTGGTTCGCTCTTAAGAGTATTACCTGGTCCGCTCGAACTAACATTGTTCTGGTTCGCTCGAACGGTTCGCTTATTTGGTTCGCTTATTTGAACCATACAGATCCGCTTATCTGTCACCTATACAGATAGATCCGCTTTTGTGTCCTGTTTTTCAAAAGTTTCGAAAAAATTTTCGAAGTGTCGGTTGATTTTGCAGATACAATCAAAATGGATGATATTTTCTTGAATCCCTTCAGCGACATGTATGCATTCACGGGAAGTTCTGAAAATAATGATACGTCTTCGAGCAATACGAAAGAGGATCCACCGAAAGAGAAAAAGAAAGAAGCTTGGGAGTCGGAGACCGCATTTGGTACATTCAACAAACCTCCGAAGCTGATGGCTATAGAAGACTATAGTAGGTGGTCAACAAAATTCGAAGACTGGCTGATGGCATTCGCATTTGCAAGTTGGAAAAGTATGAAAAACGGATATGCAAATGGAAAGAAGAATGGTGAAGCATTGAGATCAGCTGAAGAAATTGAAGGATTTGTACCCGAGCAAAAGTGTGTGGCTTTACTGTTTCAGTCGGTGCGGGAAGACATCATTTCGTTGATAGACTACTCCAATGCAAAAGATTTATGGGAAAAACTCAAGAAGAAGTGTCTAGGAAGTAAAGAGATTGTAAAAAATAAAACGAAACTTCTTAGAAAAGAGTTCGACATGTTTGGTTGTCTTAAAAATGAATCGGTTTGCAAAATGATTGAAAGGTTCGGTCATCTGAAGCTGGAACTTGCACGACATAAAATCACGTATTCTGATGAAGAACTTGTTGACAAACTGTTCGATTCATTACCAGATGAAGTGGATTGGAGATATTACGCACTGATGTTGAAGAACACTATTGCACCTGAAGCTTTGACTCCAGATTTGGTGATTGAGAGACTTGAAAGTCATGAGCTAGAACTGAAGAAAACATACAAAGTCAATCACTCATCTTATCAGCAAAACCTGGATCTGTACTATCCGAAAAGCTTGATGCCGAAAGCTACTTCTCCAAAAACTGCATTTTCTGCTGAGAATGTTTCTTCAGCAAGTAAAGAAAGTCAAAGCAGTCCAAGCAGTGGAAGCCACAGTGGTTATCACAGTGGATCTACGTCTTCTGCAAATCGTTCTGATGCGAAGTTTCCCTGCAACATCGCGATAGATTTGAAGAACGCACAGAATTTTGATGAGGAGTCGGCTAAGCAACAGATGGTTTTCTTGGCATCTGTGTTGGAATCATATGAAGGGTTGGTGGCTGGTAAGATCGGGAATACAAATCTGACGAAAGAAGATTACGATCAGATAGACCCCGAAGAAATGGAGCTGATCGACATTCGTTGGGCGATGGCGAGTGCTGTTCGACGCGCACAGCGTTTCATGGAAATTACCGGGAGAAAAACGATCGGTGGTCCATCTACGAAGTTGGGGTTCGACAAGTCAAAGGTGACATGTTTTAAGTGTAAGCAGAAGGGTCACTTCAAGCGGGAATGCAGAAATGCATATGCTGATGAGTCGGAGAATCCGTTTAGAGATGATTACTACAAGAAGGCAATCTATCATCAAAATAAATCCGAGCCGCCTAGATTGAAGCAGACTGAAGATAACAGAGACAAATCAAGGGCTCTCGCTGTGATTTATGATGATGAAGGGTACGATTGGAGTAAGGAAGTGTTACCGGAAGAAGATGCGGTTGGTTACGCATTCATGGCGAATGATGATGAACCGATTCCGTGGTTAGATGACCGTACTGACGAGCAGAAGTACTGTTATCGAAAAATGATTGCTGAAAACAGAATCTTGAGGATCTCTCGCATTTATCTGGAAGCAAGAAGAGCAAATAGATGGGATCCAGACAGAGAATGCTACCTTGATCAGTATGGAAACATTGCGATTGATGACAGCACACTCGATATGGAAGCCATCATCAAGGAGATAAAAGAGGATGATGAGTACTGGCAGCACAAGTGGTGGGGAACGCCAACAGAGAAGATGATTAAAGAAGAAAAAGAGAGAAAGGAGAAAGAAGAGAAAGAGTAGAAAGACAAAGAAGAGTTCGAGAAAGCAAAGCAGATTGATACTGGCTTGATTGATACTACGCAGGAGTTGACGGCAGAGAACCTAGGAAAGATGGCTGACAAAGTGCTGGCTACGAAAGCACTTGAGGTAGACTCTAACTCTGTGACTGAGTCAAAGAGCCAGGTCAGTCCAAATGCGTCAACAAATGCGTCAGGTAAAAAAATTGACGGAAATGCTGACTGCAAAAACTGCACCAAAGAATGCAATTTTTGTAGCACTGCCACGTACCTAAACAGTGAGAAAATTAAGAATCTGACAACGAAAGTTAAAAATGTTGAGGATCAGATTCTCGGTCGTGACAAAACCGTAAAAGCTTCAACTGAACGGATTAAAGAATTAACGGCTCAAATTGAAAATGATAAAATTGAACATGAGAAAGTTAAAAGTGAAAATGAAAAGTTAATTCTTGAAAACAGTCAAATTTCTGAAAAGTTCGAAAAACTTAAAAGTATTGTGAAAGATAGTGTTGGTGCACGAATGTCTATCGCCTTCGTCAATCCGAGCAGTAGCAAGAAACCGAAGAAATCTAGACTTGAAGATGTTACTAATTAGAATTAGTAAGGTGGCGTCTTGGTAATTAATGAGAATTCTCATTAATTCCAAGGGCTATAAATAGGAGAGTTAGGATTAATTTTTAGAAGGATTTTGGAAGACTTTTCTCCATTTTAGAGATCTTGGTGATTCAAGTTTAGAGAGAGAAAGTCTAGAGAGAGAAAGTAGTTGTAAACGTGGTTTTTCGTACAGTACAAGTCGTATAAAATCACGTTAGTAGTACGTTATTGTGTGTTCGGTCACGCACGTTCACGGTTTCCGCACGTAGAACGTACGTTACGCAATCGAACGGCGTCAAAACCGGTCCTACAAGTGGTATCAGAGCTAGGAGTTCGATTGCACGATCAAACACATCGTTTTCGTACCAGATTTCAGCGATTTCAGAGCCGATTCAGATCCGATTTCATCTATTTCTTCATCTTCTACCTATTTCTCACGGTTTTTACGGAAATTCGTCAAATTGAACGTGTTTTCACGGTCCGATTCGTCTGAATTTCTAGCATATTGTGCGAAAATCGTTGAATTGCAACCCTACCAAGTTTCGGTTCAAATTTCCTAGCCGTTTAGGAGTAATCGAAGAATTTCGGTTCGATTTCGTATCATATTTTCAGGTCCGCTTGTAAAATTGTTGACAGGTTCGCTCATAGGGTTAAAAAAAGGTTCGCTTATTTGATTTGAGATGGTTCGCTCCAAATTACGTGTTCAGTCCGCCTATTAGTCAGGTTTATGGTCCGCTTATAAGTTTGTGTGTTGGTTCGCTTATAGATCACCAATCAGATCCGCTCATAATGTCTTCAGTGGTCCGCTTATAAGGTTTGATAGAGATTCGCTTTTGTGTCATCTTCTTCACGTCGTGGTTCAGATCATTTAATTAGTTGTTGTTATTGTCTGCACCGCCCCATTCATTACCATCGGCCCAATCTTTGATATTGCTGCCCATTAAAAGTAATCGGCCCAATCAGGTTGGAGTATTAAAAACAATTGTTGGCAGGTTGTTGTCATTGTGTTCACGTGATTCTTCAGATTGTTTAGAGGTGTCGGCGGGTTACTTGTTAAGCCCATGTGCACCGCCCACTAAACAAGCGGCCCAATCAAAGAACATTAAATCAAATTGTACCGTTCCACTATATACAAGGCCCAATGAGAGTTCATGAATGTCAATGTGCCGCCCATTATTTATAAATTGTTGTTGTCAGCCACATAGAGTAAAGTGTAAAAGGATTTTCGGTCAAATCAAAGGAGTTCGGTCAAATCATGAGATGGATTAGTGGAATACAAGATCCACTAACGTGAATATTGGGTGGTGATTTTTGTTTGCACATGAGGTCATAAATCGGCCCAAGAGTCATAAATCATAGGTTTTTGTTGTGTGATTTTGTCGCCCTTGCACCGCCCCACTAAACAAGACCCACTAAACAAAGGCCCAATCATTGATCAATTTAGTGAACTTGGAGGTGACACTCACTTAGTGTAAGATAAGGCCCAATCACTTGTGGTTACTTGTGATTGTTTCTGACTAAAAAATCAACAGCCCAATAAACGTGTTATATCATAATCAGATGTGTTAAAAGCGTCGGCCCTATCATATTTTTACAAGTTTTGGAGGCCCATTCATCGTTTGAGTATATATTGCACCGTCTTATACAAAGGCCCAATTTTTGTGGTGATTAAGTGTTTGTGGGCTTGTGGTATTAAGTGTTTGTGGTGATTAAGTTTCGGCTCAAATCATTCTAAGCCCATCAGTGTATCACAGCCTATTCATTTAGAGATTTTATCCAAACAACATTTATCGGCGAATCTTCGACAACGAGTCTTAGATTGATTTCTTCAAACGTATATTGTTACGTATTCGTTTCATTTTGAACTGATCATTTGTACGTTTGTTTGCAGGAGAAACGTGGTTTGCCAAACATCGGATACTCGTCCAAGCAAATTTCCAACCGATCTGTTGTTGCTTAGTTTTTATCACTAAATCGGATATTCATCTGATTCAGTGATTTGACAAAGTGACTAAATTGGTTTTAGACTGTCTGAATTTTTGTATTGATTGAAAATTCGTCATTGTGAATCTTTTGATACCAAACATGGATTATGAAATTTATATTGCACTGAACAAGTTCAATAATTTTTCAGGTATCAATGGAGAATCAATTGAAGAGTTGATCAAAAGGTATATCGAGTTGTATTGGGAGATGGAAAGATTGAAGATAACCAAGACTAATGAGGAATGGGTTAACAAATTGGGAAATGTTTTACCGGGTGATATGTGGAAAACGTTTTGTCAGATTTGAAGAAGATATATTTAGATGTGACTTTGGGCTTGTTTATCGAGAAGATTGAAGAACTAGAACTTGAACTCCGAAAGAATAAAGCAGCAACTGATAAAGTAGAATTCCAATCTGAGGAAAATGTTCGAGAGGAAGAGGAGCAGGTTAAAGAAATTTCAGCTATCAAGGTGGAGAAGAAAGCTGAATCTGTAAAAACGATTGAGAAGTGCTCAAACTGTGAAAATCTGAAATCTGAAAATGCCAAACTCTTGAGGGATTTAGAGAGTTTGACATTAGAAAACAAAAATCTTAAAAATTCAGAAAATGTTTTGAAAAATCAAAAACAAAATTTAGAAAATAAAAAATTAAAAATGGAAAAAGATTTTCAAAGTCAAATAAAAATTCTAGAAGATGGGAGAGATGTGTTTAGTAAAAACAACATCGAAAAGCAAAAAATGATCAATTCTCATCTTCAAAAGATTATCCAACTTGAAAAGGAAAGTGAGCAAGCTCGCAAGAAAATCAATGAGCTTGAAAATAAATTGAAAGGTTTTGTGACTTCTTCAGTGTATGTGAATATTTCATGCCCAAAACAGATCAATTCAGATTCAATAAGTGACTGTGTCACAAACTTTGACAATGTCAAAGTTGAAGATTGTGATGAGAAATCTGATGATGTAAATGAAAAAATTGAAAAACAAAAATTGTTTTTAGAATTAAAAGAAAAATTCAAAAATACTGTTTTGCGATCTACTGAAATAGGTGAATGCTCTAAGCAAAAACCTGTTAAGAAGATTGTTGAACAAAAACAAATTGTTCAAAAGTCGAAAAATGTTCAAAACAAAAATAAAAGCTCATCAGATCAATCATCCAATTGCATTCAAAAAGTACAAAAATTGAAAAACGAAAACTCAAAAATTGTTGGTAATAAGTGGTGCAGGTTTGACCACAGTGCTCAAAAGACAAATCCAACAATCAAGAAGAGGAAAGAGTATCACCAAGCCAAACAGTGCTTTGATCTGAGCGTTTGGTATGAAAATGGTGATTGGTACGATAACAGAGTGTGTTACAGATGCAGCTATCAAGGACACATTGATGTTAACTGCCAAAGACAGAGATTTGAGACGAGAAGATGCTTTAACTGTCAAATCAAAGGTCACATTGCAAGAGATTGCCCAAGGAGATCAAATGAAAGATTGAGGGTTAATTCTCAGAAATTGGCAAAGAAACCAGTCACTGTCAAGCCCAAGGAACTGAGAGTTTCAGACTAGAAAGTCAAAGAACAGAAGGTCCAAGAACCTAAAGTTCAAGAAACGACAGTGAAGCTTTCTCAAGGACAAAAAGACAAACTGCGAAAGAAGAGGAAGAAGGCCAGAGAATATCTGGAGAAGATTTTGTCCTCGGTTTCACCCGACAGATCGAATAAGAGTGCTGATGAATCGCTTCACTCAACTGCAAAGTCAAGTAAACCGAATTCGTCAGATGCAAATCTGAGGACAAAAGAGGAGATAAAGAAGATTGAAGTGGTTAGCGATGAATTTATTTCTTTGGAAACAAAGGAGCTACGTGTCGATGATGAATCTGACAGGTCAAAGTCAGACAAGCCACCTTCAGGCGATGATTCTGATTCGTCAAAATCAGAGGAGCCACAAGTTGAGCTCAAAAGTGAAAATTTTGTTCTGCCAATGGATGACACAAACTTTCCTCCATTGCGAACTGAAAATTTTAAACAAAAAGATGGTAAAGTGAAAATTTCGAATAAATTCTACTATGAAAAGAAAGAATTTGATGTCGAAAAGGCTTTTAATGGAAAAGTGAAAAATATTTTTGGAAAATGGTTGAGGGAAAGGTTAAAGGGGTTAAAGAATTTTATGAAACAAAAAGGAATGTTCAAACCCCGAGTGAAAATAACTCAAATACACCCAAGGCTGGTCAGGCTTGGGTGCCTGTATTCGTTGCTTAAAATCCTGACTTGTCGGAACTCCCAGGTTGGTAATTGGGGAGTAGGAATCGGCATCTTTTTTGAGAAATTCACTTCGGTGATATTTCGACATTCAAAAGATAAATTAAGGACATTAAGTTGTACTTGATTCATCTTTCCTGCAAGTGATAATTTGAAAAACATGGTGATGAAACCCCGAGTTTATGAAATGACACACAAAACTAATTTTCCGGAAAAACCAATTTGATTAAAACAAACTTAAGTGTTTTGAAATCATAATGGGAAAATAGTTTGTTGTGAGGGGGAGTTCTGATTGTTTACGCCAAGTGGATGGTGAATTGAAGCGATTCGATATCATGTTGTCACTTTATCTGTATAGTTTGTTTTCAAATTTTCCAAGAAAATCAAAATTGAAACATATTTTGATTTTAGGGGGGAGAAGGATTTTAAAAAAAAAAATTAGAAAATTTGAAAATGTCAAAAACATTGAAAAATCAAAAATGAGTTTTTGTTGCATAAAAGAGGAAATGATAGTACATCAGTGGTCTATCACAACACGCTAAAGATATGTAATGTTTAAAAGTGATAAACAATCTTACTACGGATGTGTCGGTAGATTTTTGCACACTTAGTAAATTGAAATGAGATATAAACCTAAATTCAGACTTGCTTAATTCGTGGGTAACTATTCTTGGATATATGGGTAACCCCCGAAATCTTGTTTGAAAGATCCCTCTTTCTGAGATACTAGGTCTTTATACTCAGTGATATCTGGGGTATTATTCCGGGACTTCTGCTGTATGGAAATACTGACCTAGTCCCCGAATAATACTTTCTGCAAAATGCTTTGAAATATAAGCACAGCCCTCAGCAAGTTGATAAAACAATAAAATTGATAGTCACTGCTGTTGTAACAAAAGATCCTCTAAAGGGGACCCACCAAAAGTCGAAGCCGTCATCTCTCTGCGTATACGGAAGTATCGACCTGAGCTCTCACGGCCCTCGCAATTTACCCCTTTACAGATATCATCTGTGGTATACTCACCTGTAAGACTGAACATTGGGATCTGGATACGGGAGTATATTCAAGTGGAGTGATACACATTTAAGTTCAAGTTTCTAAAACATTAATATCGTATCTCAAATCAATTGAAATTTGTGTGAAAATTTAAAGTGGACCAATATACTGACAATCTAGGTAAATTGTTTAAAACTTGAAATGTTTAAAAGCTTAACGGTGTTAGTGATTTGTCTCAAAAACTGATATGATCCTCTTGCACAAACTCACAAAAATATGTTTGTACATATTTCATTTCTGCATTTAATTTCTGTCATTGCATTTATGTTTCTTATTTTGAAAAATGCAAAAAGATTTTTGACAACTGATGTTGAAAAACTGATATTCAAAATCTCAAAGGCTAAACATGATGAACAGACAGGTTGGTTAAATGGTTTGAAATGTTTAAGATGATTCATTAAGTTGAATCAGAATTTGGAATGTTTCAAATTTTTGATCAATTTTAAATGTAAATGAGTCTCAAATGTTTAGTTGATTCATTAAGTTGAATCACAACTTTATTGGTTTGTAATAGAGAGTTTGAGATGTGCAGGTTTCTGATTTGTTGATACGGAAAGCCAGGTGTCGATCCCAAAAGCACGGAAGCTTGACGAAAGGGGGAGCCTGAAGAGTCTGAAGAAAGAGAGCAATGGAAGCTGAAGACAGATCCACTGGGATTCTGTTCAAGCAAGAGGAACTCAAGAGAGAGAGAGAGAGAGAGAGACAAGTCACTACGGGTTTCACTACGGATTGACTACGGCAATATCCAAGGGGGAGTTTGTTGGTGCACGAATGTCTATCGCCTTCGTCAATCCGAGCAGTAGCAAGAAACCGAAGAAATCTAGACTTGAAGATGTTACTAATTAGAATTAGTAAGGTGGCGTTTTGGTAATTAATGAGAATTCTCATTAATTCCAAGGGCTATAAATAGGAGAGTTAGGATTAATTTTTAGAAGGATTTTGGAAGACTTTTCTCCATTTTAGAGATCTTGGTGATTCAAGTTTAGAGAGAGAAAGTCTAGAGAGAGAAAGTAGTTCTAAACGTGGTTTTTTGTACCATACAAGTCGTATCTTTCAATAAAATCACGTTAGTAGTACGTTATTGTGTGTTCGGTCACGCACGTTCACGGTTTCCGCATGTAGAACGTACGTTACGCAATCGAACGGCGTCAAAACCGGTCCTACAGATAGTGATGATCGTAATGGCAAAACTTATAAAGAAAACGAACATCTAAGAGCTGTAGTGAGAATAAAAGAAGAATCAATTAATGAACAACTGGATGAAATCGCTAAATTGAAACTTAAAGTTCAAGAGGCTGAAATTGAGAATGAACGAATCCAGTTGAAGTTAAACAGCTATAGCTCAGCAAGCTTTGTTTTGCAGCATATTGTTCCCAAACCTATTGGGAAAAACAAAGCTGGCGAGGATGTGTTTTCTGATGGAACGGGTGTAGGCTTTCACAAAGTTCCACCGCCAGTTTTGGATAATTACACGAAAAAGCAATCTAGTTTGGTTGAACTTGAGGAAGAAAGTGAAGTTAAACTTCCTGAGAACATTGATGTCACGTTCACATCTTCCAATGACGAAAGTGTCCAAAATGATGTGGTGAAAAGTGTGGTTGACAAAGTGCTAAAACCGGATTGTGACACTTCTGAGGAGGATGGGTGTTTCTTGGATAAATACATTCCGAAACAAAAGTCCAAGAACAACTTAAATGATGAGCCTGGTCTTGTCATGTACAAGATGTCAGGATCGGATAAGTTGTTTTCGGATTCAGAGTTTCCGATAGAGAATGTAAACTTGAACAAATTGACAAATGTTTTCAAACTGGTTGAAGTCGAGTTGTCAGCAGTGAATAATCTGAGTCGAAAGAAAGATAGGGTTTACAACAAGAAATCTGTTAATCCATCACGTTTTTACAATAACAACAGAAACAACTGGTCGGGTGGTTATCAGGGGGGTAAAAAGTATCAGAAGTTTGCACAGAAGAAGGTGTTTGTGAACAGTTCAAGTTCACTTGCTGATGAAGAGAAACAAATTTTTTCAAAATCTAACAAAGAGTTCTTTGAGAGGAGAGCTTCACAGGCTCAGTCTGAAGGCACGAGTCGGGTAGCTGATACTCGTACTTGTTTTAGGTGTGATCAGGTTAGTCATATTGCACGAAAGTGTACTTATGTGAAGCCTAAGACTGAAGCTGTGAAAGTTCAACAGAAGAAGGTTGATGTGAAGGGAAAAACACCGATGATTGTTGAGAAAAGGGTTGTTGAAAAGAAGAATGTTAAAATTGATAACATCAAAGTGAAAAATGAACCCGTAAAGAAGTTGGTAACTCAAAATGATAAATTTTACAAAAGGGTTGCAGTAACTCAACAGGTGTGGAAACCTAAAATTGAATCAAAAGTTGAGAAGAAAGTTTCAACTTCTGAGGTGAAAAAGGCTGAAGAATCAATTACGGTTGATTATGATGCAAATTTTCCACCTCTAAAGGCTGAAAATTTCAAAATTCAAATTGCGAGAGTCAAGGTTACACCTAAGGCTGATGAGGCCTGGGTGGACACCATGTTTGACTGAACAATTTGAATTGCCGGAGCTTCCTGGATTGCGAAGCATGAATCGGCATCTTTCTTGAAGTTGTTTAAATGATGATTTGTTATGTGCAGGATCTTCCAAAACTTGTATCCAGGTGGATCATGGATAGTGGAGCATCGAGACATATGACAGGGAAGACCGCATTGCTGTATGATGTGAGGAACATTAACGATGGTTATGTGGGTTTTGCGGGTAATCAAGGAGGAAAGATCATAGGTGAAGGAACATTATCAAACGGCATCGTAACGTTTGAGAGGGTTAACTACATCGCTGAGCTGGAGAACAACCTGCTGAGTATCTCCCAGATCTGTGACAGGATGTATACTACTCATTTCACCGACAAAGAATGCTTGATCTTGAAACCGGGATTTGTGATACCTGAGGAATGGCTCATCATGAGGGCACCAAGAGTCAATGATCTGTACGTGTTGGACATGAGCGTCGCTACTACAACCACGGGTCAGGCTCATTGTTTTGTGTCCAGAGCAACGGAAAAAGAGTCAAGATTATGGCACCGAAAGATGGGGCATATTCACTTATGGAAAATGAATCACCTGGTGCATAATGATTTGGTGACAGGAGTGCATGTCAAAGGTTTTCATCTGGAAGGGGAGTGCATAAGTTGTGTCAAAGGCAAACAGAAGAAAAAGTCACACCCTACAAAGCAAGTTAATTCAGTTTCAAGACCTTTGGAACGACTTCACATGGATTTGTTTGGTCCGGTGAACGTCAAGAGTATAACAGGAGATTACTACTGTTTGGTCGTAACTGATGACTATTCCAGATTTTCGTGGGTTTCATTTTTAAAATCGAAAGACGAAACGTTTGACAGCTTGATGGCGTTGTTTAAGAGAATTGAGAATTTGTACCAGAGGCCGATTTGTAGAATTCGAAGTGATAATGGTACTGAGTTCAAAAACAGTAAGATGGAAGAATTTTGTGATGAAAGAGGTATACTGCATGAGTTTAGTTGTGACAACTCGAAATTCCAAGATTCTAATTCGTATTTATTGCACGATCATGTATTGACTAGTCGTTTATTTGCACATTTGGTTGCCATGAAATTATATATGTTTTGATTGTTTGATTGTGCATAGTTGTTTGTTATTTGTGAAATTGGTAAATATATGAACTTGGTGGTGAAACTAGGAAATGGTTATGAGATGGGTGCATGTGAAAAATATAATACCTAGGGATGTAGATGGTAATTAGTGAAATCCTAGATACTTAACCCTAATCTCATTTCACTAATCATTCCCTCAAAAATCAAAACACGTACTTGTAACTCTCTAATCCCCTAGCAATCATCATCACCACCATCATTGGCACAAGGCATTCGATTCCGCTATTTCTCTAAAATCATTCAAGGTAATTGTTATTGATCATTGTAATGTTTGTAAACTCTAATTGATTTCTTGATTGTTAGCAATTCCTGATTCTTGATTGAGTGCTCATAAAAACCCTAGTGCTTCATATAATGCTCTACGATTCTTGATTTGATTCGGATTGCAATGATAATGATTCTGAATGCTTGTTTAAGCGAATTGCCTGTGAATGATAGAATGATTAGATGTTGAACTAATGTTGCACTGCAATGAAATCTGGGTTTCCAGATCGTAGAAAATGAGAACGTAACTGATGGAACGTATGTGTTTGTAACTGTTACGATTGTGATTATGCTTGTCTGAGTTTAAATTGATATGTTAATCCGAGTATGGAATAAGATAGTCTGAGTTTATTGATTAACACTTGACCGAGGTTATTGATTGTTATATGTCCGAGTATATTGATCAAGCAAGTGTCTGAGTTTAATGGATTTCCCTTTGGACCGAATATAATGTTTACATATGTCCGAGTTTAATGGATTAATAATGGTCCGAGTATCATAGATGTAAATGGACCGAGTTTAATGGTTTATGGTCTGAGTTTGTTGATTTGTTATCGGACCGAGTTTGTTTAATGTGTTATCAAATGGTCCGAGTTTATTAAAACCACATATGGTCCGAGTTTATTAAAATTACATATGGTCCGAGTTTATTAAAATCACATATGGTCCGAGTTTAAGGTGATTGTCTTTGGACCGAGTTTAAGGTGATTGTCCTTGGACCGAGTTTAAGGTGATTGTCTTGGACCGAGTTTAATGGATCACCATTGATCCGAGTTTAATAGATTAAAGGTGGACCGAGTTTGCTATGCCCACCCATGTCCGAATTTATATGAGAATCTAGGTCTGAGTTTGTATGTTGATTAATGTCCGAGGTTGTATGATGATTACATGTGCTATCCGAGTTTTGAACAGGGGAGACCCCCCCCCCCCATACTGTCTGAGTTTTAGAAGGGCAAGGCCCTGTCTGATATTATGTGATATTCAATTTGAAACAATGAACTGTGTGATTTGTAATGACTAACCTGTTAAGCTTATTAACGATAATAAAATGTAAGTACGTTATCAGTGGTAACTAGGTTAACACCCACGTGAGGTTAAACTGTGTAATCAAAGACACGACACATGAATTACGTGAATTGTATGAATGGGTTAACTGTTACGTGATACATGATTGATACATGATATTGGCTATCAAGCACCTTGTGACATTAGATTACATGCGTATCATTGCGATCATGAACTGATTTGTTATACGTGCATACAATAGGACTTGATTGATTACTTGTGAGTGCATAACCTAGCATACCGAGCAAACCAAGGTGAGTTCACACAGCCAAGGCATGGGGTTCCCAGGGTGGGAATGGGATTTGATTATTTACTGGTACTTGTCTATACTGGAACGTAGTGATGTGAATTGATGAACTATGGTACATACTCCGCTGATTGAACTACGACTAGACTAGTAACACTTATTGAACTGATCTTCGCACACCTGCCAAGGGTTGGCCGCGATATTATGACTGACTTCGCACACCTGCCTTTGGAAGGCCGCGAACTGTAATTTACTAATCTTCGCACACCTGCCTGGTAGGCCGCGATACAGATAAACCTAGTCTAGAATACACGGGATGAACATCCCCTAATATCTTCGCATACCTGCCTGGGAGGCCGCGATGGAAACTAATACGATACATGACATAACGAACGAACATACTACTACTCACACTATACTATTACTGAACCGTTAACTGTGAACTCGCTCAACTAGTTGTTGACTCTCTGCTGCATGCCTTGCAGGACATTAGGTACATATGGAGCTTGCACAGGGAGGAGCAGGTCGTTGTGGAGCTTGGATCGTGGATGTTATGTTACCCTTTCAACACTTGAACTATTTACATACATTGGATTCTCATTATTACGCTTCCGCTACTTAAACTATGTTTTGTTGGAACATCAATCGTATTGAATGATTGGTTTACATTTATTATACTTGACACTAATTACATGTTCGATATGATTGGTGGCTTGATCCTGGTCAGTCACGCTCCCAAGCGGTGATACTCCGCAGGTGGATTTTGGGGGTGTGACAGATTGGTATCAGAGCCATTGGTTATAGAGAACTTGGTTTTAATATGGGAAAACATTTTTATTAAAACCAGACTATAACCAGTACAGTGCTCGCAACGATCCACAACGACGCTTCGCTCCACGTGCAAGACTCAACATCCTAGGTAATAAGGTTTATGTTTATTGCCTACATGCTAGAAATGCATAGAACTTTGCTCGTAGTATGCTTACATTACTTTGCTCACTACTTGTTACTGCTTAAGAACACCTATGTGCCTACACTTTTCTGTCATCGCACCACTCGCTAACCATTCATACTTACGCTACCTTTACTGTTCGATCATGTCTGGACGTGTTAACATGACTCAAGCCCAGTTGACGGCTCTCATTAACGAACAAGTTGCTGCGGCACTTGCAGCCGCACAAGCAGGAGGTATAACCTGCTATTCCAGACCTATCCTAGGATGTTAGATCCTACTCTCGTGACCCAACTCTCGCGCTTAACCTTGATCTATCTTTCTCGCGCAACGGGTCAGAACGCACAGCAACCTGTCTGCACATTCAAGAACTTCATGGACTGTCGTCCAAGCACATTCAGTGGCACAGAAGGAGCAGTTGGACTACTCCATTGGTTTGGGAAGCTCGAGTCGGTATTCGAGATGTGTGAATGCCCTGAGGCTCGCAGGGTCAAGTACGCCACTGTTACGTTGGATGGAATCGCGCTAACCTGGTGGAACGCGCAAGTTCAGATATTAGGGCTGGCAGCTGCTAACGCCACCCCTTGGAATGATTTCAAAGAGCGCATTAAAAGGGAATACTGCACGCGTGATGACATCCACAAGTTGGAAGTAGAGCTTTACCATTTGAAAATGACGGGGTCAGAAATTGAAGCTCATACGAAACAGTCGAACGAACTGGCCATCTTGTTTCCAACCATGGTGGACCCTCCAAGCAAGCGTATCGAATTGTACCTCAAGGGTCTAGCCTCAGAGATTCAGAGCCATGCTACATCGGCTAACCTCGACAATATCCAAGACATTCAGTGTCTTGCTCATCGCCTCGCGGATCAGGCAGTGGAACAGAACAGGCTGCCTAGTTGTATCAGCGCTATTACTACCGCTACCACTTCTGCTACTCCCGCTACTCCTAGTGACAACAAGCGGAAATGGGATGGGTATTCCAGCAAGGGTTCAGCTACCGTTCGGTCTCAAACACAGCGGCAGCGCAAGAATAGTGATCACCAGAGCCGAGTCAGCCAACTTCTGGTGGTCAGGGGCAGGGTGGATATCGGGGAATTCACCCAATGTGTAACTAATGCAACCGACACCACGGTGGTTAGTGCAACGAGGGACGTTGCCAGAAGTGCCTTAAGATGGGCCATGAAGCGAAGGATTCAGGAGCCCACGGCTTGCAAATCGGAATCGCCAGCAGCAACAGCAAGCAGAAACCCTATGCAAAGAAAAGATTGTTCGCATTCCTCATTCTGGTCAAGAACCTCTCGAAGTTCAAGGCGACAAGAGTGGTACTGTGGTTGGCATCACCTCTTTCTCGAAGGCTCGGAAATGTTTGCGGAAGGGCCACACCGCAATTTTGGCTCTCGTTACTGGCGCATCAGCGAAAAAAAAAGAAGTTGGAAGACCATCCAGTTGTACGCGACTTTCCTCAGGTGTTTCCTAAAGATTTACCTGGTCTACCGCCTCATCGTCAGGTCAAATTTCAAGTCGAGCTCGCTCCAGGAGTAGCACCAATAGCCCGCGCACCGTATCGTTTAGCTCCAACCGAACTGGAGGAACTGTCGAAGCAGCTACATGAGCTCTTGGAAAAGGGCTTTATTCGTCCAAGCTCATCACCTTGGGGAACTCCAGTGCTTTTCGTGAAAAAGAAAGATGGCACTTTCAGGATGTGAATTGACTACCGTGAACTGAACAAGGTAACGGTGAAGAACCGTTATCCTCTTCCGCGTATAGACGACTTATTCGACCAGTTGCAGGGGTCGAGCTACTACTCCAAGATAGACTTGAGGTCAGGGTATCGAAAGGAGCAATTGTACGCCAAGTTTTCAAAATGCGACTTCTGGCTTCGTGAAGTCCACTTTTTAGGCCATGAGGTGAACAGAGATGGTATTCATGTCGATCCATCCAAGGTAGATTCGATCAGAAACTGGCCTGCACCGCGTACTGATGTGTGTCGGTGTGTATATAATTTTTGATATATATTTAAGCCCTTTTTACACTTTTAGCCAAGTTTTAAATTTATAAAACACGATATTTACTAACACTAAACACACATATGGGCAAGTGCACCCATCGTGGACGTAGTATAGTGTTGGTAAGATACCGAGGTCGTCCAAGGACACAAGAGCTTTTAATACCGGTTTATCCTCAACGTCTAATCAAATCAAAAAGTTAGAAAAATGTTTTAAACTAAGAAAAATAAAAACTAACTAAATGCTGAAAAATAAAATAAAATAAAAACAGATAGACAAGATGAATCACTTGGATCCGACAAGTGTATTAGTATAACCTTTGATTATTTTCGCACTTTTGCACGTGTTTAAGAGATTATCTTAGTTATTGTAGTAGGCCCCTTTTTCGGAGGTGACGTTACCCTCAACCCAGTAGTTTGAGTCAGCAAGGATACAATCCTAAAGGGTTGGATTATTGAAAGATAATGAATTAAGTTATTAATGCAAATTATGGTAGGCCCCGCTTTTGGCGGTGACGTTACCCTCGGCTAAGTAGTCTGAGTCAGAAGGGATACAGTCCTAAATAGCCGGGTTATAGTATTAATAGTAGTTAGCTTATGAGGGGGTCAAAGAGTTTGGATCCCCGCCATCCAATACCTATGGGCATTGAAGGAGATCCTACTAAATTTGACCCAGGTCCCAAGCAGGACCTCTAAACGCTGAACAAGGGCAAGACCCTTACCAAACCGTTCCCTTAACCCCCGACCAGGTAGCCAACATACCTCCATATAGACCGTGGAGATATGAATGGTGAAAATCTTTTATTTTATATAGACAGTAAAATAATGCCAAGACACCACGGACAAACGATAAGGAAAGATCACCTTCAACATAAGTAACTAGTTATTAAAGTCATTAATACAAAACCAAATAAAAAGTGCAAAAGATTAAAAATAAAAAGTATTATACTAAACACTTGTCTTCACCAAGTGATGTAAGAGACTTAGGCAAACATGGCCTTGATTGTCAAGAACTCTTACGATCAATCTTGGATCCCGAGACGACTCACACACTCTATGATGGACAATGGATGATGGTGGTGGATGATGGTGTTATGGTGGTGGTGGGTGGTGGATGAAGTGTGAGAGAGGTGGTGTGCCAAGGGATGAGAGAGAATGAAGCCAAGCTCCTCTATTTATAGGCTGAACAGAACGCTGGACACGGCCCCGTGTTCGCTGAACACGGCCCCGTGCCCGTCTGACATTCTCTCTCTTCATTAATTGTAATTGCGAATTACAATTAATGCGCCTGCTGTACTTTCAACACGCCCCCGTGTCCGCTGGGCACGGCCCCGTGGTGAGCAATGGAAGCTTCTACTGGTTTGTCTTTTCTGCTGCTTCCTGGGCACGCCCCCGTGTTCACTGGACACGGGGCGTGTTCAGGCTCTGTTTCTCTTCTCTTTGTCTTGGGAGGTGCCGTTGAGGGTCCGGGCAGTTCACTTTTGTTCCTTTTCTTGTATTTATGGTAGATTTAGTAGTCTTTTTGCTTCTTTTGTGATTTTGAGCTCATTTCATCCTGAAAATACAAAAGGAAGACAAAAACACTCTTTTTCCAACATTAGTACTTAAAAAGGGTTAGTTTTATGCCTTAATTGATGTGTTTTATATGTTGCATTTTACACACATCAAATACCCCCACACTTGAACTTTTGCTTGTCCTCAAGCAAAACTCTTTTAATGTGGCTTACACTCCCAAATGGAATAGGTAGAAGAGAAATTTTTCAACTTGTCCTAGAGTGTCGGGAATCCAAGGTTTGTATAGGTTCTATTTTTATTTTATTTACAATCTTATTCGTCATGGTTTATTTTGAACTTTTCATAAGATAAACTACTTAATTTGGCATAGCATGCCTTATTAAAATTCCATTTATATACAAGTTCACATACCTCACGGGAGATCACTCAATCACTCGGCCGAAGGTGTATATTTAAGTGAATCGCTCGAGAGCGGCACGGATTTACACTTTCCATATGCTTGCCAAGCGATCAATCCTCCTCCTTTTTAACTTTTACCTTTGTAAATATCAAGAGGTCTTTTTTGGGGTGAAGGCTTGGGTTTAAAGGTGGGTGGTTGGTTAGTGGTTAGTAAAAAGGGCGAAAAATCGTAACAAGTGTCGGTTTTCGTAAAATACCTTATTTTTGGTGACATTTATTTTTGAAGTATTTCTCCAAACAAGCTTTTTGTAGCTTATGTTTGTTTTTGACTTCATCATTTTTTTTTTTTTCCGTCACGTAAAGGGTATGTTTACGAAAAACCGAGTATGTTACTAAAATAAAGGTGAAAAAATGAAAAAGGTTTTTGGTGGGTAGAAAATTGTTTTGGGGGTAATGAAATGAAAGGTTTAGGCTCAAAGGGGTTTTCTAGGGGGATTTTGGGTAGGTAAAAAAAATGAAAAATAATGGTTTTGAGAAAAAAAAAATAGTTAGTCCTAATGCCTCCATCATTTACTTACTTGGGTTTAAGTTGGTAAGGACCGGGAATGTATCGTCGTGGCAAGTTCTAGATTTGTAAAGACCGAGCGGCTATTCACACAAGAAACGAAAAATGAGCATTTAATCTAAATATGTGTATTTTTATGCTCAATAAAGGCTCAAAACTCACTTTTTGTGGGAATGGGTTTTTAATGTGACCAAGCATATATAATCGAATTTTAGCTAGACTTGTTATACCGTTTCATAATTTTCTTATGTTAGTTCTTTTTATCACGACGCTATCGGTTGTAAGTTTGTAAAAATATAACCCTTTTATAACTTGTTATTCCCAACTTAAACTAAGACAAGTAAATAAAAAAATGAAAAAGTTTTTGAAAAAAATTTGGGGTGTTTAGCGGTTCCAATAGAGTTTTGTGTAAGGCTTGTTTTAGGATTTTGCAAAAATTTCAAGGTTTTAGCATCCCCCCCACACTTAAATTACACATTGTCCTCAATGTGTCCAAAAATAGAGTTTTTGGTTGATTAGAATATGTAAAAGTGTGTTTAAAAACAAAGATTTGTGTTACTGGCACTCTGGACACGGCCCCGTGTTGACCGGGCACGGCCCCGTGGTGAAGTGCCAGTAACGAAAATTATAGAATTGAAACAGAAGCCTGGACACGGGGGCGTGTTCGCTGAACACGGCCCGTGTCCAGTTACCTGAACTGGGTGATTTCCTGCAGGGGGCTCAGCACGGGGCCGTGTTGGTTGGGCACGGCCCGTGTGGAGCCTTCTGTTATGGAGATTTTTGTCGGTTTGTTCTGTTCTTCTGCATGGTTCCATTTTTTCTCGTTCCCTTTTTTCATCCATTACCACCATGAGTCCATAAATCATAAAAACCATCATAACATTGCTAATAGAGAGATTACATATAAAGATAAAAATTACATAGATAGTAAGCTTATGGAGTTCTAGCCCTATGTTTTATTTTAATTTTAGCAAAATTTCCAAGAATCTACTGATCCTGGTTAGACAAGGCTTTGTAGAGCTCCAACTTTCGGATGCGTTTCTCCTCATATGTCGGCAAGCCATTCCTCTACCTCCCTTGGAAGGAGGAAGGAAGGCTCGTTTGCATTTGTTTGAGGAGTTTCAACTTCCGCCGGGACTTCTTGTGGGATTTCCATAGGAGGTTCCGCGGGGATGTCTCCCCACCCGGTAGGGTTGTTAATACCGAGTGCTAAGTTCCAGTCTTGTTGTGGAAGGACTGGTTCCATAGGAGGTGCCACCAAAATGTTTAACCTTTGGTGCAAAAGGTTAATCTCTTGGAAGCTGCTTTCCAATCCCATCGTAAGATCGTTGATACGGTCAATGAGGACCTCCTCTACGGACGTCATTTCGTCGAGAGCCTCTCTTAGTGCTATCACGTAGTGCACAAGTGTGGCTTCAACGGAGGGTCTCCTTCCCCTTCGGCTGTTTGAGGAATGCACGGATGATGTTTCGCTGTTTTCACTCGCCATTCTACGAAAAATAAACCAAAAATAGTTTATAAGACGAAAACAGTTTCTGGACACGGCCCCGTGCTCACTGAGCACGGCCCCGTGTTCATCTTTCTGCAGAATTTTTGGAGCAAGGAACCTTGGGTTTTCGAGTTATTTTCTGAGTTTGTGCAAGCTTTTTGACAGTAAATAACTCTAAA
Organism: Helianthus annuus; assembly: GCF_002127325.2. Lineage (NCBI taxonomy): Eukaryota > Viridiplantae > Streptophyta > Magnoliopsida > Asterales > Asteraceae > Helianthus > Helianthus annuus. The sequence goes on along the minus strand of NC_035449.2, from coordinate 135,475,858 downwards.
CAATGTTGCATAACATGTTTTTACCAAGATTCCATGATCAAAACTCCTTGTTTCCTACCATAAAGATTGAAAATTCAAACTTTTCATGGTGGCTTTTGAAGAAAGATGAAGAAGAAGGAAATGTCTAGAAGAGGAAAGGACAAGATGAGTTGTTGGAAACTTCTTTTAGACTTACCTAGGATTGTTTGAGAGAAGATTCCTTCAAATCTCTGTCCCCAAGTTGGTCCAAATGTGCAGGATTTTTGGCTGCATTTATAGAAAATGACAGCCTGCTGGACACGGCCCCGTGTTCGCTGAACACGGCCCCGTGTGCAGAGAAAATTCTGACACAGTTTGTCCGTATTCTGACGTCATGATCAGAAGGGAATCTTTTGATGGACACGGGGGCGTGTTGGCCGAACACGGCCCCGTGTCGGAAAGCTGATTTATGAAGTTTTGTCTTTTCTAAGGCGCTTACTTATATCGGGTGGCTCCTGACTTGTTGGAACAACCCCAAAGTGCCTAAGATACCTTAATTGTCCTATACTAAGGCGAGAACGCAAGAGGTTGTCGGTGAGGGTAATTCCTATTTTCATTCTAGGTGGACAAGTCCAACCCTTTCCCGGGCTCTCGTTAAAGAAGGTGTATGCCGAATCGCTCAGGTCTATGTATGCACCGAACGAGGTCGATGGGGAGTCCTTCACGGCACAATCGGCACAGGGACGACTATCGTCCATGTCTTGTCTAGGAAGAAAGGTATTTTCGGGAGCAACGAGGTTGTCAGAATGCGGTTCCAACATTTCCTCATGGTCATTGTCTTGGGATGGATCTAAGAAATCCTTCCTAAGTTCTTTTGACCAATTTAGAAGTAGCTCTTCTAGTTGAAATAGCTCGTCAAGGAGCATATCTCCTAGAATATCCGGTTGGGCGCATTCGAGGGAGAAATAGTGTTTATTTTTACTTTCGCCCCTCTTAAGGCTACAAGGAATTGGTGGGTCTATATAGTGTGGCCTATAAGTGAGGAAGAAACATTTTAATTCCTCGTGTTCGCCTCCACATATTTGACACCACAAACCATAAGAGTGCCGAAAGTAAAAAGAATCACTATCACTCATGTTTGTATCAGAAGTTACCAACCGCCGGGATCAAACGGTTCTGTTTTCAGCAACTGAATCTTGGGCACGGGGGCGTGTTGAGTGGACACGGCCCCGTGTTCAGCCTACTGTCTGATATAAAACAGGATTGCCAGTTCCAATGATTGGGCACGGGGGCGTGTTCAGCGGGCACGGCCCCGTGCTGAGCTCTGCAGAAGCTGAAAAATCTAAAAAAAATCCTAAAAAATTAAAGAAAAATAAAAAGATGATTAGGCCGTTGATTCCTAACTTTCTTAAAATCCTTGTGTCCCCGGCAGCGGCGCCAAAAACTTGATGTGTGTCGGTGTGTATATAATTTTTGATATATATTTAAGCCCTTTTTACACTTTTAGCCAAGTTTTAAATTTATAAAACACGATATTTACTAACACTAAACACACATATGGGCAAGTGCACCCATCGTGGACGTAGTATAGTGTTGGTAAGATACCGAGGTCGTCCAAGGACACAAGAGCTTTTAATACCGGTTTATCCTCAACGTCTAATCAAATCAAAAAGTTAGAAAAATGTTTTAAACTAAGAAAAATAAAAACTAACTAAATGCTGAAAAATAAAATAAAATAAAAACAGATAGACAAGATGAATCACTTGGATCCGACAAGTGTATTAGTATAACCTTTGATTATTTTCGCACTTTTGCACTTGTTTAAGAGATTATCTTAGTTATTGTAGTAGGCCCCTTTTTCGGAGGTGACGTTACCCTCAACCCAGTAGTTTGAGTCAGCAAGGATACAATCCTAAAGGGTTGGATTATTGAAAGATAATGAATTAAGTTATTAATGCAAATTATGGTAGGCCCCGCTTTTGGCGGTGACGTTACCCTCGGCTAAGTAGTCTGAGTCAGCAGGGATACAGTCCTAAATAGCCGGGTTATAGTATTAATAGTAGTTAGCTTATGAGGGGGTCAAAGAGTTTGGATCCCCGCCATCCAATACCTATGGGCATTGAAGGAGATCCTACTAAATTTGACCCAGGTCCCAAGCAGGACCTCTAAACGCTGAACAAGGGCAAGACCCTTACCAAACCGTTCCCTTAACCCCCGACCAGGTAGCCAACATACCTCCATATAGACCGTGGAGATATGAATGGTGAAAATCTTTTATTTTATATAGACAGTAAAATAATGCCAAGACACCACGGACAAACGATAAGGAAAGATCACCTTCAACATAAGTAACTAGTTATTAAAGTCATTAATACAAAACCAAATAAAAAGTGCAAAAGATTAAAAATAAAAAGTATTATACTAAACACTTGTCTTCACCAAGTGATGTAAGAGACTTAGGCAAACATGGCCTTGATTGTCAAGAACTCTTACGATCAATCTTGGATCCCGAGACGACTCACACACTCTATGATGGACAATGGATGATGGTGGTGGATGATGGTGTTATGGTGGTGGTGGGTGGTGGATGAAGTGTGAGAGAGGTGGTGTGCCAAGGGATGAGAGAGAATGAAGCCAAGCTCCTCTATTTATAGGCTGAACAGAACGCTGGACACGGCCCCGTGTTCGCTGAACACGGCCCCGTGCCCGTCTGACATTCTCTCTCTTCATTAATTGTAATTGCGAATTACAATTAATGCGCCTGCTGTACTTTCAACACGCCCCCGTGTCCGCTGGGCACGGCCCCGTGGTGAGCAATGGAAGCTTCTACTGGTTTGTCTTTTCTGCTGCTTCCTGGGCACGCCCCCGTGTTCACTGGACACGGGGCGTGTTCAGGCTCTGTTTCTCTTCTCTTTGTCTTGGGAGGTGCCGTTGAGGGTCCGGGCAGTTCACTTTTGTTCCTTTTCTTGTATTTATGGTAGATTTAGTAGTCTTTTTGCTTCTTTTGTGATTTTGAGCTCATTTCATCCTGAAAATACAAAAGGAAGACAAAAACACTCTTTTTCCAACATTAGTACTTAAAAAGGGTTAGTTTTATGCCTTAATTGATGTGTTTTATATGTTGCATTTTACACACATCACGTACACCAACAGAAATACGCCAATTCTTGGGTTTGGCGGGATACTACAGGCGGTTTATCAAAGACTTCTCCAAGATCGCGCAGCCGCTTACTATGTTGACACAGAAAGGTGTCACCTACCGTTGGGGAGATTCCCAGGAAACGGCTTTTCAGTACCTAAAGGATAGGCTTTGCAGTGCACCTATTCTCTCATTGCCGGAGGGCACAGATGACTTCGTGGTTTATTGTGACGCATCGATACAGGGTCTTGGTTGCGTATTGATGCAGCGGGATAAAGTTATTGCCTACGCCTCTCGTCAACTCAAGATTCATGAACGGAACCACACGACGCACGATTTAGAGCTGGGAGCTGTTGTTTTCGCGCTTAAGATATGACGGCACTACCTGTACGGTACCAGGTGCACGATTTACATCGATCACAGGAGTCTCGAGCATATCCTTAAGCAAAAGGATTCGAACATGCGTCAACGGAGATGGGTTGAACTACTGAATGACTACGAATGCGCCATCAAGTATCACCCAGGCAAGGCCAATGTTGTGGCCGACGCCCTCAGTCGAAAGGACACCCTACCTAAGCGCGTGCGAGCGCTACAGCTTATAATTCAGTCCAGTCTTCCTGCGCAGATACGAGCTGCTCAGATAGAAGCATTGAAACCCGAAAACGTCAAAGCTGAAGCCTTACGCGGCTCAAGGCAACGTATGGAACAAAAGGAAGACGGCGCCTACTATGTAACGGGGCGTATTTGGGTCCCACTCTATGGCGGTTTACGAGAGCTTGTGATGGACGAAGCACACAAGTCTCGCTACTCGGTACATCCAGGGTCGGATAAAATGTACCACGACATCAGAAGTACTTATTGGTGGCCTGGCATGAAGGCCCACATCGCCACCTATGTAGGCAAGTGCTTGACCTGTGCCAGAGTCAAGGTTGAATATCAGAAACCCGCAGGCCTACTTCAGCAACCCAAGATACCACAGTGGAAATGGGAAGAGATTTCCATGGATTTTGTTGCAGGCCTACCCAGATCCCAGCGTGGGAATGATACTATATGGGTGATCGTGGATCGACTCACCAAGTTTGCACACTTCCTGGCTAAAAAGGAAACGGATAAGTTCTCCACTCTCGCAGACATCTACTTAAAGAAGTTGTTTCGAGGCACGGGGTGCCCACCTCCATCACTTCGGATCGGGACGCACGATTCACGTCAGAACTATGGCAAGCGATGCACAAATCTTTCGGCTCACGATTAGACATGAGCACAGCGTATCATCCTTAGACATGCTTCGGGCGTGTGTTATCGATGTCGGCAACAGCTGGGAAAAGCACCTCCCTTTAGTGGAGTTTTCATGCAATAACAGCTACCACACCAGCATTCAAGCCGCTCCATTCGAGGGATTGTACGGACGTAAATGCCAGTCACCTCTCTGTTGGGCAGAGGTGGGGGGATAGTCAGATTTCGGGTCCAGAGATTGTAGTGGACGCCACAGAAAAGATTGCGCAGATACGACAACGCATGGCGGCAGCTCGCGACCGTCAGAAAGCCTACGCGGATAAGCGTAAGAGGCCATTGGAATTTCAGGTCGGGGACCGGGTTTTACTTAAAGTCTCACCCTGGAAGGGTGTGGTTCGATTTGGTAAACGAGGCAAACTCAATCCACGGTATGTCGGACCGTTCGAAATCACTGAAAGAATAGGCAAAGTAGCCTACAGATTAAACCTACCAGCTGAACTCGATGCAGTTCACAACGTATTTCACGTGTCGAATCTGAAGAAGTGCCTGTCAGATGAGACCCTCATAGTTCCTTTTAAGGAACTCACTATCGACGAGCGGTTGCAGTTCGTCGAGGAACCGGTTGAAATCACGGACCGGGATGTTAAGGTCCTCAAACACAAGAGAATCTCTCTTGTTCGAGTTCGTTGGAACTCCCGACGTGGCCCAGAGTACACCTGGGAACGCGAAGACCAGATGACAGAAAAGTACCCCCAGTTATTTGAAACCAATGCAACCACTACTGAGGCCGAAGCTACTACTACCGAATTTCGGGACGAAATTCCAAATCAACGGGGGGATGATGTGACACCCCAGGAAAACCAGTGAACGATATAACTTACCTAGCTTCCTCAGTGAGTGCGTACCAAATTTCGGGACGAAATTTCTTTTAAGTTGGGGATAATGTGACAACTCGAAATTCCAAGATTCTAATTCGTATTTATTGCACGATCATGTATTGACTAGTCGTTTATTTGCACATTTGGTTGCCATGAAATTATATATGTTTTGATTGTTTGATTGTGCATAGTTGTTTGTTATTTGTGAAATTGGTAAATATATGAAGTTGGTGGTGAAACTAGGAAATGGTTATGAGATGGGGTGCATGTGAAAAATATAATACCTAGGGATGTAGATGGTAATTAGTGAAATCCTAGATACTTAACCCTAATCTCATTTCACTAATCATTCCCTCAAAAATCAAAACACGTACTTGTAACTCTCTAATCCCCTAGCAATCATCATCACCACCATCATTGGCACAAGGCATTCGATTCCGCTATTTCTCTAAAATCATTCAAGGTAATTGTTATTGATCATTGTAATGTTTGTAAACTCTAATTGATTTCTTGATTGTTAGCAATTCCTGATTCTTGATTGAGTGCTCATAAAAACCCTAGTGCTTCATATAATGCTCTACGATTCTTGATTTGATTCGGATTGCAATGATAATGATTCTGAATGCTTGTTTAAGCGAATTGCCTGTGAATGATAGAATGATTAGATGTTGAACTAATGTTGCACTGCAATGAAATCTGGGTTTCCAGATCGTAGAAAATGAGAACGTAACTGATGGAACGTATGTGTTTGTAACTGTTACGATTGTGATTATGCTTGTCTGAGTTTAAATTGATATGTTAATCCGAGTATGGAATAAGATAGTCTGAGTTTATTGATTAACACTTGACCGAGGTTATTGATTGTTATATGTCCGAGTATATTGATCAAGCAAGTGTCTGAGTTTAATGGATTTCCCTTTGGACCGAATATAATGTTTACATATGTCCGAGTTTAATGGATTAATAATGGTCCGAGTATCATAGATGTAAATGGACCGAGTTTAATGGTTTATGGTCTGAGTTTGTTGATTTGTTATCGGACCGAGTTTGTTTAATGTGTTATCAAATGGTCCGCGTTTATTAAAACCACATATGGTCCGAGTTTATTAAAATTACATATGGTCCGAGTTTATTAAAATCACATATGGTCCGAGTTTAAGGTGATTGTCTTTGGACCGAGTTTAAGGTGATTGTCCTTGGACCGAGTTTAAGGTGATTGTCTTGGACCGAGTTTAATGGATCACCATTGATCCGAGTTTAATAGATTAAAGGTGGACCGAGTTTGCTATGCCCACCCATGTCCGAATTTATATGAGAATCTAGGTCTGAGTTTGTATGTTGGTTAATGTCCGAGGTTGTATGATGATTACATGTGCTATCCGAGTTTTGAACAGGGGAGACCCCCCCCCCATACTGTCTGAGTTTTAGAAGGGCAAGGCCCTGTCTGATATTATGTGATATTCAATTTGAAACAATGAACTGTGTGATTTGTAATGACTAACCTGTTAAGCTTATTAACGATAATAAAATGTAAGTACATTATCAGTGGTAACTAGGTTAACACCCACGTGAGGTTAAACTGTGTAATCAAAGACACGACACATGAATTACGTGAATTGTATGAATGGGTTAACTGTTACGTGATACATGATTGATACATGATATTGGCTATCAAGCACCTTGTGACATTAGATTACATGCGTATCATTGCGATCATGAACTGATTTGTTATACGTGCATACAATAGGACTTGATTGATTACTTGTGAGTGCATAACCTAGCATACCGAGCAAACCAAGGTGAGTTCACACAGCCAAGGCATGGGGTTCCCAGGGTGGGAATGGGATTTGATTATTTACTGGTACTTGTCTATACTGGAACGTAGTGATGTGAATTGATGAACTATGGTACATACTCCGCTGATTGAACTACGACTAGACTAGTAACACTTATTGAACTGATCTTCGCACACCTGCCAAGGGTTGGCCGTGATATTATGACTGACTTCGCACACCTGCCTTTGGAAGGCCGCGAACTGTAATTTACTAATCTTCGCACACCTGCCTGGTAGGCCGCGATACAGATAAACCTAGTCTAGAATACACGGGATGAACATCCCCTAATATCTTCGCATACCTGCCTGGGAGGCCGCGATGGAAACTAATACGATACATGACATAACGAACGAACATACTACTACTCACACTATACTATTACTGAACCGTTAACTGTGAACTCGCTCAACTAGTTGTTGACTCTCTGTTGCATGCCTTGCAGGACATTAGGTACATATGGAGCTTGCACAGGGAGGAGCAGGTCGTTGTGGAGCTTGGATCGTGGATGTTATGTTACCCTTTCAACACTTGAACTATTTACATACATTGGATTCTCATTATTACGCTTCCGCTACTTAAACTATGTTTTGTTGGAACATCAATCGTATTGAATGATTGGTTTACATTTATTATACTTGACACTAATTACATGTTCGATATGATTGGTGGCTTGATCCTGGTCAGTCACGCTCCCAAGCGGTGATACTCCGCAGGTGGATTTTGGGGGTGTGACATTAGTGCTCCGTACACTCCGCAGCAGAATGGAGTTGCAGAACGCAAAAATCGGACGCTAATCGAGACAGCCAGAACGATGCTTGCAGACTCTAAGTTACCAATTAATTTCTGGGCTGAAGCTGTTTCTGCTGCATGCTATACTCTCAACAGAGTTCTTACTGTCAAGAAATTCAACAAGACGTGTTTTGAGCTAATCAATAACCGCAAGCCGAATTTGAAGTATCTAGAACCGTTTGGATCTCCCTGTACGGTGATAGAGCCTAATGGAAAGTTTGGTCCGAAGAGCATTGAGGGTATCTTTGTTGGCTATTCAAGTCCTACACGACGTGTCTTCGTTCCAAGTGAGAAGCGGATTATTGAAGCAGCGAATGTTGAATGTCAAGGTTACACTATGCCGCCACAGAATCCTGGTGATTCATGGAGATATAATTATGACAAACTTTGGGATTCGTTTGACATGAGAGAAGAATCAGAGGAAGATGAAGATTTCTTTGATGAGCTGGATATTTTGCGAGAGTATGAATCGCAGCTCAGGTTCCTAGCAGAATATTATGGACGACCTCGGGAAACTTCAAATGACAATGAAGCAGGTCCTAGTAATGCTGGTGAACATGATGATGAAGTTGCTCCTGGTAATCAGTCGGAGGTGAATGATGATCAAGAAGCTGATAACATGCCAGTATTTGACCATGGTGATTCAGATCTTGAGGGGAAGCAGATCCAGTTGTCAAGTCAAACAAACCAAGTTGGTGAACAAGATGCAGAGCAGAATGTTACTAATCTGGAGGGAAATGTAGATGTTCCAAGCGAAGTGATGCCGCGAAGTCTTTCTTATCATCCAGAGGAGTTGATCATAGGAGAATTGCAATCGGGCGTTCGCACGAGACGTCAAATTGACCAGGGCTTAACCTGTTTTTATTCTACAGTAGCACCTTTACAAACTGAATTTTCATTAAGTTGTTTTATCTCGCAGGTCGAACCGAGAACTTACAAAGAGGCGCTTACTGAAGACTCTTGGGTCATAGCGATGCAAGAAGAGTTAAGTCAGTTTGAAAAATTGGGGGTGTGGAAGTTAGTTGATTTGCCGGAGGGTCAAAGAAAAATCAATACAAAATGGGTTTTCAAGTGTAAGAGGGACGATAGAGGAGTGGTTGTAAAGAACAAAGCTCGACTCGTTGTTCAGGGCTTTAGTCAACAGGAGGGGATTGATTTTACCGAAGTCTATGCTCCTGTCGCATGACTAGAGGCTATCAGAATTTTCCTAGCATTTGCGTCTTGGAAGAATTTCAAAGTATATCAGTTGGATGTAAACTCAGCGTTTCTTTATGGGAAGGTCAAAGAGGAGGTTTATGTTGGTCAGCCGCCGGGCTTTACTGACCCAATCCACAAGAACAAAGTTTATTTGCTGGACAAAGCGTTGTATGGTCCACATCTGGCGCCGAGAGCCTGGTACGAGACTTTGTCTCAACACCTACTCGCTAACCAGTTTATACGTGGAAAAGTGGATGCCACTCTCTTCACTAAAGTCGTTGATGGTAATCTTCTGATAGTACAAATTTATGTGGACGATATAATTTTTGGGTCAACAAATGAGAAATTGTGCAAAGATTTCGAACAGGTGATGAAGCAGAAATTCGAAATGTCATCAATGGGGGAGATGAAGTTCTTTCTGGGTCTACAAGTTGAACAACTTCCTGAGGGAATTTTCATTCATCAAACGAAGTACGTGCATGATATTCTAGAGAAATTTGGAATGTCAAGTTCTACTCCAGCTGCTACCCCACTTGCGACTAATCATGGGATTCACCCAGATCTCACCGGAGATAGGGCTGATGAAACGTTCTACCGTTCCATGATAGGTTCTTTGATGTACTTAACTGCTTCACGTCCTGATATCATGTACCCAACGTGCCTCGCAGCAAGATTTCAGTCTAACCCGAGAGCATCGCACATGATTATTGTCAAAAGGATATTTCGTTACTTGAAAGGCACACCCACATTGGGGTTGTGGTATCCTAGAAAAGGCGATTTTACGCTCGAGGGGTATTCCGATTCAGATTTCGGAAGCTGCAAAGTCAACACGAAATCAACAACTGCAGGATGCCAGTTCTTTGGACCTAGATTGGTTACCTGGCAGTGTAAGAAACAAACATCTGTGGCGCTATCTACATGTGAAGCGGAGTATGTTTCTGCTAGCAGTTGCTGCTCTCAGATCCTGTGGATACAGCAACAGATGCGCGACTATGGTTTGCAGTTTCTTAACATACCTCTGTTTGTTGATAATGAGGCCGCAATTAACATTACTAAAAATCCAGTACATCACGCTAAAACTAAACATATAGAGATTCGTCATCACTTTATTCGCGATTACTTCGAGAAAAAGTTGATACGAATTGAGAAAATCCACACTGACGAACAAAAAGCTGATTTGCATACCAAAGCTTTTGATAAAAATCGGTTTCAATATTTGTTAAAACTTAATGGTATGAAATTGCTTTCGGTGTTGGATGGAATTGTGAGCGTTGATGAGAGTACTGTTGCGGATGAAGACAAGAAACAATCTGCAATGGTTTGTCTATTTTTTACGTGTTTTGGTATTTAGGGGGAGATATAGATAGTTGTACATAGTATATTTTCAGAAAATACAAAAAAAGTAAAAAATGAAAAATACAAAAACATGATAAAATTGAAAAAGAGCTTGTGTATATAGGGAAAATGATTGTACATCAGCTAGACAATTACAGTATGCTAAAGATTTGGAAAGTCAAAATGAGTTAAACAGTCTCACTAACGATGTGTCGATAGGTTTTCGTACATTTAGTAAATTTATTCGGGATATAAACTTAAAATTTCAAACTGGTGAAATTCGTGGGGAACACTACTTGGATATATAGGTAACCCCTGAAATCTCGTTTGAAAGGTCCCATATTCTGAGATACTAGGTCTTTATACTCAGTGATATCTGGGGTATTATTCCGGGACTTCTGCTGTATGGAAGTACTGACCTAGTCCCCGAATAATACTTTCTGCATAATGCTTGAAACATAGCATCACCCTCAGCAAGCTGATGAAACAATTAAATTGATAGTCGCTGCTGTTGTAATGCTAAAAGATCCTCTAAAGGGGACACACCAAAAGTCGAGCCGTCATCTCTCTGCTGAACGGAAGTTCTGACCTGAGCTCTCACGGTTTCGCACCTAACCCCTTACAGATATCATCTGTGGTATACTCACCTGTAAGACTGAATATCTGGGATTCTGGATACGGGAGTATATTCAAGAGGTGGGACACATGAATTGAACTAAGTTCTTAAGATACTTAAACTGTATCCTGAATAGATTGAAGTTTGTGTGAGAATTTAAGATGGATCAGTATATCGACAATCGAGGTGAATTGTTTAAGTCTGAGTATGTAATGTAGCTTAACGGTACTAGTAATTTGTCTGAAAAGCTGATATGATTCCCTGACACGCTCGCCAAAAATAAATCTGTAAATAGTTTACTTTCTGCAATTTAAGTTTTCTGTTATTTCATTTCTTAGTTTAGATCACTTTAAAAATCCAAAAAGATTTTATTTCTGCTTTATTTTAGACAAACCAGAGTGGAAAGTTGATTGTCGGATTCTAGAAAGATGTAGCAGATACAGGAGATTCTGAGCTGAAGAATGAGGAGAGCTTACATTGTTGGAAGTTTGATTGTTTTCTGTGTCACAAAACAAGTTCATTAACTTGATACTTGTTATTTTCAGAAAAAGTTGAAAATGATTTTACTAAATCAGTTTGATTCGTCAAAAGATCAACCAGGGTCATTAAATTGAACTTGGTAGATTAATCAAGTATTCAGGGTCATTAACTTGAACTTGAACACTTGAGTGGATTTCTAGAGCTGATTGAATTTGTGTTTATTGTTAGAAAAGATAGATCGTAATGTTATTGGTTGAGTAACAGGTTTGGAGACTTCATTATTCCCAACGGAGGCAAATTGTCAAAGCTGGAACCAGATACCTCAGATCCCAGCATACTGAGAGGGGGAGTCTGTGAAAGAGGGAGTCTGGATTAACAACTAAAGGGAAGATTAAAGATGGAGTCAGGTGGTGATTCTGAAACCTGTGAAGAATGCTTATGAGGAGAAGACAGAGTTAGAGAAAAGACCAAGGCCGAAGACTCAGGAGCTAAAATCTGATAAAGACTACGTCAACATCCAAGGGGGAGTCTGTTGATGCATGGGATGTCTGTTGACTACGTCTACATGAAGTCTTAGGTGAAGATAGGTCAACAGAGGGTCTTGAATGTTAAAATAGGTATTGTATGATGTAGGTTCGCTTATGTGTACAATATGTTAATAGGTCCGCTCATAGGGTCTGATTTAGGTTCGCTTATTCGTCATTGTAACAGGTCCGCTCATATGGCTGTCCATATGAGCGAACCAACCTAGTCTATATATAGGGGTTCATTTGAGCGGATCTAGGGTAGTCGTGATTGTTCTTGTGGAACGAAACTCTGTCAAAATTTATTCAGAAAGCAATAAAAAGTATAGGAATTGAAAGGACAAGCTGTATTACTTCATATATACTGATTCCGCCTTTATACATGAAGATGAACTGTCTTGGCTGACTTTTTAGGTCGCAAAACGGTCCAACAAGTTTGTCGAGAAGCCTTTTAGCTCCTGGTGCAAGGAGTTCAGAACAACCCAAGTATTCAGCTCGGTGGCTTACCCACAGTCGAATGGTCAAGTGGAGAGAACAACCCGCAGCATTGTTGAAGGGATTAAAACTTGATTGGGAAGATATGAAACAATTGGCTCGAAGAACTCCCCATTGTGTTATGGGCAATTCGAACAACTGAGAAGACGAGCCACAAGAAAACACCATACCACCTAGTGTTTGGATCAGAGGTTGTGATTCCAGTAGAAATAGGAGTTACAACGAAGAGGACATTCAACATTGATCTCGAATCAAACAAGCAAGAGACGATGTTGAACTTGGAATTCCTTGAAGAAGCCCGAGACCAAGCAGCCATACAAGAAGCAAAATACAAGCAAAAAAAGGAATCCTATTACAATGCACGGGTAAAGTATGAACGGTTCAAACCAGGGGATCTTGTTCTTCGGAACAACGAGGCCAGCAAAAAAAGCCAAGGAAAGCTTGGCCCTAAGTAGGAAGAGCCGTACACCATCCTTGAAGCCCACAAAGGGGGGTCATATAAGCTGGCAGATCCACAAGGCAAAAAGCTTCCCCGTCATTGGAATGGCAAAAACCTCAAAAGGTTCCATATTTAGTCAAATGTGTTAGAAAGAATTCCAAAGTGTTGTTTTATTCCCGTTGTAACCAAAGTACTTTGAAACGAACGAATGATGAAGTCTTTATAAAAAAAATTGTCTTTTTATCCTATAATCAGGTTGAGAACCTAGCAAGAAAATCTATGGCAAGGGCCATGTAAGAAGATGAGCTCCTAGGCCGCATCGCTCAATAGGTTCAAGGGTTGAATGGACCTGTATAAGGGGTGAGTTCCTAAATCAATACAACTCTATGAGACTTAGAAAAATTTTCAAAAATATGCCTCCTCGACAAGTTTGAACAGCCTACACCAAATGTTCCTTAAGCCTTAACATCGGCTTACGAACCAAAAACAGACTAAGTAAAAGTCATACATAGGATAGGTGTTGTATCTTCTTGTTAAAAATATCCTAAGGCTAAGTGACTGCAGCACTGAACCCTTTAAAAGTATAAATAACATAGGATACACAAACCGTTAACAAAGGCAATACACAAAACAAATAAAAACACAAGGGAATAAATGAGACAACATAACAATTCAAGACATAACAAGTCAAACATAATATGTCAAGCATTAGCAAAGTTAGAAGTAGCAAAGGCCACATGGGCCATCAAACTTAAGATATATGGAGGAGGTAACAATAATAATGGAATTCAAGCCCCGGTATACAAAATAATGAAGCCTTCAAGGCTTTAAGCAACCATGGACCTAAAAGGTTCCCTTAAAAGATGTTTAAGACATACAAACCACAAACATTATTCAGAATGCTAAGAAAGCTATGAGATGAAAGTTTCTTCACTTGGTAGCATCAGAAATGGTACGCTTTGTTGCATCATCCTTCTTAGAACCTCCATCATCCTGGGTCTTCCTAGCCTTCCTTTTTTTTCTCCTGGTTGCACCTGCTGCCTCAGAAGCTTCAAGGCTTGAACCCTTTGAACCATCTCCAACTTCAGAACAAGTTTCCTCATTATCCCCAGAGCAAGGACGTTTCTTGGAGAGAGATTTAAGCACTTCACTACAAACAGCCTCATTGAGGCCTCGGGGCTTCAATTCCTGCAAGACAGAAAGAGGTTAGCCATAGCATTTGGAGACCTCACCCACATAAGGGTAGGTCAAGCGTTCCATCTTCACGACAGTATCCTTAAAAACCTCGAATGCCTTGGGCTGATAGAGAGGAGACTTATCTTTTGGAGTCCCAGCTCCACAGGCGTCATATCTAGCAATATAGCCTTGATGTCTTCCATGGACAAGGAGTTTAGAGTAGACATCACCTAAAGCCTTGTTAAACTCGGATGAGTGAAGAAGATAGGTGACCACTTGTTGAAAACCATGTTCAATAAGCCACTTGTTGTCCTTGGCCAATTGAGCTAAGGAAGCCTCCAACTCTTCCTTCTCCTTTGAGGAAACTTCAACCTGTCTCTTCAACTCACCAACCTCAACTTCATGCCTCTGGGTAAGCTCATGAACCTTTACCTACCAAGCCTTCTCTTTTTCAGCAAACCCCTCACTTTCCTTCTTCAAGGCAGCCATGTTAACCTTCATGGATTCTCTCTTCTTCGAGAAGGCCTCGTATTCTTGCATTCTCTTTCGGAAACGGGAAACTCCTCAGGAAGTAAGGCACAGAGGTTACAAGCACTCATGACCATTTTAACAATCATCTGATCATCGTCCATGGAAGAGGAGAAAGCACGAACAACTGGAGGGGCAAAGTGGGTGAGAACATCTTCACAGACAGTCGGGGATTTAAAGCTATCGGAAATAGTGACCTTCCAATCAGGCACATATACTTCACCCGGATCAACGTTTGAAGAACCCTCAATAGCCTTGCCTGGAGGCTTCAACCCTCCAACATTTTTGCCTACCGCCTTGGTATCCTTACCCACCACAAGCGGTAACTCCCCTTTCTTCTCATCAGTAGGAACTTCCAAATCCTTAGAGACCTCCAAATCATCACCAAGATCAATTGTCTCGGAACTAGAAGGTTGTCCAGCACCCTTACGACGAGTAGAGCGACGGGTGGAAGCCTTCGAAGCAGCAACTTTCACAAACCCCTTAACATTTGGAACACTAACATAACCCGACCCTTCAAACCTATGCTCAGAACCACGAACCACAGCATCCTCACCTTCAGCAGATGCAGCATCAGTAAACACAACATCTGACGTATCGTCGCTCTTGATGAAATTCAGGGCAGGCATGACTGCAATCAAAACACAGAACGAAACATAAGCAACGATATTAATAAATAACAAAAAGAAATCAACAAAGTAAATGCATACCCAGACCATCCCTCATGAGTACAGGATCCCAGTCCGGTTTGTCCCATGACATGCTTATCCCCATTAAAACCAACGAAGGTTCAGGAAAAGGGCAAAGCCTAGAAGGACATGCCCTGATGGACTTTAAAAACCAACTATCAACTCAGAATCGGAAGGTTTAAGTTCATTAAGAACGGCATCTGGATGCCTCCAAATCATTTTGAAAGGAATAATCGACTCTGAAACCCAAAAGAAACGATCTTTCCACAAACAAAGAGTAGTTACCATGGATGAAATTAAACAGGTATCAACCTGAGACGTCTCAAACGTAAACCAATCACCATTCTTCTCCAAGTGAAAGAAACTGAGAAAGGATAATAGAGACGGGTCATACCCTGCAGCCCAGCATAAAATCTCGAAGTGCAAAACCCTAGCAAGGCCCTGACATTGATCGATAATACTCTAACACATTAAGAACGAAAATAGGGAAAGGGTGACGAAGGTTCGAAAATTCAAAATGACGGCAGTACAAGGCGATAGAACCGGTCGGACATTGATCGATTGACTTGTCCAGATACGAAGCCACCGGGCTAAACTTTAAATCAATCCCCCATTGAACACAAAACACCTCAATCTCTTCTTGGGTGAGGCGAGAGTAACTAGTGGATTAATCCTTCCGGGCACCCATGAGCGATGATTGAAAGAAAAAACGAAAAAGATGAAGAAAAACTAACCTGGACGAAGAAATTGTGTGATGAAACTCGAAAAATTTGGAGGAAAATAAGTAAAGTTGTTTCTGTTGATAAATGATAAATTAAGTAAGGACTGACGGTTACCATAATTAACCTATGGGCTAATAACTGCCGACTGCAAAAACTGTCACATCCGTCAAATCAACCGTCCTTTCAAATTCAAATTCCAGTTGTTTCGCCGCCCAAAATACGAAGCTTGGAACCTTTCAAGCCTTGAAGCCTTTAAGCTATTAAAAAGATTGTACAAAAGTCAGAAGCCTTTGAGCTTACACCACAAATACCTCTGACTTGGGGGACTGATGACGTGGGTAGCTCAAGCTTAACAAACTAGCTATAAGTGCAATATAGCTTAAAGGATTGAAAGGTTAAAGGGTTCGGAAGACGACTAGCTGTAGTCAACAGCAAAAAGCATGGAACAGTGTCACGTCCTATCACACTTTACGTGTGACTTCTCCCACTCAGCCGCAAAAGAGAATGTGGGAAGTGACACTCTTTTACCCGTAGGTCTGAAGCCTTCTACCTACCGAAAAGGGCAACCCTCTCACTGCATCAACGGATCACCGGTCAAAGGTTTCCTCTCTTAGCTTACTTTTTCCCTATAAATGACCACACTTGGTCATTCAGCCAAACATTCCGAAATCTTACTCTCTCTCTCTCTCTCTCTCTCTCTCTCTCTCTCTCTCTCTCTCTCTCTCTCTCTCTCTTTTTAACTTGTACTCTACTTGTTCGATTCTTCACTTGTCAAAACACTATCACATTGCATGCGTGAGTTCTGGGTTGAATCTCTTTCAATCCCGAACTTGAAGCAATCAATAGAAGACTGATCTGACCCTACGTTTTGCATACGTGGGAGGACCCCACGACCTGCGTTATGCTAATCGGGACTCTTGAACCCTTTTGTCTAACCAGTCCAACCACTATCCTTGGTCTTATATTTGTTGTAGCAACAATAAGCAACCTTCAAAGTTGTAAGTAGAAAATGCATCATCTTTCTCCATTACCTAAAGTCTTGACCTTAGAACTTTTCCAACTTTGCGAATTTACTTGACATATCACAAACAGAATCACTTGAAGTCATGAAAATAGTTTGTTCTTTGTTAGTTAGATCGATTAATAGGATCAAGATGATACGAATAAAACTTGGATTTAAGAAAGAGTGGTGAATCACAATTAAAACAAACTATTTTATGGTACAATGGGTTAAGCTTTGCTTGTCAAGAATGAGATTTGTTGAATTTTTGGATGAAATAGTGATGTACCAGAAATGATTCGAAAATTCCCGTATATTGTCCGTTTATTCATGCAACTATTTCTTGGGTGGTTATCTCTAAAACCTTCACGATATGTTTTTCCTTAGAAATTAGAATATCCATTTATTAATTAAAATCTATCCATTCTATTTAGTCATGTAAATCCTGTAACAATCATACCAAAATCGATCTTTATTGGACCAAAGTCACAATCCCAAATAAACAATATTCAAGCCTACATAAAATTATTACAAGCATGAAGTTGGCATGTGTAATCAATCGGCCCAACATAATTGGCCGAAATTTGTTGTTGTTAACAATTTGATGGGCCCAAGTAAGCATATAACCAGCCCAGCCCAGCCCAATGTCCAATATACATAAACTTATTTTGGCCAACCGATCCCGCACTTCTACATCGCCTAACTCGATTAGTAAATAAGATCGAATTTATCGACAAGGTAATCCAATACTATTAATCATGTTGATAACACTAGAATTACCAAGAGAATGTGATGGGTAATTTGAATTTTTCAACCAAAATTTTACTTGTATTCACAATAGCAACCGTTTTTGCAACTGATTAGTTTCCGGATGCTCCTTTGCAACCATTTAAAAAAAGGGTAGATGCATGGTATCCCCGACCAAAAAAGGGTACTTTGCAACCATTTAGTGATGTTGCAGTTAATTTTGCTATTTTTTGCGTCCCAATCTTTGGCCCCGTTTGCTTTTATTTATGATTAACTAGTATTAAGCCCCTGCGTTGCAGCGGTTGTCATAAAACTGTGTTAAGTATTAGTAATATTATACCATTGTCAACGACCACCAACACCGGAAAAGCTCGTAAAAACAAAATAAATAAAAACGGAAAAAATAACGCCGAGCGAAAAGCAAACGTAAAATCTTTGAATCACGCATGCTCGTTGCTGAGAAATTAAATCGAAACGTAAAACATAGAAAAAATAACTAAGTCCATCCAGCACCCGCGTGTTGGACAAACTTGTCAAACGAAGAAAAATAGATGTGACGTGACGGGCCAGTCAAACGTGAAAAAAATATACAAAAAAATGTTGAACCCCACACGCACGTTGCGATGCGTTAACTCACAAAATTTAGAACAAAACGAAAAACTTGGGAAAGATGAAAAGTATGATGGACCAAAATTGAAAATGAAAAAGAGTTGAGATTAAATTGCAAAAAAATGAAAAACTTTAGGTTAAAAGTAAAAAAAAAAAACAATGGGTCTAAATTGCAAAATTGAAGTTATTTATTAATTTTAGATAAATATAAGGATAAAAATAAGTGTTGTATTGGTTAATTAATATTAATATTAAAAGAAATTTTTTAAACAAATATAAATAAAAGTGTAAATTGCCAAAATCGTCCCTGAGGTTTGGGCACGTTTGTCATTTTCGTCCAAAATGACACTTTTGTACCAAATTGCCCCCAAGGTTTGTAACTTTTTGCCATTTTCATCCAAACCACTAACTTAGTTTATTTTTTCTGTTAAGTTGAGGATATTTGGATGAAACTGGCAAATATAAAACCACAGGGACGATTTTGGCAATTTACTCAAACCCTTTTTGATTTCTTTTATTTAATTATTTTTGTTACATATATAATAAAAAAGAATATACATGGAGTTTTTAGAAAAAAAAAAATTAATACTTTGGTCACATGATTTTTATAAATTTTCATCCAAATCGCTAAATCATTTTATTTTTTCTGTTAAGGTGGAGAATGTTTTAAATTTTATAAATTAAGATATAAATTAATTTACAACTTCTTTATATAAATCAGTTTTATAAAGAGAAAACGGCATTGGTGTGCAACACATAACAATCGATTACAACTTTTAGTATTTTTATCAGTGTAGAGATAGAAAAATTGTAAAACGTTACATATTTTTTAAATGTGTTGAGCACTTAGGAAATATGTTAGTAGAAATAAAATATTTTTCTTTAATTAAGATTATGAGGGTAACTAACTAATAATTATTCTGAGTGCCTCGAGTAAAGAAACTTTTGGTTCATAGCATTATAATTACAATTTGGTGGGTAATTTTAAGGTTTGGTAACAATACGTTGTTTGATTAGGGGGGGGGGGGTACTGGCTTCTGTATGGGCGAATTTAAAAGAGTAGAAGATAAATTACAAACTTGGTACATATGATAAGATTTTTTTATTTGACCTTTTTCAATAAGGTCATCAGCATTTTAGTTTATAAAATTTAAAGGTTTAAGTAGATTTTATTTTTATAAAACTGATCTATATAAAAAATTAGAAACTAATTTCTGTCTTAGTTTATAAACATCCTTCGCCTTAATAAAAAATTAACTTAGTTAGTGGTTGGATGAAAATTTATAAAAATTATGTGACAAATCTATTATTTTTTCATATAAAAATTGCATGTATATTCTTTTTTATTTTATATGTAACAAAAATAATTAAATAAAAGAAATTTAAAAAAGTTTGAGTAAATTGCCAAAATTGTCCATGTGGTTTTATATTTGCCAGTTTCATCCAAATATCCTCAACTTAACAGAAAAAATAAACTAAGTTAGTGGTTTGGATGAAAATGACAAAAAGTTACAAACGTTGGGGACATTTTTTGTACAAAAGTGTAATTTTGGACGAAAATGCTGAGGCGGACCTATAGGTTACAAGGGGTAACCTCCGTTGCCCCTTTACGCTCCGGTGACGTTCCGACGGTAGCGTAAATTTTGGAAAATTGTGACGTTTTTTCGATTTCGTGACCCCTTTTTTTTAAACGCTACCCCTGTGCGGATTTTCTAAATCCGCCACTGCGAAAATGGCAAATCTGCCCAAACTTCAGGGACGATTTTAGTAATTAACTCTAAATAAAATTTATAAATGTTTTATTATAAGTTAGATTAGATGATAATGATTATGATTATGATTTCAAAGTTTTTGATTGATTTTGATTTTTACTTTCGCCTTTTCCGCCGTAGGTTGCATTGACTCTACGGTAGAATCCACAATGTATATCATGTATGAATGAGTTGGAAGTGAAATTATAGCAGTTGTTAGACCATGTGTAGTGGTTTAACTCAATAATGCCCTCATCATGGGGCGTTTTGCGACACATGGCAGTCCAGTCAACATGGGGCATTATTGGGGGTTATCGCAAAAGTGTCGTAGTGGGAATAACGCCCCTTCCAATCATTAAACAATTATTTTTTTATAGAGAGGAGGTTAAAAAAAATGAAACTTCCAGTTGGACCACTCCCATTGGCTAGTCAACATCTCATCCTCATGCAATTTGTTTGGTTGAGCGTTGTTAATAAAACGCTGAGTCACTTTTTTTTCAAAAAAATGCCAAACAACGCCCTATGTAATTGGGGGAGTGGGAAGGCGTTTTTGAGCGTTATTTTTGAAATTTAAAAAAAAAAAAAAACGCACCACTTCCCTGTCTTAGGTAGACCATTTCAGTTCTGATAAATATAATTTATGAGATCATTGAAGGGGTATGGTCCCAGATCTCGCGTCAGCATCGACCGCGAGTGACCATTACCCTTATCAAAACCCCCACTTGTGCCCATGCGGGAACGCATCGACACAAGGGTTGAATCCAATCTATCTAGTAACAAAGAAGGACTTACATGGAACAGGAGAACGGTAGAGTGATGCGACATAGCATCACATCTGGTGTACGAAAACGGAAGTATTCACAGCGACGCGGCATCGCACCACGTCCAGTGAACACTTCTATCAATACAGGAAAGCCTTACCTTAGGCATAGAAGAAGATGAACGTAGCGGTACGGCTGACACCGCACCCTACGGACATTTTCGTCACGACAAGGGATGCAGGCAAGACGACGATGCGGCTAGCACCGCATCTCGCGTATTCCTTGATCACAAGTAGGTGACGCGGTAACTTCAGATGTTACCGCACGTAGCGATGCGGCTTGCACCGCATCCTATGTACTCAAGCAAGTGGTACTGACACCACAGTGCAAGTGGCACCAATGACAGTTACCTGTCAAAGCTACGTAAGCAATGGACTGACGTGGCGTAACCTCCATAACCGACGAGCCTGACACACCTGAAAAGGGGCAGCACGTCGTCAGTCCATCCATCATCATCCTCCTCCACTCCTCGGCTATAAATACCAACCCCAAACCAGGTTTGAGGTATCTTCTCACAACTCTCTCACTACTACTACTATCTTACTTTGCTTCCCAAGCAAACTACTGATTCTCACGCCGGAGAGTGGTAACAAGGAGCACCCCCCACCCCATCCTCCTTGTTACGAGTCACGGCTTGTTTCCTTGTGCAGGAGATCAACCACCGGTGATCCAGCCAGCGATCCTCGAGAGGAAGGGATTAACCCTTCTTGACGAGACCAGTGAGTTAACCTCGCCCGGTTAACCATTGTTTCATCATTGGCGCCCACCGCTACTCTTAGCATTTTCTAAATCATCCTTTTTCCTCTCTCACGATCATGACTGATCACCAAAACAACACTGCGGATAACCAAAATCCTCCAATCCCAAACCCGGTAGGGGTCAATGCCTCGACCTCCCAACCCGGACACATTGGCACGTCCACACAAAGGAGCCCCTCCTTTATGTTCGGACATGACTTATCACAGTTCCCATCTGTGATCCCACCAGGCACGACCATTCATGCCTGGTACGAGCAGCAGGCAGCTACGCTGACTGCAGCATACAACCGCGCTTGTACTGAAGCGAATATACGAGCTGGGCTTCCCCCAGCACCGCACACCCCTGTTGAGCGTATTTTACAATACGACGGCAGGATCCATTCACGCCCGGCTTCAAGAAGCCGGCGTGAAGAACGGGGATCGTCTTACTGTTCGGTCCACACCCTCAACGAGGATGATTCCTCATACGGGTCCCACACCAGAGGACCGGTACATACCCGCCTTGGCCCCCATGGCGAGGACAGGAGGCGATCAACCTCCAGACGCGGCCCCGGCATTCAAAGCCGATTGGGCCCGCAACCATACACCGAAGGGTACGGTCATACCGACCCTGACGACCATAGCTACCGCGGTGATTCGCATGACACCAGTAGCAGACCGGGAGGACGCAACTATGTTCCTCCCAGTCACCCCCGCAACACATACCTTAGGGCGGCAAAGCGCCCTGCGAACGAACCATACAGGCCAAAGGCAGCGGCCGAAAATTCCAAGTTCGGCACGCGGATTGCCAACGCCCATGTCACCACGACAAAGTTCCCATTCAACGTTGGGAAATACAATGGTTCGACCGACCCGGACGACCACATGAACGTCTTCATGGGCACGGGCATCAACGGCCAGTGGGACGAACCCACTTGGTGCAATTTTTTCCCCCAGACCCTTACAGGCCTGGCCAGGGCATGGTTCGATTCTTTGCCAGTGGGATCACTGGATTCATTCGAGGACTTGCGTACCAAGTTCCTCGCACATTTTTGCCAGCAGCGACGCCATGAACGAGATTCGTGTGACGTCATGAACATCTGGCGAAGGAACGACGAATCGCTCGAAGCGTTCGTCGTCCGTTATAATAAAGAGTGCCTGGAGATAGGTGACGTGGCAGACCAGATGGCACGAAACCACTTCATCCGGGCCGTCAAAGACAGAGAGATGATCATGACCATCTCTGGCAAGGAGGGCTTGCCCAAAAAATGGGAAGATGTCATGACTGCGGTCAAGAAATACGCCCAGACACAGCGGTCACTCGAACCGCATGTGGCAAAGGCAAAACCCCAAGCCGAAACATCCCAACAAGGGTCCAAGCGTAACAATAAACGCAACCGGGACGTTGGAAATCGCGATATTTCCAAACCATACTTCCCGCAAACCAACACGTTCGACCCAAAGAACTACAACCCCGCCCGAGACAATCGGGCGTCCAAGAAAGAATCTCGGGACCGCAACTGGACCGAGATCACCATGTCGCCAAGTGAGGTCCTCCTTGCGGACCCACAGTTCTTGCGACCGGCCCAACCAATGAAGTCCAAGAAAAATCAGGACCTCACACTCTACTGTGAGTACCACAAGGACTCGGGCCACACCACCAACAGCTGCATCAGTCTCCGACTGGAGATTGAGCGCGCCTTAAAGGAGGGGAAACTGCAACATCTTTTGCCAGGTGGGCAAAAACCCACCAAGCGCATTACCCCTCACGGCGAAGGTACCTCCTCCGGGAAGCGAGCCATGCACGTGGCTTCCACCCACATGATCCACGGAGGCAAGGGCAGGCCGCGGAAAGCGGCAAGAAGGCCGGAATGTGACTGGAAGGACGAGCAAGTCGTCTTTCCAAAAGTCCGAGGCGGACCGCGCGATAGGCGCGCCGTCGTCATTTCAGGCCAACTGGCACACTACTGCACCGAGCGTCTATTCATCGACCCGGGCAGTACATCTGATATAATCTACGAACAATGCTTCAACCAGTTCGACCAGGAGGACAAAGATCGGTTGCAAGCAGTAGATTACCCGTTAACCGGGTTCGCAGGGGAAACTGTCTTTCCCCTAGGCCAGATTACTTTCCCTGTGCGTCTTTCCAGCGGAAACCGCACACGGACAGAAGAGGTAAACTTCATGGTTTTACCTCACACCTCCAGATATGACGTACTCCTCGGGAGAGAATCCCAAGGAGATTTCAATATGATTACGTCGGTCCCCCACTCTGCGGTTGGTTTCCCAACCGAATCGGGGGTCGCGATAATCTATGCCCGCAAGGACGTCATGATGTCGGACGAAGTACGTCCGACCAAGGTCGCAAGGCCCACCCCCAATGACCAACCAGAAAAATGGGTTCTCAACGCGAGATACCCAGAACAAAAGGTCACATTGGGTCACGCCTTGTCCCCGACCGCCAAAGCGCAACTGAAGCAGCTCCTCTTCAGGAACCAAGACATCTTCGCGTGGACACCCGCAGACATGACCGGGGTCCCACGTGATATTGCGCAACATCATTTGAATACCATGCCAGGTATCAAGCCAGTGATCCAAGGCCAACGCCACCTTGGGTCAGCTAAAAATCAGGCGATGCAAGAACAGATCGAAGAACTGCTCTCCGCAGGCATCCTGCGGGAAGTAAAATACCAGACTTGGTTGTCCAACCCAGTCATGGTAGAAAAACCGTCCGGGGGCTGGCGCATGTGCGTCGATTATAAAGACCTTAACAAAGCCTGCCCCAAGGATTGTTACGCGCTTCCAGAAATCGACGAAAAGGTCGATAATCTCGCACCATTCAGGTGGAAGTGTTTCCTCGATTGCTACAAAGGATACCATCAAGTACAAATGGCAATCGAGGATGAAGACAAAACGGCATTCCGGACTCCCACCGGAAATTACTGCTATACAAAAATGCCGTTTGGGTTGCGCAACGCGGGCTCAACCTACCAAAAGTTGATGAACGACACTTTCCGCGGACAAATAAGCAAAAGTGTCGAAATCTACATGGACGACCTGGTCGTCATGAGCATGGAAGAAGATACCATGCTCACAGATATCGAAAGAACATTCCAAACTCTGCGAAGCGTTAACATAAAGCTCAATCCAGGGAAATGCTCGTTTGGAATGGAAGAAGGTAAATTCCTTGGGTTCATCGTGACTAAAGATGGATTCAAGGTAAACCCGGAGAAGGTCCAGGCGATCGAGCGCATGCCATCGCCTTCATCGATGAAGGATATGCAACGGCTAGCCGGCAGGCTAGCGGCACTTAACAGATTCTTAGCCAACCACGCAGCTAAGTCTTATCCGTTCATCAAGACCCTGCGGAGCTGTTCAAAGAAAGAACAATTCCAGTGGACCGCAGAGGCCGAACAGGCCTTCCGGGAAATGAAGGAGTGTTTGATACAACTCCCAACTTTAACCGCACCACGCAAGGATGAGCCACTCATACTATACCTATCCGCCGCGGACAACGCGGTGGGTGCGGTACTAATCGTGGAGCGAAAGGGGGTTCAAACACCCATCTACTACATCAGCAAGATGCTCAACGACCCAGAGACGAGGTACTCAATAATGGAGAAATTGGTGCTAGCATTAGTGCACGCTTCAAGACGGCTGCGACGCTACTTCGTAAACCACGTCATCACGGTGCTAACCAATTACAGGATCGGCCCGATCCTCTCCAAACCCGACATCTCTGGGCGATTAGCGAAATGGGCCATCGAGCTGGGCGCGCACACGATACATTATAAACCGCGCCCCGCGATTAAAGGCCAGATCTTAGCTGATTTCGCCGCCGAAGTACCGGTGAATCGCATCCAAGAATGCGAAGAAGCACAAACTCCTGCACCAACGCCACCCTCCTCAGAAACATGGGCACTCTTCACAGATGGTGCCTCCAACGATGAAGGGGCGGGTGCAGGTCTGCGACTCGTCAGCCCCGACGGCCAAGAACTCACATATGCAATCCGCCTCGAATTCAAAAGCACAAACAACGAGGCAGAATATGAGGCTCTGTTAGCGGGGCTACGTTTAGCAGTCAAAATCGGCGTGCAACATCTGGAAGCCCACGTCGACTCTCTGTTAGTTGCAGGCCAAGTACGCGGCGACTATGCCGCAAAGGGGGATATCATGATCCTCTACCTCGAGCAAGTCTTGCAACTAAAATCCAAATTCGCTTCATTCAATATTCGCCATATCAATCGAAGCGAAAACAAGTCCGCCGATGCACTATCAAAACTTGCATCTACCAGCTTCCAACACTTGGCAAAGGAGATACGCATCGAAATCCTGCAAAATCCTTCGGTACCCCTGCGCCAAGTCAACGTCATTCAATACGGTTCAACATCATGGATGACACCTATTATCGCATATCTACAATCCGGTGTGACTCCCGAAAGCAAATCAGAAGCACGCAAACTACAATACAAAGCGTGCCATTATCAGATGGGAGACGGTATCTTATACCGCAAGTCATACCTTGGGCCACTACTACGATGCGTCAACCCCCAGGATGCCACATACCTCATTCGAGAGATACACGAGGGCATATGTGGCATACACGCTGGACCACGCATGGTAGTGGCCAAAATCATGAATGCCGGGTATTACTGGCCCGGCATGCACCTGGACGCCGTCAAAGAGTTGCGCAAGTGCATCGACTGTCAACGTCATGCTCCAAAAACCTTGCGGCCAAAAAACAACTTAGTCCCCGTCACAACCGCATGGCCCTTTCAGAAATGGGCAATTGACGTTGTGGGACCTTTCCCTGACGCTCCAGGTGCGGTTAAATTTATCATAGTGGCGGTTGACTACTTCACCAAATGGGTAGAAGCAAAACCACTGGCCTCAACCACTGCTATGATAACAAGAAAATTCATTTGGGAACACATCATCTGCCGTTTCGGATTACCAATGTGCATTGTCACCGATAACGGCACCAACTTCGCTGCCGAAGAATTTCAAAAATGGCTAGAGGAACTACACATTGAGCACATATTCTCCTCAGTCGCACACCCGCAAGGGAACGGCCAAGTCGAGAGTATCAATAAAAGCCTAGTCGAAGGGATCAAGGCACGGTTGGGAACGGCCAGGCGTGGCTGGGTCGATGAACTCCCAAGTATCTTATGGGCTCACCGCACAAGCCCAAAAACAAGCAATGGGGAAACACCCTTCAGCCTAGTCTACGGTTCAGAAGCGGTGATCCCCGCAGAAGTAGGTCTCCCCTCTCCTAGAATGTTGGCTATTGAAAAACTAGACAACAACATGGAACGCAGGATCGATTTGGACCTCTTGGAAGAAAGGCGTGAAAACACTGCCATCAACGAGGCCAAATATAAATCCAAACTTGAAAAGTACTACAACGCGCGCGTCCGCGTTTGTACTTTCAACCCAGGAGACTACGTCCTACGCGACAATGAGGCATCTAATGCCGAGCGCCCAGGCAAACTTGCCCCCAAGTGGGAAGGACCCTACCTCATCAACGAGGTCTTAGGGAAAGGCGCGTACAGATTGCAAACACTAGAAGGCGAACCTATCGCACGCACATGGAATGCACAACAGCTTCGACGCTGTTATATGTAAGCCATGTTCTTACATTTCTCTATGTAACCTATTGGGCCGCAGGCCATTTGCAAATAAATAAATAAGCAATTTTCTACATTATTGTTTGTTATTACTATTACAAATGCGTGTTCCACTTTGCGGTATCCCAAAAACAGATTGGCAAAATCTTCATTCGCGATACCCATACAAAGTGGTAACCACACACAAATATTGTAATAGGCCAGCAAAAGGCAAAAAAGACTTGCATGTTTTATCCGGCCGGATACACAAGTTTTTGTTAAACACTTGACACAATTCCTGAGCCCAAAAAGGCAAACAATGGAATTGAACGCGGACTCATACGACAAAGGTATGGAGTACACTCGACCCCATTCACAAATGGGTAGAGTTCCGGTAATCTAAGCTTTTACAAAGCTTAAAGCAATTCTAAAACCCTCACACGGTAAATAACAGAATTGATGCATACACATACAACAAAAGTATGGAGTATACTTGACCCCGTTCATAAATGGGTAAAGTTACGCATACACACGTTCAGACATGCAAGAATTAAAAACACTTGTACAAACTGAACAAAGAAACTTTATATTCAAAAAATTCAAGTATCCACATGATGCTTACTGAATTTACATAAAGTTCCTATTCTATACAAGAGGAATACAAAAAGGAGGCACACTCGCCAACCTAAACCCTATTTTGTACCGCTGGTACCCGCGTCTCCTCCGGCACCACCAGCGGGTTCTTCCTCTTCCACATCAGGATAAAGCATCCGCAAGCGGTCAACATAGTCCGCAACCTCCAAACACTCGTCCAGCTCCCTACACAGGCAAGGGGCGTGTCATAAAAGGAGGCTACGGCCGCTTTCAGACGACCTTCGGTATCCACATCACGGAACCCGGATGCCTGATCAGTATAACGCCTGCGGATAATACATTGATATGCCCAATGCAGCGGT